>NW_020837971.1:3369349-3485597 GCF_003676395.1 Aethalodelphis obliquidens | reverse complement strand
CACACACACACACACACACACACACACACACACACACACACACACACCCCATCTCACTCAGAAACCCAGCATCCTCAATGCTGCTTCCATGGTAACCATTGTAGAATGAAAGATTGGGCTTTTAGAGAACCTCTTGAGAGCTGATCCTATAGCTGAAGTTCAGAGCTGCCTAAACAAGTCTAGATGACCCTGAAACAACTTTCACCATGCTGCCGAGAGAGGTCATTTCATGATGCCAAATTATTTGAAAATTTACCAGGTTGAAATTTGTGTGTGTCAACAAGCATCCTCTCATTAAAATACCTGAAAAATTCTGGACATGGTACATAATTAATAGCTATTCACGCACACGATAGTGTGAATTATTTCATTACAGACATTGCTTTTCTTCTAAGATTCACCTGAGAAAGAAGGCTCACCTGAAGAGACCTAAGCTTTGACTGAGTGGAAGGTAATAGGAAGCATGGAACCTGAGGTTATCCTGGAGCTGAAAGTTCCCCAGTGAATGGTGAATTCTGGAGAAAGCTGTGAGGAACCCAGGAGGAAGAGGGTCAGGACATGCATCTGCAGGTAAAAGTATTTCCACATAGCCTGGAAGATTCATGTGGAATTACTAGTTTTAGATTTAGAGACCTGATAAAGATAAATATTAGATTTGATTTCAACATTTAATATTAATTTAATACCATATCAATACTTTTTTAAAATTGCAGACTGTAGAAGCTTAGACTTGGTAGAGCCACTTGGTAGCTCAGCGAGATTACGGAGCTAAGGGTCCACTATAAATTAAAACAAAATCATTGAAAGTTTTTGATCTTAAGCATCTTAACTAAACGTTCTCTTAGCTATTACCTTATCAACTTCTAATAAAAAACAGTGTTTTAAAATGATTTCCCTCATTAGATATGAATTCTGAGAAACCAAAATTAATTTTGTAAATTTTCTTTGGCTTTTAAGATTTTGGGGGGGGGGGGCAATGAAGTGGAGAAAGGTAGTTTTTCTTCCCTCATTCTAATTATCAGTTTAAGAATTAAAAATACAGACAGGCACAGCATGTGCCTAAATTATAAAATGGCTGCTTTTTAATCATGAATAATTTCTATAACTTCTCAAAGAACAGAGTGGATTTAATTATTATTTTTAAATTAGAAAATAATTTCTATGTATTACTCTTTATAAGAAATGTGGATTGTTAAAAAGTGTTACACCACCTATGCCTAGGGAGAGCTGACATTTATGAAGCACCTGCCATTTGCCAAGCCCTGTGCTATGTTATTTCACTTAATAGTCACAGCACATGTATGGAACAGGCGTATAGCAGGAAACCAGGGACACGGAAGGGTTTGTGGTGGATAATGCACAGCTGTACATTTGTGCTGCCACTGTTGTCACTTTACATCAAGGGCTACTTGAGGCAGGAACTAAATGACTTAACATCATTTTTACTGTTCCTTGAGTGAAACTGATAATTGATTCCAATGAATAGTATTGATGATGAAGGTCATGTTAATAATGGTCAAGTAAAAAATATGAAGAGATACTCAGACTACAGCTTTCATCATAGGCTCTCAAAGTTCTTTACATAAACAATCTTCAAAATTTACTATCCCCTTATTGCAGTGCAGTGAGAGTTATCAAGAAATGAGGAAACTAGTAACAAACGAAAAAAAGAAAACAGTAAGTATCATGCAAGTGGTGAAGGAAAGTATTTAAAAACCCTTCAAGGTTAACTTAGTTCATTAAAATGACATATTATTTTGAAATTAAATAATTGTTCTAAATGGAGGAGAGACAACAACTCATTAAGATCAATTCTACTGAAACTCATATGTTTATATTATTTAAAACATATAGTCTTCATAAATGAAGCCTCCTAATCTATGAATGCACACACATACACACAATACACAATATAAAAAATAATAATATACACCTGAACAGTTTGCTCCTCAGATTGCCTCCCAGAGAAAAGCCTAGTACCATGTCATTGAGTTACTCAAGCTTCTCAGGTTGAGTCATTAATGTGCTGGATTAAATGGATCCTGAACCATGAAATGCATGTCAGGTCATCTTTCATTTGCTCCTCAAGGAATTTCTGCCTTGATATGCTTTGACAGAAGAGGAAAATAAAA
This sequence comes from Aethalodelphis obliquidens, assembly GCF_003676395.1. Classification (NCBI taxonomy): domain Eukaryota; kingdom Metazoa; phylum Chordata; class Mammalia; order Artiodactyla; family Delphinidae; genus Aethalodelphis; species Aethalodelphis obliquidens. The sequence continues at coordinate 3,483,465 of NW_020837971.1, read as the reverse complement.
ACACTCTATGTGTAGGCTTGCTGTCCTATTTTCAACTCCTAGGGAGGCAGTTATATAAACAGCAGTCTCTCTGCCCCTTCCTAAGACTGGCACTTGCTTAAAGGGGCAGACTTGAAATAAACTGCAGCTCTATGCCAAGTCCTATGGTAACACCAGGATGGGAAAACTAAGTTGATGACATGTCTAAGATTAACTTACAGCAAATTTTACAACACTCTTCTGTGGTGGGTCAGAAACTATTTTAGAAACTTATGCATTGAGTTCCATACCTACACCTTACATGGCATCTACGACCACAAACAATCTAGAAAATTATTGATAATAATAAGTCAAACTCAAATGTAAAGATAATTGGGAAAAATAAATCAGGATGATAAAACATCATTCACTAGGTTATACTGAAAGCAGACAATATATGTACTCAGGATTAATTAACAATGAAGGCAATTAGAAGAAAAAGTACTGAGTTGGATTCAAAGACACAAACTCTCTGTTTTTTCATCTTTAAAAGAGGGACAGGTACAATCAATCCCTAGGTTTCTTTCCAAGCTGACCCTTCTTGTTGTCTGTCTGATAGCATGGGAAATAAAATCCACCAGAGATCAGAACAATGTGCTAAGTGTCCTAAGAGAAGACTTTGTGGAGAGAATGGAATTTGAGCTGCTTTCCGAAGCACAGAAAATATTTATGTAGGTGGATTGTGGAGACAGAAAAGCAAGTAAGGTGTTAGGGGTGAGTCTGGCATGGAAGGAACCATGCTTTTTAAGACTAAAAAGCAAATTTTTTAGGCAGCACAATCATACTGTGGAAGGCTTGAATTCAAGCCTAATCATATGGTTTTTGTTCTGATTTTTTTCTCTAGGAGTAATGATGAGCCATTGAAAGTTTAATGCACAGTGTTTTTTTAAATAGGTATTTTATGAAGCTTAATTCTGTAGCAGTTTTAGAATGGATCAAAGTAGACAAGACAAGAGTAAGATTCCAGGCATAAATGGCTAAGGTCTGGATTGGGTTATTAGCAGTGGAAATACAAAGGACAAATTGATAGAGTTACTTCAAAGGAAAAATTCCATTTGGCAGAATGTGAGAAATAAAGGCACACTAATGGTTCCATATCAAGTACTTTTTTTCCCCAGTGTTCAAAATTAAAAACAGTGTCTCTGCTAAAGTTCTACTGATGAGAACAGGACAACTATTAAATATAAAGTGGTCCACCTACTTTTCAAGAGAGTGTAATATGAAACTGTGAATGAATTGAAGCTATCAAGTGTAACATGCAAAAAAACAGGCAGTCTTGTTTCAAAAACAGTTCACTTGAAGATATGCAAACCAAACAAATTAATATCCAAAGGAAAAGACAAACTTCTTTTGTAACCTCATATTGAACAGCAAGGTACACAATGGCCTGAATTCACTGAACTCTTTACTCATCTAAAAAATATTTTGGTAGCAAGTGTCAACATTACTTGAAATCCAGAATTTAACAATATGAAAGCAACAATATATTTGAAAGGTCAGAATGGTTTTCAAATGGAGTAACATTTTGCTAAAGTATTTATAAACTCTGAAGAAGTAAAAATACAGAATCACTGAGTCATACATTTAGAAAGGTCAAGGATGATAAATTATATTATAGAAAATTTTATTAAGACATCTAGTTTAACCTCTTCTTGCAATGCAATAATTTATTTTAAATCATTCCTGACAGCTGGTCATAAAGATTCTGCATAATGAAAACCAGTCTCTTCCACCGGACAACTCTAATAACTAGGTCCACTTTATTTTCTCCCAAAACTGTCTCCCTCAACATCTGTTTTATGGTCCATTCTGATGTTGGGAAAAACTTAAAATAAGATTATTCATCCTAATACATGATAGTCCTTCCCATATTCTAAACTTGTTTTTACTAAGGATTGTGTCAGAGTAAACATCCCAGTCTCATTATTTATTATAATGAAAAATATTTTACTGTAAATCTTTCCATGAGAAAGCAAAACCAAAGAAAGAGGGAGAATGTATGTCTGTACTTTATAAGCTTCATGTATTTTTTCTCATTTAATTTTCATCAGAACAAATGATGGATCCCGGTTCTCATTTTTAAATGGATTTTTTAAAAGTATTGTCATAAGTTCATGAGCAATCTTTGGAATTTATTTGAACACTTGATTTTTTTCTTTAATTTTTTTAGTTACTCCAGCTTAACGTCCAACTTAACAATTAACATTTCATTGTGTATATCTATACACACAATTATATATATCATGTAACTCTAGGGAGGAAACATTTAGTAACCACCAGCAATACTTTAGGGACATGTTATATGCTGTTTCATTCAATCCTCCTAATATTCCTATGAGGTAGACACACTATGATCTAAAGTTTACAGATAAGGAATTTGAGTCCAAAATTTATCATAGATTTTCACAGTAATATGATTATCATAGTAATAAGTGGTAGCTCTGATATGCACAGTTTACTGATTTCAAAACCTCTGCTCTTTCCATTATAGCAAATGCAGATGAAAATGGCATCTACCTCATAGAGGTAGGAGAATTAAACAAGTTGTTGGTCCCTAGTGCCAGTGCTTGACAGTCTTAAGAAAGCACCTGCTTACCTCTGCACGGTGAAGTTTTTCTTCCCAGTGAAATCTACTTAGCCCAGACCATGATCCTAGGGAGTGGGATATTTAATTCTTTAGAAAGTGTTATCAGTGAACATGTTTTTTCACGTGCACAGTACCCTGGGATTGTAATACTGAAAGTCTTGGGTATGCTCTGCCAGGAATCAGTACTACTGTAGGATCATGGACTAATAATAGAATCCTAAAATGTTCGGCCTCATCTCTACCCCGGTGCCTCCTTCAACCAGTTTAAGCTTTGCCCTGATACCTCAGACGAAATGGAAACATGAGCATACAACATCACTGCTTAAAACCTCCCCATCTGCTTTGGGAACACAATCTGAGTTTCTTAGCACGAAATAAAAAGTACCAATCAATCTGGTCTTTGCCCACTCTTTCTGTTTCTTCCTTTCTCTCACCTCACTACAGTAATGGCAAATTGTGAGTAGCTCATGCTGTTTCACACTCTGCCAGCTGTCTCAAAATATTCCACATATGACCTACCAATCCCACTCCTAGATATTTAACTAAGAGAAATGATTTCCAGAGAAATGAAAACAACATATTGCCACACAAAAACCTGTACATAAATATTTATAGCTGTTTTATCCATAATCTCCCAAAACTGGAAACAACCAAAATGGCTATTAACTAGGGAATGAATCAACATGCAGAGTAAATCCATGCCATGGAATACTATGCATCAATAAAAAGGAATGAACTACAGATACATGCAACAACATGGATGATTCTCAAATGTGTTATGCTGAGTAAAAGAAGACAGATCCAAAAGGCTATATACTCATTTATATGGTATTCTAGAAAAGGCAAAATTATAGGGATAGAAACAGATCAGTGGTCACTAGGGACCGAGGCAGGGGTAAGGGATTGACTATAAAGGGACAAAAGGCAAATTTATGAGGTAACAAATGTTCTAGGTTTTAATTGTCGTGATAGTTACATAACTATCATTCATAGAATTGAACATCTAAAAGGAATGGACTTTACTGTAACTTATACCTTAATAGACCTAACATTTAAAAATCACATATCTTCTTTCACTTTTGTCCAACTCTCCATTTGCTTTTTTGAATAATCTTCTTCATTTTTGGACAACTCTTGTCCATCCTTTAAATCTGAGCTTTAAGTATCAATTTCCCTCAATAAATTAACCCTCAACTCCCACACTAGGCTATGAGCTCCTCCTCTGGGCTTTTCTATCCCCTGTGCATGTATCTGTCTCTTTCGATGCATAATAATACAATACCAATATCTGACACTGCACTGTAAGCTCCTTAAGGGAATAAACAAAGTCTTATTCATCTTTACATCCCCAGGACTCAATGCAATATAAGAACTCAACAAATGTTTTCTACCCAAACTAAAATTACGTTTGGAACTTTGCTGGATTCTAAAATAGCTGTGGAAATTATAGAATGTACTTGATTTAACTCAAGTCCATCTGACTCTTGTATAAAGTTTGCTTGCATATTAGAAATAGCATAATAAAGTTACTACACACAGTTTTTTAATAATACAATCCTTTAAAACATATACACTGATATAATTATAGGGTTGTTCTAGTCTGATTTATTTTGCATATCTTTGCTGTCAAAATATCTGTTACATATATGCTAAATACAGTAGAATAAAACATCTTGAAAGGTGTAAAAATATATTATTAACAGCAGTTAGTGTTTTAATAGTTCTTTTGCTTTTAAATTATATTCTGAGCAACTTTTTAATCTCAATTTATGCAAATGTGTGCATATAAAATGATAACACTCTCTGGACTAAGGCAACCCTTAACTCTCATTGGTCAATCGGACATTTAGAGCATGAGTATAATCCATGCAAATTAAACTGCTCAACTGAGCCTGTTCTGTAATATTCCAAATTGCTTACTCTATCTTCTTTCCTGAGACACAAAAACACATTTTATGGCCTGATTGTGATGCAGTGCTGCTGGGAGAATAGTTATTATGAGATAATTATATCCCAACAGAATTTGAGGCACTTGGCTGCTCTTAGTATAGAATGTCACCTGAGGGGTGAGATTTCCATAACCACTTTTATTCTAGCAGAGCTGTTATTCTGATTCATAGCTTGTTCTGTGTTCAGGCATTAGGCCCCTGAAATGATGTTTATCAATCAAAAGAAAAATTAAGAGAAGCAGAAATTCATGTGAACTAAGATTATGAATTTAACGTCTAAAATTTACATTAACTCTCGAGTGAAAGAATATATTTCTGTCAACAGGCAGGGTTTATTGAGTCAGAAGAAGAGACAGATTCTGTGATGATTATACCATCATGATAGCCACAGTCTCAAATTATAACATCATCAGTCTCTCCATTATAGAATGGTAGATAGGGACCTGGGCTATCGCAGCATTGAAAGGGAATGTTTAGGCACTCCAACCCCCATCACATGTAAATGATGTAACAGTTATATATTGTATTTGATTTTGAGTTGTATTGTATTTTGAAAATTATAAAACCCATAACAAATAGTATGAAAAATGATTCATCATGAAAACTACCAAGAGATCTAAGGCTTTGGAATGAAAATGAACTTGCATTAGCTATTAGTAGATATGTGAATTCTTTGTAAGGCAAATATTATTTTAATTTTCAAATACTGAATTGCATATGTAGAAAACATAGTTAGAAAATCAATGGCAGATTGCCTCAATGAAGAACAGCACTTTTTGTAATAATATAACAAAATAGAATTTCAATTTATTTTCAGTAAATAAATGCCAAATTACCTCTATCAGAAAAAATAAAAATAAACATCGAAAGGAAATAGGTTGAGCCATTTTGATCACTGGCTTTAGATCCTTTCCCTTTCCCTCCCTCCCTCCCTCCTTTGTTCCCTCTGCGTTCCTTCCTTCCTTCCTCCTTCCCTCCTTTCCTTTCTACTGTTATTTCAGTGATCAAGGATCAGTGGATGATGCCATAGACAGAATTTCCTTTATCCCAAAAACACTCCCAGCTAATAGTATTATAGAGAAATTCCATTTTAGTTTTAAAACAGATACAGTAGCATATACTTTTTAAAAACTGCTTGAATAAAATATCCATGTTATGCATGATAACCCTGCTTTGGAATCTCATTACAAATAAATCAAACCATTAGTAAATATTTAATTTGTAAGTGACAGTTAATTCTTTCATAATGTTTTTTTGTTTTTAAGTCTCAAACAGTATTAGGAATGTTTTTCAGTCTCTGAAATAGCTGTGACGAAATTAAATTCTACTGAAGAAAGTAAACATTTTGAAAACATTTATTTTTGCACTTGAACGGTCAATATATAATCAGTAGGTTAAGTATCCAATTTCAGGGTTCAGATGTAAGCTGCCTGCTACCAAAAAAGTTAGCAATAAATAGTATGGGGCTTCCCTGGTGGCGCAGTGGTTGAGAGCCCACCTGCCGATGCAGGGGACACGGGTTCGTGCCCCGGTCCGGGAAGATCCCACATGCCACGGAGCAGCTGGGCCTGTGAGCCATGGCCGCTGGGCCTGCGCGTCCGGAGCCTGTGCTCCGCAACAGGAGAGGCCACGACAGTTAGAGGCCCACGTACCGGAAAATAAATAAATAGTATGAGTGTTCTTTCATGCAACTGTAAATTGCTGTCTATTATCACTAAGATGTTATGAACAAAACCTCGAAAAATCTGAATTGGTCATAAACATAAAATGAATGCATGCAAAGTCATCAATTTTGCATGACTCATTTGAGGAGGCAGGATAATACACCTCCCGTAACGTGATTTCCTTTCACCATGTATGGTGTTGTCCTATTCTCAATATATTTCATGGCAGCGACACTTAATGGTGCAATAAAATTCAAACTCTTAATTTTTTCTGCCAAGCACTCGATGGCAATAAATTACATCACACATGAAGCAAACCTAGGCAAGCAATTTGCTATGTAGTTAGCAATATTCAAATTTTTGTTATTATATACTCTTTATTTTCTTTATTCCTTAGCCCTTTCTTCAGCACATAATATTTTTACTCCAGTGATGAAAATATAAATACAGTATGATGTAACTTCTTTCTTTGATGTATATATCTGTTTTTATTTTTGGTGAGAATTAACATATAATTTAATTGTATACTACATCTGACCTACAGCTCTTAACTACTAGCTTCCAGATCACAAGTAAATTAGAAAAAATATTTGGATCTCTTTTTATCTCTGACAGAAAAAAAAAATCAAATCCAAATTATTAACATTTTTTTTTTAAAACTCAAAACACTGTAGGCTAGATAATTTCTTCTTGACTTCTCTCCCCTTAATCTTCCTACCATCTTTCCTATTCTAATATTCTGGGCCCTGTCACAAAATGCTGCTTCACTGCCTGTGATACAACTATATCATATGTAAGGGCATCGGCACCACTGAAGTGAACAAGAATCTGTGCTTAATGTGGCCAAGGTAAATCTGTACCAGTTGTGGCCTCTTTGTAGAAATATTAAAAAGTATACTGCTGGGATCATCTTATCTTAGAAAAAATAAGGAAAAGAGAATTAGTGTCAAGTATGTTTATCTACCATAAGTACCATTTTAAGAACAATTTACCCTGCATTCATCAATAACTGTTAATGTGCAAAAGAACATTTTATGTGCCATGTCAAGAGAGACAGAGCTAATAATAAATGTTTCCCTGCCCCTGTGAGACTGGCCAACATGATGCAAGCACCTGCTTCCAACAATGAAATGGATTAAATGCAGCAAGAGAAGTCTAGCACAGAATCACAAGCCACATTGCTATGATAATTTGTAGTTGTGTTTTTACAGGTAATGCCCTGTGAATTGATTTCACTTCTTAGCTTCTTTAAGGACAAAAGTTAGTTGGGGACCCATTAGTGGCCACATCAAGGTCTGAGAAGATTCATTCCTACCTCCTTCATATCATTCTAGATCTGAGCAGAAGGAAAGAATCCCAGATCTTCATAGGACCTTAACTCAGACTGACGATTGTAAGAGGAGGAGGGACAACAGATGGGTGCCATTGTCTCCTTCTTTGTCCACGTCACACCAGAAAACAGGCCTCTCTTTAAAAGTCTTGGCAGTAAATGCTGTTTATCAGTTCATGTGGCTTAAGAAAAACTAGGATGAGCTATTTCTGCTTCTTGTGAGCGTTGTTCCAGGTCTGAGGCAAGGCTTTCCAGGGAGTATATGACTATGATTTTTTTGAGCCAAACATAGAACTTGATTCCTAGATTAGTATTAAACACAGGAAAAGTAGAAAGCAGAAAAGTCATTTATAGTTTATGTGGGTTATCCACAGTTTTCTTCAAGAATATCTTTATTGCCTGTTTCTGGCATGATATCTCACATATCTTCAAAGTTAAGGAGTATGTCTTACTCTTCTGTCTCCCCTGAGCTATCTATAAAAGCCCATATATGCTCTCAAGAAAATAAGAGAAGAATAGAATAGAGTGATTAACAGTGAAAATGAGTATACCATTTCGATTCACTATCTTCCCCCCAACCTCCAAGGGGTCAGCACAGAAGAGGAAAAACCTGAGTTAAAATCATTTTTAGGGCTTCCTTGGTGGCGCAGTGGTTGAGAGTCTGCCTGCCGATGCGGGGGACACTGGTTCGTGCCCCAGTCCAGGAAGATCCCACATGCTGCAGAGTGGCTGGGCCCGTGAGCTATGGCCACTGAGCCTGCGCGTCCGGAGCCTGTGCTCCGCAACGGGAGAGGCCACAACAGTGAGAGGCCCGCGTACCGCAAAAAAAAAAAAAAAAAATCATTTTTAGATTGGCATCAGTGCTGCCAGAAAAAAACTGGGACCCTTTCTCATACCAGTTACTTTCCCAGAGCTTAAAATAATAAGCATAGAGGAAAAGCATAACTTGAAAGTTATTTCTACAATTGTAAATTTCTGTTATCTTCTTGATTCATATGAATCAGAGCTTAATATAATTGACCAAGTATCAGATTCTGAGCTCCAGTTGCAGAGAGAGATAACTGAATTCTTAAATATGCCTGCCTGCAGTTGCTGATCTGACTTTTCCCATAATTTCTATGGTTTAGGAAATTTTATTTGAAATATATTCTGAGTCATTGCTCTAGCTCCTAAAACACTTTTAGTTGGTACTCTGTCCATTTTGTTCATTACTGTATATGCAGCTTCTCAGTAGCAGGCACATAATTGATACCTGATAAACAGATGTTGAAAGGATGAAAGGACGAGGACCATGGACACCTTGTAAATCAACCAAGTAAAAGAATGGTTTACCAGTGAATTGAAATAGAACAGTTGGAGATATCAACCCTGTATAATCGTTTATATTAGAAATAAAGATTACTCATTTGTTCTCATTTGCCATCAGGATCCCTCCCCTTTGCAACTCTCCCATCAATGTGAGCTCATACTTCAAGGCCCAGATAAAATTATCTCTTTTCTGTAAGTCACCCCAATTCCTTCAGCTAAAAAAGTGCTTCTTTGAATTCTCATGGAACTTTCTGTTCATGATACTAAAATAGTAATAGCTAACACTTACAAAGACTTCATCATGTCAGGCACTATTTTAACTCCTCTAGCCTCACAATAATCCTCTAAGGTAGGTACCAATTAGTGACACAGTTGGGATTTGAATGTAGGAAGTCTGACTCTTTAGTCTAACTCAACCACTACAATGTAATGACAACATTATACCATCTTTCTAATTTGGTAATTCATCCTACACTGCACTATGGCATATGTTAGACTCCTGTAATATTATTTAATTCTTCATCTATGAGTTAGCCTCTCAGACTGTATACTTCTGGAAGGAGAATATTATGACTAATCCACTGTGTATCCCTCATAGTAGCTACCAAGCCATGTTTATTATATTAACTTATATTAACCAAATTAATTAATTAATCACCAAAGTCCCATAAATGAAGCAACTAATTGATCCACTGACCAGTGGTTCTCAAACTTTAGTGTGCATCAGAATCACTTGGAGCTCTTGTTAATACACAGATAGCTGGGACCCATCCTACAAGTTTCTGATTCTGTAGGTCTGTGATGGAACCTAAATTTTGTATTTCTAACAAGTTCTTAGGCAACGATAACACTGCTAGTTTAAGCACCACTCTTTGAGAACTAAAATTCTATAACATTTTCAAATAACAAATTTATCTAAATATTTAGGTGTCTGTACAGCAGAAATTAACAATGTAAATGAACTATACTTACACAAAAAATAAAAAATCAATAAATAGGTGAAACAAAATATGGTGTACACTTACAATACAGAAACATACACAGTGCAAATTACAGAGATATAGGAATTTGTATGGTCTTAATTTCATGGGTATGATAATTTGAGAGTGGGACTCTAAAAATAATTGCTGAACTTATAAACAAATTTGAATAAAATGCCTCATCTTCATATATGTCACAATGCAGATCACCACTAATTTGATTTATTCAGAAGAGTATCTTTGACATAAATGTCCCCTTTGGGCTACAATATCGATGGCAAAGATGCAATGCACAGTTGCTTTAAAGAATGAATTGCATTGTAAATACAGAAAACTACACCAAATGTTTTTCTCTAACTGTCAGAAAGAGGAAGTCTAGTCACATTAATATCTTCATAATAATTAAACGGCACATATAATTTAGCGGACTGACAGATAAAGAAGATGCCTGTGTCAGGTTGATTACCAAAGCTCCGTACACAATCACAATCCCCTCTAGAAATCACTTATTATTTCTATAGTAAATTATTTATAAAGATCAGTTTCATGATTTAAGTGGTCACTGCAAAGGCACCATTTACAAGCCACAAGTTAAAATAAGGTATTAATAATAAATTAAAAGTACATCAATATCTCATGTATCAAAACAAGCAACTGATCCCAAACGGCTGAGAAAGTCATTATTACTTTATGTCAAGAGGGTCTTTTTGCCAGAGAACTGTATGCCCCTCCCATACTCCCCCCCAGTCAACAGGCTTTAAATTAATCAATGGCAGATCTCTAAACTTGGGTCACATAAGCCCTGCTGCCACCAGAATGAGAGCAGAATGAAGCAGCTTAGACTGGGCCAATGCATCTCTTCTGTTCCAGGATTTGCTCCACGTGCCTCTTTTTCAGTGGTTTGTCTTGGCCCTTCCTTAGGGTCTTTTGGTCATGGACTGTTTGCCTGATTCTTTGGCACTACTCTTGCTCTACTCTTTCAAGTCCTCCTGATTTGCATGAGCTGTATGACCCTCTCTTATTCTTGTCCTCTTGATCTTGGTTTGCTTGCTTGCATTTCAGTCCACTGCTGTCCTGATGCTGGCCTTTCCTATGGGACCTGCTCTCTAGTGTCCAGAGGCTTTATGCCACCTCTTCCTGGCACAGCACATCACATGTATACTTTAAGTACTAAACACATTTTGAATCATTTCATGCCATTTATTTTAAACATTCAAAGATATTTAGGAGGTAAATGAATATAAAGTTTGACAAAGTACTGGACAAAATGACTACCATGCATAAATTTTACTCTAAAATGTCCCTGCCATAGTTTAATGGTTTCTATTGTTTATAGGTCCATTTTTCTTATGTTGCCAAGACATGAGACAATAAAATAGAATGATCCGCTTTTACTATCATACTGTATAATAGTTCTCCTACTATTCACTACTACATTTATTGTTTTCTACATGTCCACATTTGTGGCAATACACATACATTATCTCATTTATCCTCACAATGACCACTATGTTGCAATAATCCTGTTTTGCATATACCCATAAACTAAAGGTTAGAGGAATTAGATCCAAGGTCACTCAGGTAGAAAGTGGTAAAGCTGGGTTTCAAAACTAGGAATGTCTGATTCCATAGCCCATGTTGTTAATCACTATGCCTTTTATTGCCTCTCACTTTGAAGTTGTCTTTAAAATAGGGTGTTTATAATCATCTTGTAAGTTTTCATTTTACTTATTTTTAATAGTTTTTAAAGGAAAAGAATAAGTGATGAATGAAAAGATAACTTGTTTAAACAGGTGATCTTACATTTACGAGCGAAAAATTAAAGTAAGCATGCACCACTTGGTTCTATAGAACTTGGCATATTCTTTGGGATCAGCCCTCTGTTCCTCCTCTGTTGTCCTCAACTCTTCCTTGATCTAAATCTGTTAAATTACAATTTTGACCCCTTCCAACTTACGATTTCAAGGAAGATTAGGAATAGCTGGTCAGCAGCTCCATTGAATAGCCTCCGATATACTTGAAGGGCATTATTTAATTGTCCCTGTGCTTTCTCTTCTACAATTGCATTTTCTTTGACTTTTTCCTCACAGGTCTCCTTTTCCTATCTTTATTCATGTCTGCTATCTTCAGAACTCTCACTGAATTCTCTATATTTCTTCTCATGTACGTACTCACAGCTCTCATCTAGTGGGAAGATAACAGCTTCGTGTATCTTACCCCATTTGCTACTTTTTTATGCCTCACTTCAAAAAGTAAACTAATAGGCTTCACGGTATACAGTTATATTTTGATTTTGGAAAAATTGTAAAGAACCAAGTCAATATCAATTTTCATAATCTGAAATTGTTTTAGATTGCTTTTATTATTGAGGAATCATGTTCTGTCATTGATGACTTAGTTGCTTGTCCTCTCACTACCACCACAAATTCAGTGTTATGTGAGTGCAAGGATGAAATGAACAGGATAGGGAATTTATTATTCTAATACCATTAAAGAACATTGCTCTTCCAAAGCAAAACAGAACACAACAAAGTAAACCATCAAGTAGAATCAGGAGTCATCACTATTTTCTAGTTTGAAATTACTTGCTTTTCATAGTCATGTTAAACATTATCCTGATCATTATTATCTTTAAGAAATTTGTAATTTCATTGATAATTCCTCTTAGAGGTTGTTTTGATGAACTAAGGTGACAGGCATATTCTTCTCTTTGATCATACCTTTCCCTATTTAACAAATTAGTGAGAATATTGAATGTTTTTTCAATTCCTAGAATAATTACTGTAATCATTTTTAACTAATATAACTTGAAATACTACTTTAGGGTTTCTACTACTAATATGCTTTACCTGTGGAAAAAAACTTTTACTTATATCTAAGCACATTTTTGTGGTACATGAATATTGTGAGAATAAAAAGAATTTAGTCTAATCTACACCAATAGTCTTTATTTTATTCTCCATACATGAGTCATGGTCTCAGTTTTGTTGAATTGTCCTCTTTTTGCAGTTAATATGCCTGCTTTTGCTTTACTTTAGTAATGAAATGGATATAATACTGCAGCTGATATTAAGTTCTAATTATTTCCATTTTTTGAGAACATTCATTTCAGAAGAATGTTTGTTTTAAGATTGAGAAGAATATTTTACATCAAGAACTAGATATTCAGAACTGTTTTCCATTCTACATCATGTTCCCTGGAAGCAAAACTCTAATAAAAATCTATACTTTTATTTTTATTTTTTTTTTTAAATAAAAAATTATTAGAGTGTTCTTAGAAGTCCCACACAAGATCAACTCACAGACACACAGAGACATACGCACATATTAAAAACAAAGGTATGCATTAACAGGAAAAGCAATAAGCCCATTTTACTTTCAGGGTACTCAGGTTCTTTAAAGATCTTTTTAAAGTGTAGGTTGCTTACGGTTAAAATTTTAATGCCTACTCTGAACTAGCTGTCTCATGTATTCTTTCAAAACTGTGGTATGCTGGAAGCACATGAGATGGAAGAGTGTAGGTATGCTGATAAAAAATGCCAAGTATGTGGGGCTTCCCTGGTGGCGCAGTGGTTGAGAGTCCACCTGCCGATGCAGGGGACACGGGTTCGTGCCCTGGTCCGGGAAGATCCCTCATGCCGCAGAGCGGCTGGGTCCGTGAGCCATGGCCGCTGAGCTTGCGCGTCCGGAGCCTGCGCTCCGCAACGGGAGAGGCCACAACAGTGAGAGGCCCGCGTACCGCAAAAAAAAAAAAAAAAAAAAAAAAAAAAAGCCAAGTATGAAGAGACAAATTTAAGAAAAGTGGGCTGTGAGTTAGTGAAATCATGGAGAATTAACTCAGGAGCTAGCCTGTAAAATAAATACTCTTCAAAGAAACTGGGTTTAAATTGCTAGCATGCTTTAAAAGCAACTTTAAACCTGAATGAATTTTCATTTACCTAATTCTGTACCTTTTTGGAGGGGGTTTTATATGGTTTCTGTCCAATTGCTTCTGGTTTTTAAATATTTCACCCTCATATTATTTTTACCTATGATTTTGAGGTCCATAACTTAATACAGTATCTTTGAAATTGTTTGTCATTTCCTCAATTTGCATACTTTAAAAACTAATGAATACTCCTTAAAAAGACAGAAATAAATTCCATATTAGGTAACAGAACAGAATCAACTAATAGCTACGAGTTTAATTTTCATAACTTATTTCCTAAATTTATGGTTCCTAAAACCAATCTGAGGGAGATATAGAGTCTTCCTTCTATGCCTGTTACAGTGCTCAAACTGTTATTACGTATGCCACACCCTCTGTGGCCCTGAGTCTTCCTTATGTGTAAGATACAGAAGAAAAAAGCAAACAACAAGCCTGTCTATTTGATCTTTTTTCTGACCATGAAGTCTTTGTGAACCTAGAAAATGTTTTTCTCTATTTAAAAAAAATCTCATTATAAAATCATATCATTTGACTAGTTGCTGTTGGGAGATAAACTTTTTACTTTTCTTTAAGAAGCCTATAAATAAGAAGGTTTTCAATCATTAAGCAACAACCAAAACTATAGTTACAAGTACTGTGGCTGTTTTTACAACAGAGTTGACAAAGTATATTAATAGGAACTCTACTTTCTGAATAGCTCAGGGTTTGTGTAAATGATACTGTTTTTCATGCCACTGTTAAAAAAAAACCAAGATATCTAAAAGCACTTTGTGTGTGAAGAAATTCATAAAATAAAAAGCACTGAGTTCTGCATGAAAGAATATAGGATATCAATCTCATTTTATATTATACAGAAGAATCCTTTAGGGTGTTGGTACCGTTAAGTGAAGCATACCATTTTCAGAAACTCTAGAGCCTGTCATTTTTGTTATATGAGCTTGTATTATTTTCTAAAAGATCATATATACCACTATAGTTTTTCAACTACTGTTTTCAATTTAGGACAGAAGATGAACTTGAGTTTTTCTTAAGTATGTTTTAGCCTTACCATCACTCTTTCAATAACCTCTTTAAAAAGGTACTTGAGGACACTGTCATTTACTGTTAAATTTTAAAACTATTTGAAACTGTTAACATTTACCCAATCTTGGTAAACATGTCATTTATGATAGAAGAATAAAATGACATAAAATAAAAAATTCTTATGTTGCATTCAAAATTTATCCTATTAGTTTAAAAGGTTAATAAAAATATAAATTTAGTAACACAAGTAGAATTATGTACACATATAGTCTGTCAAGTTGACTATAGAATACATACCTTGAAATGGAATACTAGAACTGAAAGTATTTGCATTTAAGATTTTGATAGTTATTGCTAAATTGGCCTTGAAAAAAAAAAGACTGCCATCAACAATATATGAGAATATCTTTTTTCTCCACCATGGGGTCCTATTAAATATTTCAATTTTTGCCCATCTTGTAGATGAAAGTGGAATCTTGATGCTATTCTATGTGAATAAGACTGAGCAACTCGTCAAATGTTCATTTCTATTTTGCCCTTTCTGGGAACTATCTGTTAATGTCCTCTGACCATTTGTCTCTTAGATTGTTCATCTTTTATTAATTGATTTGTGATAACTGTATAAAAGACATTCTCTATCATATGCTTTTGCAAATAGCTTCACTAGTTTGTTTGTCCTTTGATTAGTTTATGGCATTATCAACTCTATAGAAGTACTTAATTTGTATGTTTAAGTTGTACCCATGTTCTCCTTTATAGGCTCTGAATTTGTTGAGATATGTACAAAGGTCATCTTACTACAAATGTTTTTTAAAAGTTTTCTTGTCACTATTCTCTATCTCTCCCTCCTCTCTCTTTTATATTTAAAACTTTAGTCCATTTAGAATTAAAAGAGTGAGGTAAGAATATAGCTTTATGTCTCTATAAATGGTTAAGCAGTTATTCCAAGACAATTTACTGTCCAGCCTATCTTAATGAACAAAACTGACACCTTAGTCACATATGTAATTCCCATAAGTCTATTTCTTGGGCCTCTATCCTTTTCCACTAATATTCTACACTTGTACCAGTGTCATACTACTTTAATTACAAATGTGTTGTCATGTGTTTTAATATCTAGCAAGGCTAAACTACAGAGTATTCCATAATGACAGTGGAGTCAATGCTTGGAGGGACAGTAGAGAGCATCTAGTTCACCCGTTAATTGTATGAAGAGAATGAAGGCAGGGGAGGTTCTGAGAGTCGCTCAGCATTCTGCAGCAGTTCACAGAAGAGCCAGGAACTAGAACAAAGATTACCTGGCTAGTGTCCTAGTACTCATTCTTCTGAGCCATGCTAATAACTATAAACATATTCCCATAGACCTCCATACTTCTCAAATTGTTCTTGATTTAAGTTTCTTTGTATTTTTCTATTCTACTTTTTATGCTCCTGAAACTTCACTTTTCTATATGTTTGTGAGATTTTCATTATCATGCTTACCTATAAATACCTATATCCCATGAATACTAATAGAAAACAAACCAAACCTGTCTTTCAGCATCCTTTGTCATGGCCTATTTACTTGCTCATTAGAATCCTGAGTGAGATTGTTCTAACGTTGAAAAAAATCCCAAAGCAATGCACAAGTGAACAGTAAAACTTCCATTGACTAACTAGGCAGTTATCTGCCAGAGGCAGTCATCAGCATGTTAATGAGATCTATGGGTGACAATAAATGCAAGGCATTGAGAGCACTACTGAGTGTATGAACGTAATACGTACATATCTAACTTCTATTATATTTGAGAAGCCTGAAACAGTGATGTAAAAAATATGGAAATATGTGACGGTGTTTCACACAATGATTCAGAGACAAAAACTTTGTCCTTTCCAAAGTGAGAAAAAGAAGGCAAGCTTAAGAAAATTTTTAAAAATAGTACCAGATTACATCAAGAAACAGGTCAACAGCTCCAGGGCTCTGGCATAGAAGCAAAAGCGGATGTGGGAATTGAAGGATATTAAAGTCCAGGAAGTCATTGCCTGGGGTGGTTTCATATAAGCAGCTGGACCATTTACCGAACTAGGAATCCATCATACTCTCAAGCCAATTACAGAGTTTATAGTTCTAGATAATTATACTATCACCTAGATATTTCTAACTAAATCAGCAGTTATTACATTAGATTTGCCGAAAACACTGCACTAAAATAAAGGATCTGGGCATTTTTTTCAGTTGAGTGGGATTAGCCACATGATGTTAATGGAAGAAATATCCGATTTGTCCAAAGCTAAAATATCTAAAATGCCTCAGTAGAGGCAGTATGGGGTGAGAGTTAAATCAAACTGTGTCACTTCTTATCTAGAAAGCACAATGTACATTAGCAGAAAGTTGAAAAGGATCATATAGATTAGAAACTACAAAGAATCATTTGAATTGATAACTTCCACCCATAGATAGTAGAAAAACAATGCGTGCCTCCCATTTATACTACTCGGAGAAGTAAATTCAGATGCCGGTCAGCAATATGGATGACCACTGGTGACAGGAACAGTTAAGTCATGAAGTTTTATTTTCCTTTCAATCTGGGTTAGTATATGAAATTGTTACTATGAATTGTTACTTTCAGAAATCTAGTTTGCATACTATAAACAAATGAATCTAGTAATGATTGCCTCTCTCAGTGACAATCATCTGTTAATTACTCAAGACTTGCTGATCTGAACTCTTTTAGGAACTGAAATTCCAAGGAAATGCTCACTTTCTTTTCCCATAGCTCTAAAGGATTCATTAGTCGCACCTACAGCTTTAAAATATAGGGATAGTTAGGGAGTTTGGGATCAACATGTACACACTATATATTTATAATGGATAACCATTTTATATTTAAAATGGATAACCAACAAGGACCTACTGTATAGCACAGGGAACTCTGTTCAGTGTTATATAGCAGCCTGGATGGGAGGGGAGTTTGGGGGAGAATGGATACACGTATGTATGGCTGAGTCCTTTTTCTGTTCACCTGAAACTATCACAACATTGTTAATTGGCTATACTCCAATATAAAATAAAAAGTTAAAAAAAATGAAATAAAATATAGTGGGAGTAAATGCACACATAGGACAAAGTGTGATGAATGCAAAATGTCTTTAAAATGTATATAATATGGTAAGAACTTCTTTTCTAAGATCTGTTAAAGTAAAATCCATTTGTTAAATACACTTACATATATAATTTTCCCAAGCCTGAATCAGAAAGACTTGTGATTCAATACATCTTGTTCTTAAATGTATGCCTTATATTTTGCTTTCACATAATAAAAAATAAAGAATAAAAAATTAACATTATTTAAGATTCTTCATTACAACAAAACAAATTACATTAAAATATCTAAGTGATGTTACTTAAAAAAAAAACAATTCAGGGGTGGCAAAAGCTGAAACTGTGTATCTTGGTTCTTCAAATCTAAACAATAGAGTTTCCCCTAAATTCTACTTTGGATTTAGAAAAAATCATTGTTAACATTTGGTATATAGTATTTCTTTTCAGTGTGCTTATTATTTTTTAGTGTTTCTGTGTATGTGTCCATATGTTTATATATTTATACTATGAATACTTTTTTACATTATATAGCATGTGTACATGCTTGTGTAAATAGGTATATGTGTTAGTTCATATATATTCCCATAAGAATACAAGATTATAGTCCCATATGCTTTTTTTAAAATGCTGAATGTTATTTCATGCTATAGGTAAGTATTGAATTAGAGTTTTTTAAATTAAAGAAGCTCTGATGGTGGGTTGTTGCCTGGGGAGTGAATAACTAGGCACAAGGTAATGTGGAAAGGGAGGCACTAAAATGGAGATAACTGCACACTGAGAATTTAATTCACCTAAACTTCCTGAAATGCTAATCTGGGATATGTTAACAGCTATATTTCTGCTTTTTCTTAATTGATTTCATTCTCATTTGGTTTTGTTTTCTATTTTGTGCTGTTCTGTAAGCTACCTCAAATATTTTTTGACAATTTTACTTATTAATAACCCTAATAAAAAGTTAAAAAACTGGAAAGTTAAGGATAGTTATTATTATTATTTATTTATTTTTGGCTGCATTTGGTCTTTGTTGCTGTGCACGGGCTTTCTCTAGTTGCAGAGAGAGGGGGCTTCTCTTGTTGCAGAGCACGTACTCTAGGAGCGTGGGCTTCAGTAGTTGTGGCATGCAGGCTCAGCAGTTGTGGCACATGGACTTAGTTGCTCTGCGGCATGTGGGATCTTCCTGGACCAGGGATCGAACCCGTGTCCCCTGCATTGGCAGGTGGATTCTTAACCACTGAGCCACCAGGGAAGTCCTCTATTATTTATTTTCAAATGAATTTATTTGTTAACACAAAAATCTCTAATGCTCTCTCTCACTGTAAGTATCTATGCAGTAACTAGACGATATGGCTATAGAGTTGGGGGATGGGCGACATGAATAAATGCTGTTGGTCTCTAGATTGTTTCAGAAGCCAGGATGCCCACTAGAATAAGAGCACAATGAGTTAAATATCATATCCATCCCTGCTTACCTTCCCCTCTACCGCCCTCTCTTTTCTGATGACTGTCCAGAAAGTCTTCATATATTTACAGGTGTGACTTCTTACTGACATCAGACACAGTGAGAGCTAAATTTATCATGAGCTAAAAGATACCTTGATTCTCTAAAACATCATAGTGTCATTTGTTGCCAAATTACCTTATAACCAACTTCTGATTACCCAGAGAAGATTATCTGATTACTGAGCAGTTAAATAAGAGCACTTCCCTGTTCTCCATGGCTAATTTCTCCTCTTAAGGGGAGTGGAGGAGGTTGGATTTGAGTAGCTAAAATAGGCAGCTGCCCAGGTGATATAATTTGAGATGACTGAGAAGAAAAAGTCATCTCAAACTTTTAACTCATTGCTCTCCATTCTTAGAGAAGTCTTCTATAAGATCCTGGAATATTTTTCTTTATGGTCTTCAAGGACTCCTTTTAAAATTCTACTACCCCATGTTGGGGAAACTCTTTTTTTAACACTCCAGGCTTACTAACAGTCTATGGAGGCCTGCAGGGAAACCAGAGACCGGCCATCTCAGCGTGTGTGTATTAGGAAAAGGCATTTTTCTGATGCAGCCCCTTACCCACTCACGTGTACCACGGTACCTTCGTGCAGAGTACACTGTAGAAAGGTGTGCTCTGTAGAAAAAACTGTAGGTTTTGTACTCAGCAGCAAAACCTAAGTGAGCTGGACATACGATGCTAGGAAGGGAGCGGGGCAAGTGGCAGTGTGCTAGCCCTGCGTTGCCCTATCTCGTAACCAGAAAAACCTCATAATGATGCTCGTCTACGAAGCCACCGCTTTATAAGGCTGTTTTAGTTACCTGAGTTGAGGCAATACGTTCATCTGTACAGATAATCAAAATTAACTACATCTGGAAATACCATGTAGGAAAACAGAACAAAGCAAAACAATAGTAAAAACTTGAGTTTACACACCGACCAGTATCATAAATATACACAGTATTAATACAGTTTAATATTCTTTTATTTTAAAAGGCTGAGGGTGTGGCAATGTAATTAAGAACTTTTACAGTTTTTCTTAGCTGTCCTTTATAAATAGGTGGCTTTCTGGGCACCAGAAGGAAATATTAACCTTTGGCATCTTCCAAAGTGAGTCAGCCCTCAAAGCCAGATTACTCCTGACAGCTGTCGCACCATCACAGGTAATATGACACCAAAATGACTGAATTTGGGGATTTTTTAGTTTTCACATTGAAACCCCAGAAGTGGGGTACGGTAGAAATGCTTTAACGTCTTTGGGATTATCTCTGTGTTTCTCTTTAATCTCAGTGTATCTTCTCAGTCTTTGTCACCTGTTTGGGCCTCTGAATTTCTGTATGGCATGACCCTGAGGTTAGTTCTGGCAAGCATTTTGCACTGTCAACACTTTTACAAACAGAGAAAAGAAATAGCCTGCCAGCTCATTTCACTGGGGGTCTCTGTGCTGGCCTCAGCCTCAGCTCTTCGACACAAGGCACAGGTTAGATGGTGACAATGGAAGGCCTTTATTTCCTCTGTCAGCTCCCAGAGAGTGTCAACCACACATGAAATAATGCCTTGTGTAAATAGCACTTAGACACGCTTCACATTGTTTTCAAGATGTTCTACCCACATCATTCCTACAATCAAGGGAAATGTTGGACTTGATAAGAGAGGAGAAGAAAAGTAAATTTCAATAACATCTTATTGGAAGCTGAATCCCCAGCTGGGAAATGAATTTACAATACAAGAAAGCAGAAGGTAAATATACCAAAGTGAGGCTTTGTTAGCAGTTCCCTCTGCCTTTTCAGAATAGCTTAACTGAAGGCCTACCAAGATAGAAACGATCACTTAGCAATCCACATTTGAAAGGCATTTAATGGAGCAGCTCAATTCCTAGTGGAGCTAACTTTTTTAAAATAAAAGAGCAATAACTAAGAATTATTATGGATGGATAACAAAATTGGATTCTCATATAGCTGCTTATTTCCTCATTTTTTTTTTTTTTTTTTTTTTTTTTGCGGTACGCGGGCCTCTCACTGTTATGGCCTCTCCCGTTGCAGAGCACAGGCTCCGGACGCGCAGGCTCAGCGGCCATGACTCACGGGCCTAGCCGCTCCGCGGCATGTGGGATCTTCCCGGACCGGGGCACGAACCCGCGTCCCCTGCATCGGCAGGCGGACTCTCAACCACTGCGCCACCAGGGAAGCCCCCTCATATTTTGATGAAATACAGACTGCTCAGAATTTGAGGGTAGAAGACTGCAATGTCTGTCTCTGCTTCGGGCTAAGAATTCCTCAGGGGCAAAGTTCTTGAGTCTCGGTTTGCTCTCCTCTGTGACCCTAATGCTTGCAGACACACTAACACACAGTAAGTGCTTAATGATTAAAAAATTATAATTTTATAACTTATTAATTTTATTTATTTAATAAAATGCAAAATGTATTTTAGATTTACTATCTTTTCAAAATGAAAATCAATTGGGGTGGAGTACAAAACTGATAATACTCAACACATACATGAAAATGCATTTGGTGCTATATATATTGACTATAATGTCTAGATTTTGTTTAGTTGATCAGTTTCATAACTGAGAGAAGTCATTCAAGAGAATAGGACAGTTGGCAGAGACTGAAACAATCTGTAATCACAAATTATGGTTATGACTTTTCTCAATTATTTAAGATTTCACTATGTATTGATGACCCATGCCCTTTCTAGGCACCACAGAGACACAAAGATGAATAACACAGAATTCCATAGAGAGTATTTTGAGAAAAACGACTGCAGATATTATACATGAAACATACACATACACATTTTTATTTGACACTTGTCTGTGGCATAAGCCAGGATCTCTGCCATTAGCTGGATGATCTAGGGAGAATCATACAATATCTCTAAGGCTTGTTTTTTTCCTATGAAAAGAATAAATAACATCATAGTCCCCTTTAGCATATTCTATATTATTCTGGAATATTCTACACTGTGGCTATTATTTTTTCATTCTCTTTATCCTTCATACCATTTCCCCTGTATTTCAGCTACGCTTGACATCTCTGGCATTCCACTGCTTCTCGAATCTGCTCTTCCTTGGTTTGTTTCCATAACGCTACCCTAGCCTGGTGTTTGTTTTCTCAATACTTTTCTAATGACTCCTCTATATTTTATCACTTCCTCTGCATCTTCACAGATCCTCACACTCAATTCTGACTCTCTGTGATTCTATCTCTGGACTGTCTCCCTTAAAATGCTAATCAGTCTCACATAATACCTCTGTGCTAATCACTTTTACCTTTTTTCTTAGGCCTCCCTTCATTAAACTAGCCTCCACTGATTGCCATCTCCTTTGAACTCCAACAGGACATATTGACAATTCTGCACACTGAAAACTCAATTATATAGCATTCTGTGCTATTACATATATGTCAAGTTCATCTCCCCTCATGGACTGTCAGATTTTCATGTCTAGGGACATGTTTTATATCACCATTTTATGTCTAGCATTTGGTGAATGAGGCACCGTAGAACTCCATTAGTAAATCATTCAGTGGGTAATGGACTTAAGCCTCTGAGGCTGTAAATCTGGTACCTCTGACACATAGTAAATAACTGGAATCAGTCTGCCTTGTTTTCTGCCTTTATAAAGCACTGGATGGCACCCTTTCAACATCATAGTTAAGGTTTCAAGAAGCCAGTTTAGTTTGTAAAACCCTGTAAAAACAATTTAATTTTTTTTTTTTATGACAAAGGTGTTTTTAAAAAATGTGGTTATTTTCCTATGCTACAGATTATAAAGAAAGAAAAAAATTCAGTAATGTGGATGTTATATGTGAATGATTTTGCTGTGAAGACTGCTGAATAATAGAGGCAAAAAGAGATTTTAAAGGTTGCCATGTGACCGCCCCTCCCCTTTTTATTGATGAGAAACCATACTTCTAAATTAAGTTGTTAGTTTCAAAGAGTGATTCACAACTTTGGATGCACATTAGAATCATGTGCTTCCAAAAAATACTGATTGCTGCCCCCTTACACACACACACACACACACACACCTCAGAAGATTATGATTTAATTAGTTCAGAGTGAGTTCACAGCACTGAAATTCGTTTTCTAATTTCTCCAGAACACTTTAATGAGAACCACAGTAGCTTAAACTTTCTAGGCTTACTGCATGGTAATTTAAACAATAATACTGTGGTGTAGTTTCAAACAACGTATGCAAAAAACAGTTATGAACCATTATTCCTAGGTTTTAAAGTTAACAAATATTTTAATAGTTATTTTACAAATCACTTGATATATGTGTTAAAAACGTAAGTATAATTTAAACACCAAAGAATAACACTCATGCATCCACTTTATGAAACCCATTATTTCTACTGAAATTTCTGATTAGTACCTTTCTTGAACAGCTTTTGGAGTTCTTTACCAATAGGTGGCACCAGTAATTTCTGTATTAAACTATATGGTGACTAAGTTGCACACCCTTTAATGGAATACATTTTCTGTATATCTCCATTAAGATGCCATTACAAGCTTCAGCTTTTGAAATTCAGTTTTAATTTATCGGCATGTGTTTCATTTAAGCGCTCTTTAATTACCAGAGCACTTAGCATAATGAATACTGAAACTATGGGTTGATTTAATGCCACAATAAGGATTTTCTGCTTTAATCCTTAATTAGTTCACTGAACTTGAATCTATTTAATATCAGTGACTAGGATTTATTAATGATAATATGGTTTTCAAAGCAGAAGCAATGCAAACCCCTGAATTCCCTCTAAGAACAATATCAAATTAAGGTTATGATTTGTGAGAAATAACTTTAATGTTCAATTAAAATACACTTTGTGTTCATAATGTTTAGGTTTCCTATAACTTTCAGTAAAGATCTGTGTTAATCTAATACCACAGTACACTATTAAATAAAATATATAACTAGGTTGCAGTCGCGATAAACGATCTGGCTAATTAAGAGTTAATTCACAGTCTCCTCCTGTTCTTCCTCCTCATACTCTTCTCTGAAAACCACCACTTGAATTTGCACGAAATAATAATTTATACCAGAAAATATCCATCTATATGATTTTCCTTTACCAAACAGCACTAATTCTGGCCTAACTCTATTCCTACCACATGCTAGTGTCTAGATTAAAGTTGTTTTTCCTAATTTCTGGAGTTTCTGTGGTTGATAAAATACTAGGTAACAGCTTTTACTGTGATACTTAGCTCAGGCAAGCCAATTCAGCAAATATGCTTTTGGCTGAACTCAGTTCAACAAATATCTCATTACCTAGGACAAATTAAAAAGTCATATCAAGATAATAGAGTCATACATAGGGATGCCTTTTTTCTTTGTTTTATTGTTTTGCTTTTAAATTGGGCTGGGATGGTATACTAAAAAGGAAGTTTTGAGACCTAAAATATCTCTTTCAGAGACATATAACCAATTACCCACAAAAAAAAATATTACCGAATCACTAATTCAGATTGTGGAGCTAGCCTTATTATCTTCCTACGAGGTTCCCTTTATGCCGGGAAATGATTTTCTCAGCCCGGAGTTATGTTGTTTTTTTCTAAAAAGATTAGACACAGCATAAGCAAGATATAAATGTATAAAGTTTCTCTTGCTCTCAGGGGTCCTGTGCAACTATGTCAAGAATGATTAAAAACTGAGTGGTAGCAAAGTAAAGAGTGAAGTTGAAGTGCATTTTCATTCAGCAACTTAAACTTGGCCATTTTGTTGTTAGAGTCATTTCCAACACTTCTTTTCCCCCTTCATAATGCATGCAATAATAAATGGTGGGTTTTTTTCCATTTTATGTGAGAAAAACAGAACTTTTGTTATAGTATGACTCACTTTATCTCCTTGCTCCCAAATTCCTGCTTTTCTGGTGTTATGCAATCAGACATGCTATTACTGCTCTTCTGTGAAGTGCTCTAGTAGGCATTTTGAAACCCATTCCTCTTAGGAAATGTGTTCTGCTATTTATCACTATCTACTCTTGAGAGAATTGTGGTGTTAGTAAAAGACCGCTTATTTTTTAAAAAGTTCTCTCTGGTTCAACCATTGAACTTAAGAGTAAAGGTACCTCAATAGAAGTTATAATCCTGAGGTGCACTGGTTTTCCATCCTTAGTACACATGAGAATCACTTGGCACTAGGGTTATGAAATTTAGCCAACAGAAATACAGGACACCCATTTCAATTTGAATTTCAGACAAATAACCAATAATTTTTTTTAGTGTAAGGATGTCCCATGCAATAGCTGGGACATTTTTATACTGAAAAATTTTGTGGGTTATCTGACATTCAAATTCAACTGTGCGTCCTCTATTTTATCTGGCAACCCTACCTGGAGGGCTTGTTAAAACACAGATTACTGGTGTCACCCTCAAAATTTCTGATTCAGCAGGATGTAGCCCAAGAATTTTCTTACAGGTTCCCAGGTGATGCTAACGTTGCTAGTCTGGGGACCATAGTTTTGAATACCAGCGCATAATGCTTAAGAGTTTAAGACTGCAAGATAGACTAGAGTTTGAATCCCATGTCTGCTGTTTAAACCTGTGTAACCTAAATTATTTACTTGAGCGCCATAAACCTTGGTTTCCCCACTGGAAAAAAGGCAAATATTAATAATATTAGTAACGATGACATGTTAATAATTCAGAGTGCTCAGCAAAATACAAAGTACTCAATAAAGGTTGTCACAATTTCTTCATAGAGGACAAAATTTTAATTGAGTTCTGCATTTCCCTAATTTAGAAGAGTAGAACTATAGCAAGTCACTGTTTTTTTTACATGAGAAAAAGTGGAGAAGAAAGTTTACTATAAAATAGCCCAGCATTTTAAGACTTCTCGAAGACATAAAAACACTAATAAAGAAAGTGAAACTCCAAGCGAGGCATTTTCCAGACTTATGTGACAATGGAACAACATCCCCTCCAGCACAGGGAAGTAATTTAAACACATAGTTTTCCACGATAAACCAGTTTAGGAAATATGGCTTCACAGGGCATCTAAATGCAAAGTGACATAATTACAAACAAGGATTGCTTTTGCTACATAGAAAAAAATATTTCTTTCAATTATTGTTGATATCTAGCAGTTTGGCTGAAACTGTAATGCATTCATTCTTCATTTATTGAACATCTAAATTGCGTACAGAAAACTATGTGCTATAATGATACAAGGAAGAGTTATATAAGAAATACTGCCCTTAAGCAACTCACAGTCTGGCACTTAAAATATTTAACAATGGGTGCTGACCTTAATGTTCCTCTTACTGTGATTAAACTTTAGACAGGTTCCTTCCTCACTACAGGTCCCTGACCCCCCTTTTTTAGCATTTACTTTAGAAAACTTACAATGGTAAATTCCTTCTCTTCCCCTTGGAGATGTCTTCTACAACCCTGAAATGTCTTTCTCAAGGACCTGGAGTCATCCATTTGAAATATAATCCCCAAAGTAGATATTGCCCCTATCTCCCAGTCTCTATGGGAGAATAGGAGTCTAACTTTATTAAGTGACAATTAGCAAACACAGATGGTCTAATCACACTGACCAACATCCTCCACTACTTTTTCATTAGTTTCCCTCAGTATTTAAAAATCCTCCACCTTTTGTTTCAGCATACTTGAGTTGACTCTCTCTCTCTCTCCTATTGCAATAATCTTGAATAAAGTCTTCCCTGACATTTTAAATGGTCTAGTGGAGTTTTTCTTTTACAGTACTAACCATATTTTACCTTGTATATTGTTAAGTTTATCTAGTCTAGTATATTGTTAATGAATCTGATTAACAACAAACAAGGCTTGAAGGTGATACCTAATGTTAAATATGCTGAATACCACCCCTGCTTATAGGCTGTGGGCTTAGAAGGAAAAAGCACTGCCTTAAAAGTCTTGGAACTTGTTTGAATCTCACTTCTACTTCCTACCACTTATGTGGCCTTGGGAAAAATATCTGACTTTTCTGAATTTTTTTTCCTCATCTGTAAAACAGGGATAACAAAAGTCTACTTTCCAAATATACTATGATCCTGGGAAAAGATAAACAGAGTAGGGGAAAATGAGGTAGTCTGTAAGGAGCAAATAGTCAAGGAGGCACTCGGAGAAGGGCTGAGCCATGTTACTGGTGAACAGCCAGGAAAACTCTCGAACATCACTTACTGAATTCCTTAACACTCCCTCAGGTTGCTTCTCTGCTTGCTCTAAAAGAACAAGTCTTTCTAAAATCCTGGCCCCTCTTGAAGATGTTCTCTTCTACTATTCCTCCTCCTTCAAAGGCCTGGTTCTTCAGCTTCTCCTGAGTTATCTCCTTATTAAAAAGATGCTCTCTCATTTATTTCTATATTATTGACAACCAGTCATCCTGTGTTTTGAATGTCTCCCTTGGATTGGACTCTTTGGTCGGGTTAGTTCTCTAACTCAGCCAAGCCACTTTTTGAAGGAACCAAAGCCCTATGCCTTTTTGATTTCTATCCATTGCCCCAAATGACAGTCATACTCCATATTGCTATTACTGAGCAAGAGAAACACACTGCAACCTGGGAAGAGCCCCCAGAGGGATTACGTACTGATGTTTGTCACTGCAAACCAAGCCACTGTCAAAAGTGAATTACTTTAGAACATTATTGTGCTCCACCAGGGCATCTGCTTTTCTTACTGAGTAAATCAATAGCCCTCTCAAGCCAAAAACCACATTTGATTCAACCTCTTCAGTTTGAAATACATGAAATTGACATTTACTATAACACAAAATTTACAATGGTTGGGGCTTCATTTAATTAGTCCCAGCACTGATTTTTAATGCGCAAGTCTTAGAAGGCACTGATTTAAACTTTACTAAAGAATACCAGACATTTGTCATTTACTCTTTACTAAAAAGTACCAGACATTTACCAAATAAATACTACAGGGATCAAAATGAAAATGATGATGTTAAATGAGTACATTCCTATCTGTAATCTGGAATATAATGGAATTTAGGAGAAAGTTATGATTCTTTTTAGCATGGCTTTAATTATCAACCAATACTGAGTAATTTCTATAGATTTAGTACATGTCTACATCATGTAGGATGTTCAACAACAGAATAACCCTTAGTCTTTGCTTTCAAAGCACAGTTAGTAAGATACATATACACCTGTGAACACTTAAATAATGACTAGGAGAGAGGACCTAGAGGAGACTTCCTGAGACCACTCAGAATTGATCTAGTCTTTGTAGAAATATGATCAAATATTTGTAAAGGACAATGAGAGGGAAAGCAAAGATAAACTGGGAAAAAGGGAAGTATGTTGATTGGGAGAAAAGTTGAAAACCAGATAATGGGACTGATATTGTTTCTTGGGAGGACTATAGATGTTATAAAGATACCTACAGACAAACAATGTAATCTATATTGTAAGGAGCATCAGAAAATCGTTGTGAAGGGAAAAAACAGATGAGAGACATGTTTTAGGAAATTTCTCCATATAGAACGGTTTGAAGTAAGAAGGGAGTAGGAAGACTCCTTGGGAAGCTGATGCAACAATACAATTTTCTTTAACACAATCAATGGTGCTAAAAGGTGATTCAAGAAGACACAATGAAGAATAAGAATAAGGTTTGGATGTGGAATGACTTTCCAGGGGAACATGCTCTAAATGATGTTTCAAATAGGCGACATGTCTGTCTAGAAATTTATACTTGGGAACTACTCATACAGAGATGACAAAGCAGGCAGTGAAATGCATAAGCTAAAGAAGTCAATGTGTGCTGACCATGAAAATGGTGATAGCCGGGGATTAGGGATAGATAACAGTTCAAGAAGTTAAATTATCAGGGACTACATGCATCTTCTAGAATAGTGGTTCTTAAACTTTATTGGGCATGAGAACCACTCGAGGGCTGCTTGTTCATAATGCAGAATCAAAAGAGGTAGGGTTGAAGCTAGGAAATGTGAATATTGAACAGAAGCCCCAGGTGAGGTTGTTGCAGGTGATGCTGCGACCACACTGGGACATACCTTAAGAGAGGTGTGGAATATAATAAAAACAACTGCCTTTAATGATACAACTTTAGGTTGTCTTGATATCTGAAAAGTGGTCTTCACATTTTTCCTTGCATTCTGCTTCATGCTGGTATCACACATTAAAAAACAAAAACAAAAATCAGAAACACTGGGCTTCCCTGGTGGCACAGTGGTTGAGAGTCCGCCTGCCGATGCAGGGGACACGGGTTCGTGCCCCGGTCCAGGAAGATCCCACATGCCGCGGAGCGGCTGGGCCCGTGAGCCATGGCTGCTGGGCCTGCGCATCCGGAGCCTGTGCTCCTCAACAGGAGAGGCCCCAACAGTGAGAGGCCCGCCTACCGCAAAAAAAAAAAAAAAAAATCAGAAACACTGAAATTTGAAAGAGGGTAAAAGTCTGCAACACTAAAAGACGGAGCATAAAAATGATTGCTGATTCATCACTGCAGATTAAGATGTGCACTATTTTTCTGGAGAAGTCTTTCAAAGTATCCCGGATAAAATGAACTTTTAGAAAAAGCAAGTTTGCTTTTATTGCCACACTGTATCAGAATACCCGATGATATTCAGAATAGAATATCTGTTTCCAGTGTAGGTATCTTCAGTAGATTGGTGGCAGTATCATTTCAGTTAGTTGTGTTCTTGGCAAGTTTTATGTACTACATTACCTTATTCACTCTATAACATGAAATAGAGTTAGAAAGCTGTCTAAAGTTTGAATGAGTATTTAAAAATTAATCAGTTTCCCACTTTCAATTGAAGATTATGCTATATATATACACAATTTTTATCATTCCTGTGAGATCTCTATTTTTTCATGATTCCTCCCATTATTTCTACTATAAATTTTTTGACGCATGAGTTTTATCAATGTGGAAAATTAGGAATCTATGCGAATAAAGGGATCGCTGAAGAGATCCTTTTCTCTAGAATGAAATGACTAATAAAGGTTCTAAATATATTTTAACACAATTGATTACTCAGAAAATTTTGTGTGAAAATTTCCAAGTTTAATAGCATTAGTCTCATTAAGCAAGCTGTATTTTATCAGGAATATACAGCACGTGTGAGGCACTGTAAAATCTTACAACTTCAGTTCCCTCTGGTGGCAGAACCTTCAAAGTAAAACTCTGAAGTCCAAACTTCAAAACTTTTGAACTCCAGAGCCAGCAACTCTGGAGAGGGCTGTGGACTTGCTTGCATTTATAACCTCAAGATGAGAACAAATACAAATGGCTTACTCCTATGTATTGAGATAGCTTTGGCATTAGCTTCTCACTGACATCCTTGGGTCAGTGAGAAGCTAATTGAAGATGGAGAAGAAAGGATGCTGATTTTATATAGTCATTTTTTTCTCAACAAAGGAAAAAGCAAGTTAAAGAGTTACTTCACTGAAGCTGAAGAAGCATATATTCAAGAAGCTGATTTGGATAGTAATTTTCAAATTTACTACATTTTTTAGGTGACGACATAGCAAAAAAAAATAAAAAACAGAGAGAAGAATAAAAGAAGACAATGCAAGAGATAAAAAGATAAAGAGGAGAACCCTGGACCCCCCACTCATCAGGAGAGTCTCTTAGGTAGGAGGAAATCACTGGGCATAGTGACCTGGGGCATTCAGAAAGATGGTCTTATAAAGATAAAGGTTTTACTTTGAGTTTCTTTCAAAACCAGGGATATTTCAGGTAATCTGAGGCAATCAGAAGTCCAAAAATTTAAGTGAATGACAGAAGCTTAACAGTTAGTTAAGCAATAGAACCAGGACTAAATCCCAAACTTCTGACTCTAAATTTATTTTTTGGTATATTACACATTACAAATTCAGAGTTTAAAGCTGGGAAGGACAAAAGGGAATCATAGATTACTGCATGATAAGAGGCATATGCTTAAAAGAATCCCAGATGTGGTCAAATGGCTGACCATATTCTATTTTCTGTAACACGAAGCTTAAATATGCCACTGATTTTTGTAATCCTAGTGAAATACAGCCTCTGAAATATAATCATGTGTGCTTTTGCTTCTGAACCTTGAGGCCAAGAAATCTGTAGGGCTATATATCCCTCTGGGTTCAGACATTTAATAATACAATAGGATAGGGTTTAACTTTAAACTCCTTCTAATCCACAGATTCTAAAAATCATTTGGAGGTGTAAATATCAATGAGATACACACAAATGCATTGAACATTATAGTAATTTTTTTAACCATAAATCCTTAAATTTTAACTTTCTCAAACAACAATAAAGCAGAAAGCATCCTTGGAGTGACCAAGAGGTGACTATGATTTATTTATTAATATTTGTTTGTATAATTTAGTCATTGCTGTTTAGCTACCTAACAGCCTTTACCCAATTCCACTCATTCCTCTTTGTTCTTAATAGGATCTAGATTTTATTTACCTTCCTGGGAGGGGCCTTATCCTTCACGGAAGATGGGCCTCAGCACCAATTATAACTAGCTAAATCCAATCATGGTGTTCAAATTATTAGTTTTACCAGTGACTGGCTCAGGTAGAGCATGTGATATAATAATGGCCAATAAGACATAAAAGGAAGTCAGTGAGGAGGTTTTGGGAAAGTTTCTCTGCTCTTAAACAGAATGGTAAAGGAACTGAGTTTTTAACAGAACCACCTACTTCTGGACTTATTATTATGTATTAAAATAAATATCCTCATCGTTTAAACCACTTTTAGTTGCCTTTTCTGTTACTTGCAGTAGAAAGTGCTGATATAATTTGTCTCTGAGCTTTTACATCTTATAATAGGGTCAACTGTAGGGAAAACAGTAGGTTGAGACAGGTCAAGTTAGTCATCACCAACCTCATCTATGGTAGACAGACCCTTCACAGCCCAACTTACTTTCATCTATCAACCTGCAACTCTTACTGAACATTTACAAATGGACATACTTTGTAAAAAAACTGTAAGGTATAGCCTCTGCCCTCAAGCAGTTTCTAATATGTACTCCAAATGGTTTGACATGGCCCTGGACACCCCACTAGATCACACACTTTTAATAATAGCTCCATACTGTGGTCTTTCCCAATTTTTCACCCTCTTACTTATGAATTAATTCCTGAGATATTTTGATATTTCTCTCTCTCTCCCTCCCTCCCTCTCTCTCTCTTAGAAAAATGGTGATTGATGCAATGAGAGAGTTAAGTTATAATGAAAATATTATTCCTATTAAAATAGTTTACATTGTTTCATCTCAATAGGTTATCTTTAAGAACTTAGTTCTGACTTAAGAATATCAGGAGTTTCAATTAGTGTTCAATTGTATTTTGTGGCATTTTCCCAGGTAATAATCATCTACAACATACATATAAATGATTTACATACAGAAAAATACGTGCTTATCCCGAGTATGGCCCCTGTTTTTGAATTAAAAGTACAGTAAACATGAACAGAATAATAAGAAGTACACCCTCTTTTCTCTAATTTTATTAAGTTGTATTTTAGACTTAAAAATAATTACCTGGAACAGTTTAAATGACAAAAATATTTATTTAAATTAACTTTATATATGACAAAAAAGACGAAGAGAACTAGAGTAAACCCAACTCCAAATTTCTTGACTTTCATGAAGTTAATTTAGCTTCATATAACATAATATTCATTTTTTATTTACAATTCCCATTTAGTGACATAAATTTAAGATGAAGTAGTAAAATAACAAAGGAAGATTGTTCTGTAAACCAGTCAGAGAAATACAACTCTTAGGGCATAAAAACAAATTTCTGCATCCTTTAACTCACACCGTGAAAAATAAACTATTTCCAAATGTATTTTTCACTTGTTTACACTGATTTTAACAACTCTATCTTCCACTGAACACATTGACATTATTATATGTTTAAAAGCCCCCTTTCTTTGGACCTCCTTTTTTTTTTTTTTTTGCATTACTCGGGCCTCTCACTGTTGTGGCCTCTCCCATTGTGGAGCACAGGCTCCAGACGCGCAGGCTCAGCGGCCATGGCTCACGGGCCCAGCCACTCCACGGCATGTGGGATCTTCCCGGACCAGGGCACAAACCCGCGTCCCCTGCATCGGCAGGCAGACTCCCAACCACTGCGCCACCAGGGAAGCCCTGGACCTCCTATTTTAAAATGCCTAATCTATAGGACGGGTAATAATCTGTCAAGACCAAGCAGATGAAAATATAATAATGCAAACTGCATTAAACTAATTAGGAGCCCAGTTTAAATATCAATTATTAAAACTGCAGCACTTTCATTTTTATAATAAAAAACATCATTTGATTTTTAAAATGGCAACCAAAGACATTTTAAAAAATATTTTTCTCTTAAGTTTTCAAATCTGACTTTTGTTCAAGAGAGTGCTCATACTGATTTTGCATGTCTGCTATTATTATACACATCCAATTTCTTAAGACTTTTTATCAGACTCCGATATGCCTGAGAAAAAGCTACTCAGTTCACAGTCTGATACTTATCTCTGATTTAAAACAGTCTTCAGACACCTTGTCAGAATCTGCCAGTGTATTGCTTTAGGCTACAAGTTCCTAACAATGCTCCCTAGGGCTACAGGAGGAAGTGTTTTCTATCAAATGCAGCACCTTCCCTTTTTCTTATCTTCAGACAGGTAGAGCCCTAAAACCTTGAGTCCATAGCTTAATGTGGATAGCACTACATTTCACTGACTGCAAAGAGCAGTGCACTCACAAGCTGGTTTCTGTAGGCTTTTCTTTTACAATTAAGGGCAGAAATAACATCAAGAAGAATGATTGCTAATACTCTGAGAACTACTCTCTCCCAAAGAGAGGTTATCTTTTGAGCGGGTTCTTTAAACTTCTCAACTTGGGTTTGATAACCAAAGAAGATGTATCAAGAGCCACAGAATGGGGCTAAATTAAAATAGTTAATGTATTTATTTAACCAGTCAAAAATATTTACTGAGCATCTTCTATAGATCAGGCAGTAGAAATTTAAAAATGACTAGCACAGTCAGAGTCTTCGGACCTAAGGGGATCTAGTGGGGAAGACAGTCAATTAAGCAAAAGTTGCAGGGGTGATCTTATTGAAGCAATGGTGGCAACAGCTAACTTAACTGGGATGAGGAGTAAGGAAAGTCTTCCAGGAGGAAATGGCATGTATTTAATCAAGACTCCAGAAGAAGCCCGGGGAAGAGGAAGTGTTTTGAGTTTTTTTCAGATGTGGCTGGTATTAGCACATTAAACAGAAGTGCAAATGGAACCAGTACACATAAAGTATTTAATATGTGCTAGGAGTTGTATATTTATTATCTCATTTAATTCTCACAACCAACCATTATGAAGTGGATAGTAGCTCCATTTAACAGAAGAGGAGATCGAGGTTCAGAGTGTTTTGATAAAGGGCCCAAGTTCATTCAGCTGTTAAACAGCACAGCCAGTGGTTTAACTCAGGTACATCAGACCCCAAGGCTCTTGCTCTCTTCACCAAGCACAACTCCTGCCATTCCAAGAAGGAAAAAGGGAAGGAAGGAATATAGGAAAAAAAATCAACGCTATTAAGTCAATAGCACAGAACTTGTACTCTAGACCACACAACCACTGCCATTTTCTTTAACTGAATATTTCCTTCATTTTCAAGGCTGGAATAGAACTATGCTGAGCCTTTTATCAGGGCTGCAAAAAGCCTTTGGGTTATATACTCTGTCACTAGGACTTAGAGCTGTTCAGCTATGATGCATGCCAGTCCAACGATCGCTGTCCCAACTGTCTCTACCCACTCCATCAGCTTCACCAACCAAACCTTTAAACCAAACCAGCCCTGCGTGTTACAGATTCCTATCTTGAGACTACCAGGGAGAGACTGATAATGGTGTCCTTGAAACTGGCAATTCCTCCGACCTGGCTGGCAGCAAGGAAGGGTGCAACGCAACGTTTTCCTGTATGTGTTCTTAACACCTGTGCTCCTCAAAGCATGGTCCTTGAAGCAGCTGCATCAGCCTCACCTGGGAGTTTATTACCAATATAGAATTTCAGATTCTATCCCAGACATACACACTGAATCAGAATCTATACTTTTAACGAAATCCCCAAGTAATTCTTAAGCATTTTATTGGGAAGTTCTGGTTTAGAACGGTAATGCTGCTGTATGTTAATAGATGTCAGTTTTCTTCTACAGGACTTCTTCATTCCTTAATATGTTAATATTCACTGAGATCCCTTTCCAACAGCTTTGTACTGTTTCCAAGAATGGAGAGCGAAGGAATAAAGCAAATTATAGGACTATTAATCTGGAAAATCACTTTTTAAAAAAAAATACTATTCCACTATATTTAACACAGCCTGGATTTGGTTGAATAAATACATTTCATTTTAAGGCCATTTATTTTTTTCTGCATAATAATCCTTTTACATATGGATTTCTGTACAAACCTTTCCATTTTCCTAGGATATAGTTCTAGAATTAGAATTTTATAGTAAAAGAAATTATCATTTTACCAGCTGTTACATATTGATAAGGTTTAATGTTGGGATCAGGGACATAATTCAGATGTCCTGGAGATCTTAGGAAAGTTAAGGAAATTGAGATCCTGAGAGGAGAATGTCCAAAGATAGAAAAGGTAAACAGACAATGACAGTAATTTTACCTACTTTATAGTGATGGCTACACAACAGCTGTGACTCACAGAGGAAAGGATGATGCCTTTTTATTTAGCCAGGCACCAAAAATAGCAAATTATTTTGAAAGATCAGATAGGCTTTTTGTTTGTTGTTATTGTTAATTTGGTGCAGTTCCAATACCATATAAGGTGCAGACTTGGGCATCTCTCTCTGGCACAGGGCTCTTTATCAAACAGCAAAGCCATGGCTTTTGGAACCAACTGAAACTGGAATCAAATTTACAGACCTCTGGCCAGACACGACACATGTGTCACTTTCATATCCTACTATACTGTTTCTAAGCTGTCCAAGCCCACGTGCTTATACAGCCTTCTGCTCCTCTGCAGAGCTGAGAGCTGCACATCCACCTCCACATCCATTTGAGTAGGCACCACAGCATTTGAGGACCTCCTCTCTATGCCCAGGTATGGCTCTGCCTATATATAGTATATGTTTCTCATTAAGTACCACCTCACCCTCATAACTACTAAATGTGAAATAACATCACCACTACAAATTACATGAGAGGGCAGCAATTGTTAACACTTCTGATAGCTTATAGAAGTGTGAAATTTGCTATACTGGAAATCATGTCTCAGTGAAATGGGTGCTTAATATTTGCTAATACCTTTGGGACAAGGTCATGGGATTTAATAGGTACCTCATGTTACTGAAATAGAGAAATCAATTAAGTTAACAGATCAGACACTCATATAATCCTCTCTAATGGACTACTGTTGATGACCAGTGATATAAGAAATAACAGTTATCTCTGCACTAGATCACCTGCTTTTATTAGACAAACACATTATATTTAGTGGTAAAAGGAGGATAAGAATATAGATGAATTTCTTGAGCTCAGGCACCACTGGACCAGGACAGGAAAACCATTCAGTTTTCAAGATAATCTCACTTGGAAGTTGATTTAATTATTCCATAGCACACTGAGCACAATGTATAGTTTCTATTTCCGCAGTGTATTTTCTAGAAACTTTTGAGGTTGGAAAGGTTTTCAACTAAAGACTTGGAAAAAGGAAAACCTTTTTCCAAGTCTTTAGTTCACTCTATTTCCACCCTTGCACGAAGTAATTACTGTCTTAGAGTTGAGAAAAAAAACTTAATAGAAAATAATTTTGAAAACCCAGTTTGGGTTATAGCTTCTCTTTATTTAACCATTGCTTCAATATTGAGAATTCCAACTCTGCCTATTTTTTCCCTAAGTGATTGATCCTCTCTCAAGAGTTTTGATTATAACATTTAGGATAATATTACAAAATGTATGCCTCCAGTCCTCACTCAGCTCTACAGCTTTAAAATCATATATTAACTAATTATTGCATACTTGGAAATGGTTTTGTTAATTTAACAAAAATTTTATTGGCTTTTAAGGATGATATTATTGCCATTATTGGTTAAGCAAGACACACATTGCTCCTGTGTTCATGGAACTCATATTCTTGTATCACGTGAAAACCTCAAAAGTAATATATCGAAAGCTAAACTCACCGCCTCCCTTTTAAACCAAAACTTCAATCATTTTTACTATCTTGGTATGGTTAATGCAATTGTGGACATATATATTTTTTCATTTTAAAAAGATCTTTATCTGTTTCTTAATGGCCGGATTATAAAGGTGAATCTGTAATTATTGAGTCATGTTTTCTCTTTTTTGCTACAAATTGGGATTTTTCCAATGCTTATGGGAGGCATCCACCTATATGCCCACTGGTACCAAAAATGTAACATTCCTCCATGTTCACCCCAAACTTTATTTCCCTTATTTTTTCAGGCTTAATGATATCATTATCTACTTAGTTAAATGTACTCCTCATTTTAAAAACTGCTGTATTTATGTATTAATTCCTCAAATATTTAATGACAAATATTTTGTGCAAAACAGAGTTCTAGATAATGAAGGTACAGAGATTAATAAAATACACTTTAAACTCTTACACTTAAACAACCATTAAATTCTCATGAATAACTACCAAATCCTTAGAAATCTGGAAAATATCTTTCTTTTCCTTTTCTTTTCTAATCCTTTTTATTAAAAACAATAATATCTGTATTGAGATATAGTACACACACCATAACATTAACACTGTTAAATCAAGTCAGTGGCTTTTAGTTATTCACACAGTTGTGCAACCATCACCATGATTCATTTTTCAAAACATTTCCATCACCCCAGAAAGAAACCTGTTCCCATTAGCAGTCACTCCCCATGCTTCCCTTTCCCTAGCACCTGGCAAATACTAGTCTACTCTCTGTTTTGATGGATTTTCCTATTCTCGACATTTTGTATAAATGCAATCATACAATATGTGGGCTTTTGTCGGGGTTTTTTCTTCCACTTAGCATAATGTTTTCAAGTTCATCTATGTTGTAACCTATATTAGCACTTCATTCCACTTTAAGGATGAGTAATATTCCATTATATGTATAGACCACAATTTGTTTATCCATTCCTCCACTGATGGACATTTAGGTTGTTTCCACCTTTTAGCTATTATGAATAATGCTGCTGTAAATATTCATAGTAGTTTCTGTGCGGACATAATTTCAATTCTTGTTCATGTATACCTAGGAGCAGAATCACTGGATCATATAGTAATTCCATGTTTAACATATTGAGAAAATGACAAATTGTTTTCCAAAATAGTTCTGCTATTTTACAATCCCATTATCAATGTATCAGAGTTCCAATTTCTTCACATCTTCACCAACACTTGTTATATTCCTTCTTTAAAATTCATATGAAGCAGTACCACATTGTGGTTTTGATTTGCATTTCTTGAATTACTAATGGTGTTGAGCTTTTGACATGCTTATTGCCTATTTATATGTTGTTTTTGGAGAAACGTCTATTTGAATCCAATTTTTAGTTTCTTTTTATTGTTGAATTCTAAGAGCTCTTTATATATTCTGGACACAAATCCCTTATCAGATACATTATCGCAAATATTTTCATCCATTCTCTGTGGGTGTTGTTTCACTTTCTTGATGGTGTCCTTTAAAACAAAGTTTTAAAAAGTTTGATGAAGTCTATTTATCTATGTTATCTTCTGGCACTTGTGCTTTTGCTGCCATGTCTAAGAAGCTACCACCAAATCCAAACTCATAAAGATTTACTACGATTTTTCTAAGAATTTATAGTTTTAGCTCTTATATTTTAGTCTATGTTCCATTTTAATTATATTTTTGAACATAGTGTGTGAGGTAGAGGTTCGACTTCATTCTTTTGCATGTGGATACTCAATTACCCAAGAAACACTTGTTGATAAGACTGTTCTTTCTCCTTTGAATTGTTTTACCACTTACATCAAAAATTAATTGACCATAAATGTAAGTGTTTATTTCTTGACTCTCTGTTACATTGCATTGATCTATATGTGTATTGTTTTGCTACTACAACCCGTTTTGATTTCTGTAGCTTTGTAGTAGGTTTTGACACTGGGAAACATGAGTCCTCTAAGTTCATTCTTTTCAAGGTTGTTTTGTCTATTCTGGATCCCTTGCCTTTCTGTATGATTTTAGATCACCTTGCATATTTCTGCAAAAAAGGAAACTGGAATTTTGAAATTTGCATTGAATCTGAAAATCAATTTGGGGAGTATTGCCATCTCAACAATATTAAGTTGCCCATTTCTTAGTTTTGTTTCTTCTGCCACTGCTGTGTTTGGCATGTCATTACCTCCAAATTAGTTTGCTGCTTAAAATGCTTCCCACTATACTCTGGATAAATATTAAATTCCCTACTATGGCCTACAGTGCTTTCTGTAGGTGGGCACTTACTCTCCTCTTTGATCTTACCTTATAGCTCTCCTACTTCTTTAGTGTTTCAGTGGCTTTCCTTCTGGTCCTGAACAGGCTATGTTTGTTCCTGTATCAGATAATTTGCTCTTTCTGTTGCCTCTACTGAAATCCTCTTCCCTGAAATCTTTGCAAGCCTGATCTCTTTTTACCAGTTAAGTCGTAGTTGCAATGTCACTTTCTCAAGAGGTCTTTGCTAAGTATGCCATCTAGTATGTTACAAAAAACTCTACCCTCTCAGTCACTTAGGTGTACTCTGTCATATTACTCCATTTTATTTTCTTTGTAGTACTTATAAGTATATGAAAATATCCCATTTATTGTTTGCTTCTTCATTGTATAACTTCTTACTGGAACATAAACTCCAGCATCTCGAACAAAGCTTGACATATAGTTTCCATTCAATAAGAATGCCAAAGTTGTTGCATAGAATCCTATAATTACCTTCTATATAATAGTTTCTCAAGTAATAAGAATAATGATAACTATAACAACAATAGTAGATAACATTCATCCAGCATTTGTGGGTTAGGCTTTGCAGCTAAATGCATGAAAAGCCACGTACTATCTAGTTAATCTTCAGTAACAACGTTATGAGATAGGTACAATGATTCATTCCCATTTGACTGATTAAGAATCTGTGGTTTAGAAGGTTAAGTAACTTGGTCAAGGTCATTGTTCAAGTGACAGAGCCAATATTCAAATCTGTGTAGTCTGGCTCCAAAGCCTTGTACTCATGTAACCATGAGTCCTCTAAGGCCTCTTGGTGACTGAATAAGCATTTGTTCAAAGGTCTTTTATGCTCTAGGCACTACACTGGATGCTTTGTATACAAAGACCACTGCCTTTAAAGAGTTCTACTCACAGAAAATGATAAAGAAGATGTATGGTGAGGTCACTTAGTAGATAGTCTTGGATACTTTGTTGAGGATTCTGTTATTCTCTTTGAACATAGTATAATACCATATTTGGTCAAGTTATCATATAATTTAATTGTTTTATATTTCAATATACTCAAAAATTCAGATTATGCAAGATTTTTTCTAGTGGGTAAAATTAATAAACTTCTCTGGAGAATTAGAATATCTTTTTTGATGGAGCTTTATTTGCCAAAAATCTAACAGCATTTATAACTTTCTCAGAAAATTTTAAAATTTAAACCTTTAAAAAAACAGAAAAAAAAGGTAAATAACAAGCTTAATTTGAAATCTATTAGTTAGAAACCTGAGAGCTAATTTCTTACGTACTGATGCCAAAAGAGGTGTTGTATATTTTAATAATAGAGTTCAGACATGGAAGGAAAAGATGAAGATTGCAGAATACATTACTGTACTTAACTATGAAATCAAGATAAGGAGTTATTTAAAGCTAAAATAATCAGTGCTATCATGTGCAATAAATCCAAAGGAAAAAATAATAAATAATACAACTTTGATATTTTCTTATTATAATTATTTACAATATTCATAGTGTGTTTTATTTGCTAAATATATAGTCACTTTTCAATTATCTCTTTAAAAACTCCTTCAGGCAAGGTAAAGCCAATGGAAAATGATTAATGAATGTCCTATTTTTACCAAAATTATTTAATATGTCTGTCTTGACAAATTCAGCTAATATCGCCACTTCATTTCCCTCTGGTCTAGGAGAGGTAGAACAGTACTATGGCTAGTGAGGCCAGGCAAGCTTTATGAGGGCAGGACTATATATTCCTTTCTTCACTCTTGTATTTCCAGTGCCTAGAACAGTACTTGGTACTTGGTATGCACTCAATACCACATTTCACTGATACTAATATGCCATCAATTATTAGAAATATAATTTTAAATGTGATCAAGAAGAAAACACACTGCCAACTAAACTATGACAAATTATTTCTTATTACCTTGAATTTTAATTTTATATTTATCTAAAGCATTATTTTAGACTTATTTTGATATAGATTTATCATATGCCACTCTTGTGAAAAATGAGAATATATAAACAAGAGGAAGTAAACTATTCCTAAAAATCTTCATGTTCAGAGTCCAGCTTTCCTGATCACATTTTAATTCAGAGTTGTTGGGATCCATGTTACCCATCAACTTTTGTCCTTTGTGCCATAAGTGCATTTCTAAAAAGAGTGCTCTATCCTTGTCTCTTTGATTTTCTTCCAAGCCACTGCTACCCATTCTGTAATTTTGGTGCTGGTAGCTCTTTGATCTAATCAGAAGGTTTAAGGAAAGTTTTCAGACTACAATATCAGAACCTATATCTCCTCCTGAAATAGTCCTTAAAGAGTTCATTGATTGAAACCTCAAGAGAATAAAGTCATGCAGTCATGCCAACAGGAGTAACAGTCAAGTCTGCACATGCTGGCAATGGCACGTACATCACAACCACCACCTGGCCAATGGCGTTTGCAAATTTTCCATCAACTGAAAGATGCATCCCAAATTTAGAAATGTTAAAATGTGAAAAATGTGATTTTTCAAATTGATAACAACTGAAATTCCCACTACATTCCAGCTCCAAATTTAAGGGGAAAAGTCAACCATTTCTCACTATTAGAAAAGCTGCCAATATCATTTTTTCTCTCTGTCAACTGATTAAGAAATAAAATCTACACAAACAAGGGCATATCTCCCTGAATGGACTCAAGACAGGCTTGTGGTCAAAATTAAAGAAATTGAGCATAAGTTATAGTTTGTTTCTGATATCTAGCATGTGAGCCTTTTATCAGAGAACTATGAATACTATCTCATCTTTAACATATTTGCTCTATATAATTATCTGTCAACGTTTCCTCAAACATTGATTAAATTTTTATTTTACTAAGGGCAATTGATTTTTTTTTTTAATGTAAAAATGCCAAAACTATGAGTCTTGGAAAATTTTAAAGAGAGATTCACATCCTCAACCTAGGCAAAAGCTTAAACTCTGCAGAACATGTGGGGACAGTTTCACTTCAGTGTCACTTGGTGGCAGCATAACAAAATTGCTATGAAAGTTCCTAACTGAAAAACTAAGCTCTACAAGGAAAAGGTTGGTGAAAAACAGTATGTTCTGGCTGTTTTGTATTATACAAAAGACATGCTAGTGTTTTTATAAGTTATTGAAAAAATATTTTTAAATACCATATAGTAAATATTTTCCTTAATATAACACTCATTAACAAATATTTATTGTTTCTATTTTATTTCAGGAGCACAGTTAAGAGTCTGAGCTAAACAGATAAATTAAAATGTCGTCTGTATGGGCTAAATTGTGTTCTCCCCAAATTCATATGTTGAAGTCCTAACCCCCACTACCTCAGAATGTGACTGTATTTGGATAAAAAATTTTTTAAGAGGTTATTAAGTTAAAATGAGTTCTTAAGGGTGAGCCCTAATTCAATATAACTAGGGTTATTATAAGAAGAGGAAATTTGGATACATACAGAGGGAGACCACGTGAAGATACAGGGAGAAGACAGCTATCTACAAGCCAAGAAGAGAGGCCTCAGAAGAAACCAACACTGCTGACGTCTTGATCTCAGACTTCTAACCTCCAGAATTATAAGAAAATAAATTTCTGTTGTATAAGCCATCCTGTCTGTGGCACTTTGTTATGGCAGCTCTGACAAACTAATACAGGCTCTAACCTCATGGAACTAACATCTTAATTAAAACAACAACAATAACAACAACAGAGACAAGTTATTATAAGGCAATGTGTTGGGTTTTATAATAGTAATATGCCCAAAATATGATCGGCTCCTGCCAGGGAGGATGCATTCTTTCTGATGATGGTAGGACACTTCGTGTAAGATTTGATCTGGGTCTTTAAGAGTGAGTAGCAATTTCCCAGGCAGAGAAATGGGAATGGTAAGGAATGGCCTTTAGGAAAAAGAGCATGTTGCAACTGGAGATGGAGAGGAGGGGACCCCACGGAGTATGACAAAAACTTTGAGTTGTTCAGAGTTGCCCATGTCAGAAGACAACCCTGGGAAGATAAGTTGGGAACAGATTTTGAAGAGTCCATAAACCATGTAAAGTGACATACTGATTGCCCAAACTATCCCCTTCTTGAAAGGATCTGAAATAGCTTACAACCAATCAAAGACGGTTGACTATTTAACTAGGTTAAAATAGGCTGGTGAAAAGGAGGGTGGGATACCAAGATAGCAAGGACAGTAAAATATGGTAATCTTAAGAACCAGCATGTTTGCTGTGACTGAGCTTAATTTTAACCTTTCTAAAGCCAGACACAAAAATAAACAGGTAAAAAAATTGGAGGAAGTTCATTTTCTTAGAATATCATTTTCTTATGTACAGCAGAGTATCTTCTGCATTAAATAAAAAGGACAATTTGCACATTACATTTTATATAAAAGAAACTGAGTAATACAGAGAATATCTTCAGCAGCATTTTGCAGCTAACACAGCAACAAGTTTTATCGATCTCTCCCCATTATTCCCTTCTACACAAGCTGAGGGCTTAACTTTATAGTGAAATCCCCTAGAGATGCCAGGAAGGAAGAAGTGGTAGGCTCAAGTAGCCTCTGAGGGATCTGACTGGAGCCAAGGGCAGAGTTTCAAGTACATTAAAAGTTAATAAATAACACATGCCTTCAATAAACTTCACTAAATACTGCTTCTCAGGTGAGCTTTTTATAAGAGATGCTAAAGAATGTAGGATTTATCTTGTAAGCACTGGGAAACCATTACAGATTAGTAAACCAAGAACCAAGACAATCAGATAGGGGTTTTGAAAAGAGAACTCTGGTCATTAGCAGAGGAATGGATTAGAGGGTTAGAGATTCTTTCAGAGTAGTAGTGATTGACTAGGGAAGCAGCATGAACATATGATAAAAACATGCTCACACTACATTAGAATATCCCAACATCATTTCCCTGGCAAAATAGATTTACGTTTGTTATAGTCCATATTTGATAAAGATTTTGATAGACAATTTACTATTAGTCATTAACCAACATCATTTTAATTACACATGAGTAACAGTATTTAAACATTAATGAACTTACAGAAACATATTTCTATTATTTCTTCAGAGTTCATTAAACCCCAAACTTAGTGAAGTCTGGAAAGGCCCTAAAGTCATGATAGCCATTTATATTTATCTCCTTAACTGTTGTTTTAATACTTCAAATTCTGCAGCTAGTCCTAAATATCAA
This sequence comes from Aethalodelphis obliquidens, assembly GCF_003676395.1. NCBI lineage: Eukaryota > Metazoa > Chordata > Mammalia > Artiodactyla > Delphinidae > Aethalodelphis > Aethalodelphis obliquidens. The sequence goes on along the minus strand of NW_020837971.1, from coordinate 3,438,538 downwards.
GTATTTTATATAATTTTCTTTAAATACCTTTCCTCTAGAAAACATACATTTGATAATATTAAATGTTAAACACTTTAGTACTTTTGGTAATAAACATAACATTAAAACGGTGATCTCACTTATTTATTAGTTAGTTCACTAGAGGATTTATAGAAAATAATCATCTGAGCCAAAGTGTGTTCATTAATTCTAAGCTCATTACAAAACATATACCTAGAAAACCTACTTATAATGGTGAGTTTTGGGAAATAAGAATATATCTCTTAAATCTCAAATTAGCAATGATGCTTAGAGTAATTTTAAGGTGGTTTGTTTGAATTCATTTGTGATCAAATAATTTAGATGAGTGAGAATCTACAGTTGAACTCTGTCAATATTTCCAATATCACTTAACCTTCCTAAAAATAGTTAATCCAAGTAACTACCACTGGCTAACATGTCACATCATGAATTGGTAGCCCAGAAGCAAGATCTTATGCTGTTTACAGACTAATATAATCAGGAATGACATTAAGGTCAGCTTTCTTGCCTTTCACCTATACTATCTCTGAAACATGTGGTTTATATATATTTGTGTATATGTTATATATATAACCAACCAAACTAGGCATGAATACTGCCCTTCCTGGTAGATTAGGAGGCTGGGGGAGGCAAAGAATCTCCATTCATGCTCTCTATTGTCATCATCAGTTTCCACCCAAGGTAAACCGTGATAAAATTATAGAGCCTAATAAGATCTTTAACAGTAATTGACAGGCAGGTATATTTCTAAAGCACTGTTTCATTTGGTATACGTGTGTGTGTGTGTGTGTGTGTGTGTGTGTGTGGTCTTCTAGAGGGTATAGCTGTTACCTGTGGGATTTTATTTTAAGTTACTCAAGACTTTAAACATCCAAATCACCAAATCATACACAAACTGGGAGCTGGAAAGGGTAGGAGAGAGTGTCAGTTTCATATTGATAATCACGGAGTTTATGAACACTATTACTTATGTTATAGGCTTATTCCTCAGGCATTTTGGTAAGGGGAGAGGGAAGATTGAAATCTGCTGAACTGAAACTGCTAGAAAATATAGTTCATCTGTTATTCCTGAAAAACCTCCAGCAATAAATAGCACTGTACTCTTTATACTTCATTCTAATGTACTAAAGCCTGGTCAGTGAAGGTGTATATAGCTGAAAACTTCCATGATTTAATCTGATTCCAGCTCTTCCTTTCTGATTTTCTAAGGCCAAAAAAATTCCCCAAGATTTACACTATCCAGATACCGCTACTGAGTGCTGAGTGTAAAACTAGGAAGATGTCATGGAAAAGCATCAGTACTGATTCTCTCCTCATATTCTCAGGCCCTATGGCTAACTCATAGTAAGAGAAAACTCCAAAGAGAGCCAATATGATCCCTTACACGATGTCCAAATCCTACAGTCCACCTGACATTGAGGAGAAATACATTAAATAGTCACACTCCTTCTGTACACCTGAGCCAAGTGGCCAGAGAATGTTTGATGATGTCTCCCAAGAAAGGTCAAGGTGCCCATGTGTCTAGGTAATGGAGAAGTCCGCTACATGGTCAGGCTCTAATCAGGAAGTGATCCTTAACTCTAAAGAGTATTTAAAAATGCCTCCCCCATCACTATGGAGTAGATGATGCAGATCACTGAGGGAAAACAGAGATGAAGGAATGTCAATAGAAGAAATGAAGACATGGAGTACTAAATGAGAGAGACTACAATATCCTTCATTATCATTTTCTTGGCTCATTGGTTAGAGCTGTCAGTTCTCACAGAAAGGAAGAATTTGGAGACATGTTAGCATGCAGAAAGTTTTTCAAACTAATTGTATTTAAGTATCTACAGTAAATAATATGTATAGAATTTTCAGAGTATGAGTTCAGTCACTTCAACATAATCTTTTATTTGTCTAAAGGAAGACATAAGGAACACATTCTTCTTTGCATTCTGTCCAGTTTTCTAACAGCATTCTCTTTAAAATGGGGTAAAAAATAATGGCTGTTAACACCTGAACTGGAATTTGACTAATGAAGAGTCCAATGGAAGAATATTAATACAATCATATCTTGTTCCTCCACAACTTTTATTCATACTCATCTCTTTGATATGAACTACTATATTGATCTTAGAACTAACTTGACCATGTAACTTTATCATCTCATTTTGATTTTTAACCATTTCCTATATCTTGGTTTTCACCCTAAAATAAGGTAATTATTTTCAAAGGAATCTAATATCCCTTTGGCAAGGCATATTAAAGACTTTAGAAATTGAACTAAATCTTCCTAAAATATCATGTTGCTTCTTTCATTTGATATGAGACCACAGACCTATATTTTTACTTTAAAATTTCTCTCTGTAATATGTGCATAGACGGGCACTTGACCTTAAATGTGTCAACCTGAATTTGACTCTGTTGAACTTTACCACGTCATGATACAGCATTATATTTTCCTTTTTCACATAAGTCTTGTGTAGTGGGCTACATTAGAAACTTTCAAAATTAATTGTGAATGTAAACAGTGAACCATGACACTTTAGAGATAGTCAAAGCACTTAATTTGCACACCTTCTTTGAGATGTTATAAAGTATCCAAAGATGTTACAAGAATTGAATCTACATGTAAGTCTTTGAACACTTTTGATTTACGAAGAGAAAATTTAAGTTTATTGCTTTATAATTGAATTTTGAAGCTGCCAGGATAAGGACTTTCATTGATCAGTGGAAATGTTAAGGAACTTACAATTTGCCTTAGAACAAAATGGAAAGTTACTGACAAGTTAGTGAGGAGTGTGGTACCATAGGGTGTTTTACTCAAGACAAGTTTGAACAAATGTTTTATGAGACATTGTCCTCAAACAGCAGTATAAAATCATAGTTATAACTTGTTGGGCCCAGATGGACAGTTTTAAGATCCATTCTACAGAATAACTGAAGTCCTTAATTACTAACTGGACCTAGAAGTTATTTCCAAAGTTAGTGATACTGAGGAGTCTAAGTAAAGAACTGGGATCTGGATTTGGTAATAGCCTTCACCAGAAGCTGTACCTGGAAACGTAAATTGTGTCAGGCTATGGAGAAATTACTATTTAGGCAATTCCAGTTTTCCTCCATCCCTACATGCATCATCTGTGGGAAAGCGGTTTCATCTATAGTCACTTCATTTAAGGAAAAAGTACATGCAATTGGATTTCTTTACATTCATTAACAGCAAAACAAATAACAAGCATATGATATTAACCCTGGGGATCAGGAGCTCTGAATGAGGGTTTAAGGTAAGTTTTGGACATTTCTAACTAGACACAGCTATTTGGTTAAAAGAAAATGACTTGGAGTGGAAAACAACATTAAAAGAGTTTGAAGGCCAAAGTCTCCTGTTGGGATTCTCTTAAAGCATTAAACCATTGGTATATTCAATATCTGGATAAATACTTTATTTTCTTGAAACGATTTTTGAATATCCCCATCTTAGATTGAGGATTTGACACTACCTTACTCTAAAACATGAAAACAAATATAGCTATAATACTGGTTCCATCTTTCCTTCTTCATCCCTCATAGAAATTGCTGAGTATGATCTCATTTTTCTACAGAAAGATATGGCTAAACAGTTTATTTTAAAATTATGCATGCCATCTGTGGGCCATTGGGGTGGGAAACTGGTTAAAGGTCAAATTTTTAAAAGAAAACTGATCCAGGGCTTCCCTGGTGGTAGTGGTTGAGAGTCTGCCTGCCGATGCAGGGGACGCGAGTTCGTGCCCCGGTCCGGGAAGATCCCACATGCCGCGGAGCGGCTGGACCCGTGAGCCATGGCCATTGAGCCTGCGCGTCCGGAGCCTGTGCTCCGCAACGGGAGAGACCACAACAGTGAGAGGCCTGCGTACCACCAAAAAAAAAAAAAAAAAAAGAAAACTGATCCACTTCAGGATGGCATGTGAAATAAAAGTGTATTACTATATTTATGTATGGAAAAATAATGTGGAGCATTACAAAATGATATTGAAATAATTTTAAGAAGAAATCGACCAAATGTTATATTTCATATATACATTGTCATAGAAATGTTGAACTTGTCAACCCATGTAGCTAAATTTTCCCACTGCTCTTACAAAATAGACTCAGATCTTTCTTTCTGAACACCAACATGTGTTCTCAGTATAGAGACAAGTCACTCAAAACAGAAGGTGTATAGCTTCTCTTGGACTGGTTCCCAGCACAGTGGCCTCTGGCACAATCTTGGCTATAGAAGCATCAGCCAGTTCAGTGGTGCAATAAACATTCTTCCCTTCCTCCACATTAGTGGTCCAAACAGTAATTTGTCCAAGAAATTGCCTGCTGGTGCTGTAATTTCAAACCCCACTTCAACTGGCAGAAAGCTGTTCTTGTACACAAACAAATAAAAGAGCAGAAACATACCTATTGAGACAGCTGAACACTAAACCACTAATTGCTTAAAGTAATTTTAAAACATATTTTAGAAATCATAATACAAAGGAGAACATAACTTAAATAAATTACTAAGTAAATAAGAACCATTTGAATTTTTCTACCTGACTCCATTTCTGCTGGGCATTTACTAAGTTTATGTAGCACTATTCTTAGAGGCAAAGTTATAAAGTAATAATTTTTCTTTTTTTAACATCTTTATTGGAGTAAATTGCTTAACAATGTTGTGTTAGTTGCTGCTGTATAACAAAAGTGAATCTGCTATACATATACATATAACCCTATATCTCCTCCCTCTTGTGTCTCCCTCCCTCCCACCCTCCCTATCCCACCCCTCTAGGTGGACACAAAGCACTGAGCTGATCTCTCTGTGCTATGCGGAAGTTTCCCACTAGCTATCTATTTTACATTTGGTAGTGTATATATGTCCATACCACTCTCACTTTATCCCAGCTTACACTTCCCCCTCCCCATGTCCTCAAGTCCATTCTCTATGTCTGCATCTTTATTCCTGTCCTGCCCCTAGTTTCTTCAGAACCATTTTTTTTTCTTTTAGATTCCATATATATGTGTTAGCATACGGTATTTGTTTTACTCTTTCTGACTTACTTCGCTCTGTATGACAGTCTCTAGGCCCATCCACCTAACTGCAAATAACTCAATTTAGTTTCTTTTTAAGGCTGAGTTATATTCCATTTTATATATGTGCCACATCTTCTTTATCCATTCATCTGTTGATGGACACTTAGGTTGCTTCCATGTCCTAGCTACTGTAAATAGAGCTGCAATGAACATTGTGGTATGTGACTCTTTTTGAATTATGGTTTTCTCAGGGTATATGCCCAGTAGTGGGATTGCTGGGTCATATGGTAGTTCTATTTTTAGTTTTATAAGGAACCTCCATACTGTTCTCCATAGTGGCTGTATCAATTTATATTCCCACCAACAGTGCAAGAGGGTTCCCTTTTCTCCACAGCCTCTCCAGCATTTATTGTTTGTAGATTTTTTGATGATGGCCATTCTGACTGGTGTGAGGTGATACCTCATTGTAATTTTGATTTGCATTACTCTAATGACTAGAGATGTTGAGCATCCTTTCATGTGTTTGTTGGCAATCTGTATATCTTCTCTGGAGAAATGTCTCTTTCGGTCTTCTGCCTATTTTTGGATTGGGTTGTTTGTTTTTTTGATATTGAGCTGCATGAGCTGCTTGTATATTTTGGAGATTAATCCTTTGTCAGTTGCTTCATTTGCAAATATTTTCTCCCATTCTGAGGGTTGTCTTTTCGTCTTGTTTATGGTTTCCTTTCCTGTGTAAAAGCTTTGAAGTTTCATTAGGTCCCATCTGTTTATTTTTGTTTTTATTTCCATTTGTCTAGGAGGTGGGTCAAAAAGGATCTTGCTATGATTTATGTCATTGAGTGTTCTGCCTAAGGAGACCAAAGACCTGTATGCAGAAAACTATAAGACACTGATGAGAGAAATTAAAGATGATACCAACAGATGGAGAGATATACCATGTTCTTGGATAGGAAGAATCAACATTGTGAAAATGACTATACTACCCAAAGCAACCTACAGATTCAGTGCAATCCCTATCAAACTACCAATGGCATTTTTCACAGAACTAGAACAAAAAGTTGCACAATTTGTATGGAAACACAAAAGACCCCAAATAGCCAAAGCAATCTTAAGAAAGAAAAACGGAGCTGGAGGAATCAGGCTTCCTGACTTCAGACTATACTACAAAGTTACAGTAATCAAGACAGTATGGTACTGGCACAAAAACAGAAAGATAGATCAATGGAACAGGAATAGAAAGCCCAGAGATAAACCCATGCACATATGGTCACCTTATCTTTGATAAAGGAGGCAAGAATGTACAATGGAGAAAGGACAGCCTCTTCAATAAGTGACGCTGGGAAAACTGGACAGCTACATGTAAAAGAATGCAATTAGAACACTCCCTAACACCATACACAAAAATAAACTCAAAATGGATTAAAGATCTAAATGTAAGGCCAGACACTATCAAACTCTTAGAGGAAAACATAGGCAGAACACTCTATGACATAAATCACAGCAAGATCCTTCTTGACCCACCTCCTAGAGAAATGGAAATAAAGATAAATAAATAAACAAATGGTACCTAATGCAACATTTCCTAAAAAAATAAGGGGAACTTTAATATCAGAAAATAGTAACAACACTGTAAGAATAAAAGTTACTGCAATTATCTAGAAAAATTTCCCAGAATATTAATAATTTCAGCATTAATACAAAGTTGAGCACTTCTTTTTTTTTACCCTGATTAAAAAATAAAATATGTGAATATGTCAGTGATGACAAGGAAAAACAAATCCTCGTTAAAATTACTTCATTTTGACCTATCCTCCTTGTTCCTTGCTCTGCATTCTTTCATTCAAATTAATTTAAGGTCATGACCTAAAATATATATAAAACATATATATATATGTATATATACAATTTTCTTGTGATAACCGCCTCCATTTTGTAGATATTTTTCTATGCCCTATCTTGCTTGATTTAATTCTAATAGATTTTTTCTTTGACCTAAAAATCTCAATATGTGTGATATAAACTCTGATTATTCAAAGATTATACCATGTAGGATAGAAAAATAATAAAAGGCAGTATAAGTAGACAAACCTTTTAAGATCCGTGTTGGAAAAAGGAACTGGTTTAGAGTCCTTTCTCCCGTCTCTCCTCCCTTTCTTCCTTCCTCCCTCCCTTCCTTCCTTTCTTCCTTCCTTCTTTTCTTTTGGCTGCAGTCTCTTTAAATTCGCTATGGTTATGCTTTAAAATATATGTATTGTACTTACAGTTTGTTCTAAATTAAAATATGTAGAGTTATTTAATTCACTTTCCTGCTATTAAACATTTGTTAAGGATTCAGCATATGAAGTAGCATGAGACATAGCCTTTTTTATTAGAGAACTTCAGTGTTCTAAACTAGTTTCACCAGAGACAGTATATAACCTGCTGATGACATGATTTAGTTGTAACATGAAGTTTATCAGGTATTTCATTGTTTATGATGCTTATCTAGAATCTGGAAAAAATCCCTTAGGTATACTTGTGTTCATAACATGTGGGAACAATTTTTCTTCAGTCCCTGAATGTGATCTGGAAAGACTATAGTTAGAAAAGTATCTCCACCAGTGTTAGATATTCAAATACATTCAATGTATGCAAAATTCTCTACCAAATACAGAGGAAAGCATTCTTCTAAAGATAGAGCAATTCACAGGGGGATGAAAGAGGATAAGGCATTTATTATTGAAGCAACCAAAAGAGGGACAGGGTAGTGTTCAAAATTACTGTGCATCACAAGCACCAGGAGACCTTACTAAAAATTCAAATTCCTGGCTCCACTTCCCAGGGATATTTTATTAGGCCTTGAGTGGAACCCAGGTATCTGCATTTTAATAAATATTTCAGGAAAATATGAATCATTTTATTTTGGGATCATACTTTGAGTCTAATAAGGGTAAGTAATTAATTATGGGTAAGGATTAAAGAAAGAGTTGGTGAAGCAGAGGACAGACAGGAAGAGTGTCATTAGTAAATAAAGCTGATGATCTTGTTTCCTATTTTGCTGGGAAAAGAGAAGTAACCAAAAAACAATTTCCAAAAGGCTCCACGAAATATTTATCCATTCAGTTACATCTGTGACTCTATATCAAATAAAATATATTACTATGGGCAAAAGGTATCCTAGCTAAGACCAATCATTCCACTTGACCAGTAGATCCCATCCTCTCTCACCCTAGCAAAGATTCCAGAAATTCTTGCCTTTCTACTACTCCATCCCCATTAACCTCTCTGTTCTATTATCATTCATTATCAAGAGCATGAAGTATTCTATTTCTCTCATCTTATTAAAAAAACCCCACAATTCTCCATTCCACTTCACCCTTCAGCTACTGTCCTGGTTTTAGTCTTCTCTTTATAATAAAACTATCACCCCCTCCCCCAAATTCTCTCTGATTACTATTTTGGATTTCCCTACTTCCATATTTTCTTGACCTCTCTCCAATCGACATTTTCCCTCTCCACCAAAACTGACCCTTATGTTGCTAAATTAAAGGTTAATTCCTAATTCTCATCTCACTTGGCCCAATACCAACATTTGACCTAAGCCATGCCTCTAGATTTAATACCCTCAATGCTTGGCTTCCAGTACATCAGAATAGACATTCTTTCTCAGCCTCCTTTGCTTCTCATCTTTTCATCCCTTCTTTTCGCCTCCCACATCCATATGTCCTTATCTTATTCACTGCTCTTTGGAGAATTCATCCCATCCCATAACTTTACATGCCATCTACATACTGATGACTCCCAAATATATATCTCCAGCCCAGACCATCTCCCATGAACTCCAGACCCATATTTCCTACAGTTCTTGAATGTTTAATAGACATCTCAAATTTAATATTTCCAGAAAAAAAATCCTCATCATTTTCACTCCTCTCTCCTAATCTACTATTCCACAGCCTTTCCCACTTCAGTAAATGGCAACTTTATATTTCAAGTTGCTCAGACCAAAATCTTGAAGTGTCTCTTTTTGTTACGTCACATATCTGATCCATTAGTGGATCCCTTTTGCTCTACTTTTAAAATATATCCAGAACTTCTTACCACTTCTACTGCTAACATACCACTCCCAGCCTTTTATATCTTCCTCTCAAAAGGCAGCCAGAGTGATTATTTAACAGAAGTTAAGATCATATTACACTTCTGTTCAAAACCCTAAAATCCCCATCTCACTCAGAGTAAAAGCCGAACCTTTAAATGACCTTCTATAGAAAATTAAATCAAGTAAGTTCAAGTCAAGCTAGGTCAAGTCAAGTCAAGACATGTCAATCAATCCAAGTTGGGACACTTCTAGTCATGTCAAGTCAAGTCAGGTTTTTCAAGTCCTCGATGATCTCCCCACCCACCTTATACTTGTTGACCTCCTGCCTTCCTACTAGTCCCCTCACTGGGCTCCAGTCACACTGGCCTCCACACTATTCCAAAGTTCCCAAATCACGATCCTTACTCATGCTGTTATCTGAAATGCTTCCCCCAGAAATCCCTATGACTTGCTCACTTATTTCTTTTTCATCTATACTTAATGTCACCTTTTCAGTAAGCCTTGCTTTTTTACCTTATCTAATACTGTAACCTTCCTCCACCAATACTTTCTAACCTTCTCTGGATGTTTTTTGACTTTCAACTAATAACTAATAATATTTGTTTTTACTTATTTATTTTCTTATTGTCTCCCTCAAAATGCAAGCTCCTTGAAGGCAGGGTTTTTGTTACACTTATTCACTACTGTGTCCTTGAGCACTGTGGAGGGAGTTATTTTGGACCATTCCATGGAGGCATGTCAAGGCTGAGAAAGAAAACTGTGGACAGTGTATGCTAGCTAGATGTATATTTCCTATTTTGACTTGCAGCAAATTCTTTCTACCCTCTCTGTCTTTCTTTTTCATCTTTTATCCCCATTAAAATATAAATTTTTTTCCTCCATTTATCACTTTCTAGTAGATGTAATTTTAGAGACTAGTGATCATCATTCCACTGTTCAGATGCAGTGCATTCTAGTTTATAAAACAATTACATATACACTGTTTCACATGGCCCACTGAGAAAAACACAAACACTTGCACACACCCATGTATACATGCATTTGTACACATATACATATAAATACATATATATGTGTGTACTTCTATATTTGAAGAAATTTTATTGCTTTCTCCTTCCAAAAAGGCTAAGGTTAATTGTTGGTTATTTTCAATTTTGGAAGATTTTGGTTTTCTGTTTCAGAGGGTCAATAACCTTTGTTGTTATTCTTATCCCCATACTCCTCTGATTTTGAGGCTTACAGTATATCAGATCAATTCTATTCCTTTTACCCAGAGTTATAGGTCACACAGAAAGGAGAAAAGGTAACTAACATTTATTAAGTGCCAATTATGTGGCATGGACTCTGCAAAGACGTTTATATGCACATTTTATCCTCACAATTACCCTGTGTGGTAAGTATTATGATTCTCATTTTATGGATGCGGAAATCAAGGCTCATAGATGTTAAATAACTTTCCTGGGGCTATATAGCTAGTTAGTAGCAGAGCTGGATCCGGAGGCTCATGTTCCTTCTACTACAACAAATTACACTTCTAAGTAAATGTGGGAAAAAATTATACTTTTTAGAATGGCTTCTGATTTTCCCTCATATATTTTTTGTCAAAAATTGAGGTGGCAAATTGGAATCACAGTACACACCAACACTGACTGTTGAATACAACATGAGCCACAAATGTAAGCTACACGTGCAATTTAAAAAATTTTAGGAGCTACACTAAAAATGGAAAAATATATAGGTGAAAATAATATTAACAATATATATTTCATCTGACCCCATATCAAAGTTATACTTTCAAAATGTAATCAGTATAAAAATTTCAATGAGATTCTTTGCATTTTTTTCATACCAACTCTTTGAAATCCAGTGTATATTTTACTCATAGCCCATATCAATTCAAACTCCCCACACTGCAAGTGCTCCGTAGCCACATGTAGCTAGTGTCTCCTGTACTGGACAGCACAAGTATACACTAATCTTTAACAGGCCTAATTACTGTCTCATCTCCTTCCCTTGGCGTGAGACTTCCTAGAGAGTCATGTATACTTATTGGTTCCACCTCCTTTGCATTGCTTTACTTGCTGGAATGAGCCTTATTTAAACTACCAGCATTCCAGTTCACTTAGGATAAGATGACATATTATCTCCTGGTTTCCTAACACTCCAGTTTCTACTTTACTTAACCTTTCTGCTGCATCTCTGACCAGCACTGATCACTACATCTTTAGCTCATCACTTTGATTCTACCCCTTTATATACAAACATTAGTTCACAGCCTTTATTTCTTTTTGGGATTGCTAATCCATACACAACTTCAACTGTTATCTATACACTGAGGACAACTAAAACTAATCCCCATTCACACCTTCATCATGAAATCACACCTATGTATTCAGCTACCAAAAGTCCATTTTCATACACATTTAAAGTATCATTTATAAAATTTTTCACATGCAGTTGAAAGAATAATTAAACAAATTTGCTACAGTTTTTCCTTTTTTTTCCAGTAAGTTTTCCTTCCATCTTTAACTCTACTTGCTGTCCTTCCCAACTCAAACATGCTACTGCTCATAGGGTACACTCTCCTTATGCATGAGATCAGCAGTCCCCTTCCCCTATTAAATGCATGCAAATATGCTTCTTTGATTAGGAGCTGCTGTTTGCAACCTCTCTGTTTTTTTGCTACTCTGTTGCCAACCATACCTGCACATCTGGGTATGGTCATGTAACTAAGTCTGGTGAATGACATATAACCAGAAGTATGTATGTGCTCATGGGAAATTCTCCTTAAAACAGGAGGGGCCAGCACACTTTGAATGTTGATACAATAGCTGGACCTCTAATAGTCATATCCATCCTTAAATTTGGAAACACCAAGCTGAGAATGGCAAAGCAGAAAACAGAAGCCATGATAACACTGTGTAATTGCCACAGGAGCCCTAGACAGCCTACCTATGAACTCCTTTTATGTAAGAGACAAATAACCCTTTACCGTATTTTGTCTTTCTTTTTTTTTAAACACCTGAAACTAACACAACACTATCTTTCTCGTTAAATGCAGTCAAACCCAAACCTAATGGGTATACATACCATGGAGTATTTCCTGGAACCCAGAAGGGCCAAGTTTCAAGCACATAGATATGACTGGCCTATGTTCACCAGGAATATTGACAATCATAGTATTCTATTCTTAAGACCTAAAATTTAGTTTCAAGTGAGATGTGTTAGTATTTTATTTCCTTGTCTACTTTGCAGTCTTCTCTGGTGGTGCAGTGGTTAAGAATCCGCCTGCCAATGCAGGAGACACAGGTTCGAGTCCTGGTCTGGGAAGATCCCACATGCCACGGAGCCACTAAGCCCGTGCGCCACAACTACTGAGCCTGTGCTCTACAGCCCGCGAGCCACAACTACTAAGCCTGCGAGGCACAACTACTGAAGCCCACTCACCTAGAACCCATGCTCCGCAACAAGAGGAGCCACCGCAATGAGAAGCCCGCACACCGCATTGAAGAGTAGCCCCGGTTCGCCGCAACTACAGAAAGCCCGCGCGCAGCAACGGGGAACCAACGCAGCCAAAAATAAATAAATGTACATCAAATTTCCTAGTGGATTCACATAATGAGTTACCATAGACCCACAGCCTTTACAAAATTGAAGAAAACACACAAAACATGCTTTTCTGTGGCTTTCAAAATTCTCACAATAAAAGCTGCTTTGAAACATGCTGGGAGGAGGACTCAAATACCACACACACATAACCTGTTCAGAATTTCACACTGTGGGTGGATAACTAACTGCTGTGGGTGTATTTTCTGGGTGTCATTATTTAATCTTGATCATTAGATGGACATAATTTAGATAATGATAGGCAATACTATGGTAGTTTTTACATTTGCATCACTAAAGCTGTTCATTTATTTGCAATAAGTGAGATGTTCTACATTCAATTAAACACAGTACTCTTTATAAGTGAAAATGGATTTACATTTTAAAAAACACATTTGAATTTCACTCATCTTTCATGTCATAGCAAGAACCTAATCTCAGTGTTTGACCACTAGGGCACTGGTCATTAAAACGAAATTACAAAAAGAAACACGACATGAATATATTAAAATTTTTTATGCCTTGACATCATTTAATATTCAATCTTTAGATGTAGCCATATATCCGTACTCTTTAAAAGTGAAAGATGAGGTTGTCTAACATTTAATAAACTTGCTGATTCTCTCAAAGTAGACCCCCCCAACACTTATGTTCCAATGGAACTCATGAGAAAATAGTATCTACTGATGAAAGATGGAAGGCAGTGCTTCCACAATAACACACCTTAAGTAAGAGAGCAATGCATAAGTTTTTCTCCCTATAAATTGTTTGCTCTCAATTGACAGCCTGGATACCATGGTGATTATATAATAGGAACACGTACCAAATTAGTTAGAATGCTTATTAGGTTCTCCTTTTTTGATGAATATTGCTAGAGACAAGAAAAAGTTGATATAACTGAAAATTCACAGGAAAAGTAAAATCTATAAGAGTGAAATCACAGGAAAAATAAAATCCACAGAGAATCTTTACTGAATGCCTACTGTGTGCTAGCCAGTGGAGTAGGCAATTACTTACATTTCTCATTTAAATTATTATTATCTGCAGTCATATGTCAAATTAACTGTATCAGTGGAAATCCACTTCTTAGGAGGTTTTAAGATAGTTATTTAGTCTATCCACCTAACAGCCCTATTCAAGTCCAGCTCCTTGATCAGACAGTAATAGGATGAGATTATAAATCTCCCAAACAGTGGAGATAAGAGGGACAAGAGGTCTATAGATGGGACCTAGAATATCTATTTTAGCTCACAGTCCTTTGGTAATTTATTTTCAATACTTTATCTTCCTCAGAGTAGCACAAATAAGTGATTGGTTCAAATCATTGTTATTTAGAGAACAAAGACCTTTGGGATCATTCAATCCACAGTTTTCTAATTTTGCAGATAAACTATGGCATAAGTGAGATCATAAGAATAACATAATTGTTAGTGGCAGAGATGGGATCAATGAACAGTTTTCATGTTTTCCTTCTTATGAAAGCCCTGAGGTATCAACTGTCACCTAGAAATACTAATCCATTGACCTTAAATCTTCAGAGAGGCAGTGTAGCAATAGTGGCAAGTCCATACTCTGAAGCCTGACAGTCTGGGTTCAAATACTGGTATTGATGCTTATTAGCTGTGCAACCTTTGGCTATTTACTTAAACTCCCTGTGTAGCAAGTATCTCATTTCATGGGGGCAAAACAACAGTATCTACCTCACGGGAGTTTGGTGTGGGTTAAATGAAGTTATAGTTTTGAACACTTAAAATCATACTTTATGTGTTACCAATTAGTATTTTAAATGGTATCTGCCTTCATTCATATACACAACAAAAAATCTGAACTCCTACTATGCACTAAGTATTGGGGATCCAAGGATGAAGAAAATAATCACATCTTCTCTCCAGCAGTGAGCTTATAGTCAAGTGGAAGGTAAAAATAAGTAATCACACAGCATGTTTTGTGAAAACGAGGTAGAGAATGTTGCTTGAATATCCAGGAGAAATATTTAACCCAAATTTGGGACTTTAGGGGCAAATGTCCTCAGAATGTGCCTAGAAGTGTGAGCAGCTTGGTGTGGGAGGCAGGGAGGAAAGTATCCTAGTTAGTGGAGGCAGGAGGTGCCAAGACCCAGTAGGAAAAAATGTGGAGCTGCAGTGGCTAGCCATGAAGTGAGAGTGAAAAGAAAAGAAACAAGAGTGGTAAGTAGAGTCCAGAAAGAAGTTTAAAAGCCACAGTAAAAAGTTCAAAATGTTTGGAAAAAGTGGGGAGCCACTGAATGATTTAAGCAGGAACTAATTAAACTTTCACTTTAGAAAACTCACTTTGGCTATAAGTGAATAAGATGGAATCAAGGGAACTCAGAAGCCCATTGATACAGTTTCAGGTGAGAAGTGATGAACGATCACAATAGCTTCAAGGTTTATGGGAGCCCTGTTTTCTAATGTAGCATACATGATAATCCCTACTGAGCTAGAGGTTACCTGGGGCCAACCTAAGTCTTCTTCAGTAAAGAGAACTCTGCTTAACACCACAATGTGATGTGTTTTAAACACAGGAACAGGGTATCTGTCCTCCTATGGATGTTCCTGTGAAGCCAGAGACGAAGTGTCTGAAGTCAGATATCATGGGATTAAAGTTTGGCTCCACTATTTCCTCAGGTATGTTATTTGGGGCAAATCCTTTTAAAGCAAAGCACTATTTTTTTAATGTATAAAACTGGGATAAGAGTAGCTACTTCATAGTGTTAAATGAGATAATACATGTAAATATCTTAATATCTGTACCCGGCATGTATTAAGCATTCAGTAAAATTTAGGTCTTACATTAACTGTTTTATATGTATATATATATACTACATGTATATATATATTTAATAGTTTTCAGGAAGTCAGGTTTCAAAAGCAATGATCTTCATTTTTAAAGTCATTTAAAATCTTATTATTTTCAAGTTACAGTTCGACTAGCCCTTCAGGGTGTAACAAAACACCTTTTCAGTACACAAGGAAACAAACAAAAAAGCTTCCATTTTATATAGCTCTTATAAAACAGGATAATTTGCATTTTTCAGCTCTTCACACATTGTTCTATCGTAACTCCTTAATATTCCCTTGTATCTAAGCGATAGCTTGGTCTCTAAGCTGAGAGTCAAAGAATTAAATCGATTATTGTTTTTATTTATTTATTTATTTATTTTAATTTTTTTGCGGTACGCGGGCCTCTCACCGTCGTGGCCTCTCCCGTTGCGGAGCACAGGCTCCAGACGCGCAGGCTCAGCGGCCATGGCTCACGGGCCCAGCCGCTCCGCGGCATGTGGGATCTTTCCGGACCAGGGCACGAACCCGCGTCCCCTGCATCGGCAGGCGGACTCTCAACCACTGCGCCACCAGGGAAGCCCAATTATTGTTTTTAATTTCCCTTCCTGATTACAAAACAAAGATACGTTATGTTGATCTTCAGCAACTTCAGCATCTGGAGTCTCTCTACCTCTAATAACCTCCAGTAGAATCCTATCTGTCCATTACTCCTGACCAGAGATGTTTCCACACAGACCTAAAAGCATGTCACTATCTGTCAACCCCTAACCCTCGACCCCTACTGCCATACCATTCCCTAAACATAAAATGTGTGGTAACAGTTTTTACAGAATGTGTTTTGTAGCGATAGTTAATACAAGACCTAAAAGTGTAACTCGATTAGAGCTGTTGTGGGGAGACTCACGGGACCGCCTGGTCCACAGAGGCTCATCAGTGCCCTGAGGTTTGGAACAAATCAGAGGGAACCATGCCAGCCCACAGAGCAAGACACCAGGATTGTGTGGGGAACCATAATGGGCTCTGTTTCCAATATCCCTCCCCATTGTTTTACATTCTGTAAAAACTGAGCCTCCCTTTGCTCAGGCTCCTGCCTAGAAAGCCCTTCTTTAAAGTCTCTGAAATTTCTATAGAAACTATTGAGAAACAAGCTTTCATGGTTGACAGCCCAAGAAACCAGCCCTACTTTTGTATTTCCAAAATCATAATTAACAACAGGTTATTATGAACCCAACAGATGCATCAGTCACTGTGCTAAGCACATGGGATACAGATAAATAAGAGTGGGCTGCTGCCTTCAAGTATTCCATATTCTAGTGTGGGAAACAGATGCACAGAGCTTCATTTTAATACAATGTGAAAAATGCTACAGCAGCAGAATTCACCATTGTGAGAAACAAGCGAAATGTTATTAATTCTGCCTGAAGAAGGTTATGAAAACCTCATAGACAAAGTCAATTTTGAAACAGGAATTTCTCTTTTTTTAAATTTGTTTATGTATGTGTGTGTAGTGTGTGTAGGTATGTGTATATATAAAATGGGGAATCTCCAAATATGCGTTCTCAAGAAAGGCATCATTCTTAGGAAAGCATTCTTTTTCTAAAGGTGATAAAGTCTGTGTTTTAGACAAAAAGCTAGCTGTCTAGTACCACCACCAATACCACTATTATCATTATTTTTAAAACTCCACAGCATAATAATTAATCAACACTGAATGCTGGGGAATAGGGGAGTTTCTCACTTCAACTCACATTGAGCATTGGAATATCTCCCCCAACTGTTATTCCCTTCAATTGTGAAATCATCCCAAATATTCCCTGAATAAGAAATATTACTCCAAATATTCAAGCACACAGAAAATACAAACACACACACACATATACGTGTGCACATTTGGAAATCAGTTTTTAAAGTGGTGGAATTCTCATTGCACCGAACTTTTACTAGGCACCATGAAATCAAACTGTGCTCTTTCTTCAGAGAAGGTGAACGAAGTATATAGACCAAAAGGAACAAAGAAGTATGGATCTTAAATTAATTAAGCATTGCTTCTAGATTTTTTCAGATGAAGCTTACATGGTGAGCCCTAAGGATTTTCAAATAATCATTATTATTGTTATAGTCACAAATCTTGCGTCTTAAGAAAAACTGGAAAACACAGACTACCACAAAAGGATTTTAACTTAATTCAAGTTCCACTATTATACTAATGGGTTTTATTCTAGGCTATATGCCCTATGGTTGAAACTATGTAGGAAAAAAAAAGAAGTAAATTAGTCTATATTTTGAAGCTTTTAAACTTCATTAATTGCTATGTGCTACCTTATAATGGAAGAAAAGTATTTTTAAGAAACCTATGAAAGGTGTACTCCCATAAGCATAAATTATGCTGCAGTGTTAATATGCCTTGGAAAACGTCTACTAACTTATTGGTCATCCAAAGGAAACTGAGTTCAGTGCCAGTGATACATTTTCAGATGTCATGCATCCTGTTTTTCTTTAATTACTAAAAACTACAGGGCCACTTTTAAGAGTAAAACTCCCCTGATATCTTAAAAGAACTAATAATGAATGGAGCAGCTGGCAATCTAGCTTCTGTGACAGCTGTTTAAAACCAGAATGGCAGTTCCCTCAAGCACTCAGTCCTTACAGGCATCGTGATGATGAGTAGCAGTATCTTAACAATTTAAGGATCCCACTGAATTTACACTCAGGCACCAAACTTCTGACAGGAGTGAAAAGAACGTTTTCACTCTAAAACCGCAATCATGAGTTGAAGGTCTTTTCTTTCAACACTGTCAGAAGTTTAAAGTGGATAGAATAAAACTATGAAAGGAAGATCTTTTGTCATGATACTAAGAAACATTGCAGACTCTGGAACCACACTGGCTGGATTTGAATCTTGGCCTTTCCTTTTCCTAGCTGCATGACCTGGGGCAAATTATTGACCAGCCGCAGGCCTCAGGATTCCTGTCTGTACACTGGAAAAACTAAAAGTACCTACCACAAAAGATATTGGCAAGAATTAACATTTAGACAGTTCCCAGCCACGAGGAAAATATCTTAACAGTGGTTTCTATTTGTATTATATTCAGTAAGGGATATGACTGTGGGTAGCACACTCTTAGAAATATTTTTCTTAGATATATTTTCCCATAAGTATCTTTGTAAGAAATGCTTAATAGAGACAGACAGATGCTGTGCTTACGAGGAAAAACAGTGAAATTGTTCAGAATTTATAGGACTCCCAGGACACATAGATTCCACCCATTTATTCTCTCTTTTCTTTTCATCTGACAAAGGAAAACACTGACACTCAAAGAACAAGTTATGACCTATCTAGGAATCCTGGCAATTATATAAATGACCATGCAGAAAAATGGCAGGATTATGGTTACATAATAATACAAAGGCAAACCATCACTGTCAGGTGTACTTACGGACTTCCAAATCCTGGAGCATCCACCTACGGTGCCTAAGAAGATAATTCCACAGGATTGTATTTCCCATGCATGTATTTGTGTGCACATGCGCACACACGCGCGTGCACACATGCACACACACACACACACATACACCCGTCATATAATAAAAACAACATACTCTTTCACACAGAATTTATATTGATAAAATACAGTACAAAGAGAAAGAAATAATTTATAATTCAGAAAGATCCACTGTTAATATGTGATATATTTCCTTCCAATCATTTTCCTATGCCTATTAGGAAACTGAAAAAATGTTTTGAATTTTGTTTTTAAGCTTGTATCCAAAATATTTACTTATATTATTACATATCTAAAAATTATAATTTAAATGATTAAATGGTGTGAGATTTTAGGAATATACCATTATTTATATAACTAATTCTGTTCTGAGATATTTAAACTACATTTCCAATATTTTGATATTTAAGCCAATACTATGATCAAAATAAATGTATAATTAATATGCACATCTCTATTTAAATTTCTATAAACTGATCGTAGAGAATCACGGTTCAAAAAGTATGAAGAGGACTTCCCTGTTGGCGCAGTGGTTGAGAGTCCACCTGCCGATGCAGGGGACACGGGTTCGTGCCCCGG
Source organism: Aethalodelphis obliquidens (assembly GCF_003676395.1). Classification (NCBI taxonomy): domain Eukaryota; kingdom Metazoa; phylum Chordata; class Mammalia; order Artiodactyla; family Delphinidae; genus Aethalodelphis; species Aethalodelphis obliquidens. The sequence continues at coordinate 3,418,931 of NW_020837971.1, read as the reverse complement.
TCCGGGAGGATCCCACATGCCGCAGAGCGGCCGGGCCCGTGAGCCATGGCCGCTGAGCCTGCGCGTCCAGAGCCTGTGCTCCGCAACGGGAGAGGCCACAACAGTGAGAGGCCTGCGTACCGCAAAAAAAAAAAAAAAAAAGAAATGTCTTCCAGTCCAAGGACCTATAACTATCAGTGTCCCGGCCTTAGTTCTATCAGTAGTCAGGACCACCTCTGTCACCCTCTTCAGACTCTGATACAGAAGCAACACAAATGGGAAAACATTAATACCTTCCCATGGCATGCTAAGATTACAAGAAGGAGAGAAGAATATATGTGAAATTAGATACAGGGTCCAAAAAAATCTGCAATAAAAATAAAGACATAGTAAATACATTAAAGCAAAGTAACATCGAGTGAAAATTCAGCTCGAGAGAGGCAGGAATCCTTTATTTTTCTCTGTTGCATGCAAGTCCATGTTCAATAATAAGTGATCACTATATACTAATTGAATAAATATTGAAATGGACTGCAGACAGAGAGCATAAGCTGCAAATGACTTTTAGAATTAGTATGAATTCTTAGCAGAATTTTCAATTTTCTGTTTGAACAGAGACATCTTAGTTCCCATCTTGTTCTCAGTATCTATCTCACAGCTGTACCTTCCAAAACAAGCTAGGTTGGCATGTAATTTCTACCTGTTCATAATTATTTCTTTCTCCATGAAGGGTAAAAGCAGAAGCCCCATTTCCTGTATCACTAGTTCTAAAACTATGGTTCATAGACAAGCATTATTTAGCAGCACCTAAGAACTTACGGAAATATAAATTCTTAGGCTCCACTCCAGATCTACTGTATCAGAAAGGCTAGGGACATGGCCCAGCAATCTGTATTTCTGAAAAGTCCTCAGGATGATTCTGGTACGTGCTAAGGTTTCAGAACCACTGACAAAATCTGGGGCTATTCTCTCTCCAATGTATTTAACACAAACTACGCACACACGCGTGCGTGCACACACACACACACCAGGTTTAACCCATTATCTAGAATGCCTGATTTATAGAGAACATAGAAGAAATTTACAGTTCTAGGATCACCATTTCACCACTGCTCAGATCAATGCTTCCTACTTTAAATAAAGCAGCCAGGCATTTTTAAAAATCTCAATTCACAACACACTTACATTACAGTGCTTGCTTTTTCCCATTACAAAAAACTTTTTTAAACAAAAAAAATTATAACATTTCATTAAATACTTTGTTTTATTGCCTTAGAAACATACGTGAATTACAATTCTTTCCGCACACAACTTTTGGCAACAGAGTTATTTTAAAGAAGAAAGTATATCTGTATAATATTCCAATATGGCCAAGGCAAAGTGAAATAATACAAAATATTACCACAACACTCCAATAATATTGAGTATAATATTGAATCCTCAATATATTGTTCTCTCATTCAGTTTGTCTCCGTAAGCAAAAAATAAAACATGAATCCTGTGTATGATTCTTTAGTATGGTCATTATTCATCATGAAGATGGCTGGAGAAAGCCATATATATCATTTTGACTGCATAATGTTCACATTAGTAGCTACATATGGACTCAGTGTTAGCTTCAATACCTGCAAAATAATTATAATATTAGTTTTTTGTTCTCCCTGACAAAGCCATTTTTAGACCCTGTCAACCAAATTCTCTGGGCTCCATGGAGACGTGTGCCACATAAATACAAAGTATTATTTTTACTCTTTTCACATTATTGTGGAGATTGTTAAATGGAGGAGCAATGTGTTAAATATTAATAGCTTTTATTCAGTGAAAACCATTTTATACCTTAGTTAACAACAATACAACAAACTGAAAACTGAGATATAAGTAATCTCTCACTTCATGGTTCTGAGTTCACCCATTCATTCTACAGATACATGCCTCTCTTTTTAAAAGACCAAACTTATGCACAGACCTAAAGCTGCTAAATTTGGGAATAATCACAAAAATACCAAAAGCTAATGAAACACCACTCTGATAGGTGGGCTTTAGTGAATTACCCAAGGATAGTTTATATTAAAGGTTAGATCACTATCCAATAAGAAAAAAGGAAACAAACTAAACTTGTCATGAAGAATGACCAAACATCTCTTGTCTCATTGTACCACATTAGCAACAAATCACCTGTATCTTATTGATATTTATAAGAGAGAGCCACTTTATAGTGAGGATTATTTTCCTTGTTGATGTCAAGCTCTTTGTGGCTCTTAGTAAATGGTGGTAGGTAGACATTAAGTGTATGGGTGTTGAGTCAAGATTTTAGATCACACCCTTCACTTACCAGCTTATTATTTTAGGTGAGTTACTTAACTTCTGTGAGTCTCAGTTTCTCATACATGAAGTGGGAATCATAAGATTATTGTGAGCCTTAAATTATACATAGTATATAGAATGATACATAACATTAGCAGAATATCTGGTACACAGTAAACATGCAATAAAGATTGCTATTGTTAAAACATTTTCTTAATTCAAATGCATCATAAATCTATACTTCAAATAAATTCCTTAAGCTTATTTACTTCTACCCTATTTTATCTGATGTTGTTATTTAGACATTCCTTCATGTTAATTTACTCTGAGGTGAATATGTGAATATGATTCTGACATTAATTTATACTTAAATTTTCAATTATACAGAGTATTTGTTTTGTTCTCTGTTGAGAGCTACCATTCACAAAAACTGGGAAGGGTTTGGCAGTAGGTTTAGAGGATGTGAGTGTGTGTACTTGTGTCTGAGGGCATTTCAGAATAAAAGATAGTTCCAATTATTAGAAGTTACTACCTCTTCCCTTTCAAGCCTTTGACAGAGAAAACTGAGAGCTACTGCATTTAAATGCTTTGTAATCCAATTAAACTCATTTACATGCCTAATGTATGCTAATGATTATATAATATAATATAAGGAATTTAATATGTTTCACCAATTGTATAAATAATTTTATATCTATATGCATTTTTATGTATTTTATGTATTAGTTTCCGGAAAAGTGACAACCTCAGACACCAATAATATTTAGATATTTAGAAACTTGGGTTGGAATGATCATAGAAGCACTCATACATATCATGCTTAATTAAAATGCCAATGTAAAAATTGAGGGATATGTAGTTACATGGGAACTATATGTAAATATTAACTATATAGGTTACTACCCACACGTTGACTTTTACATGTATATTTGTACACTATGGGTTTATGTGTGGACCAGAAAGATTAAGATGTTTGCCTCAAAGTATTAATAATCATGATATAAGTGTACTTATGAAAATTACAGAAGTGTAATGGCCTCACAATGTTTAAGTCATGGAACTGTAGATTATAACATTTGGAAGGCAACTTATTTAGTTGCCTAGTTCCATTTCTATATAATAAAAATGTCTACTGTATTCTCTTTGGAAACTGGTCATCCAGTAATAAAAATAACTATCATTTTTTAGCACTTTATGTCAGGGATTGCATTAAGACCTTAGCACACAGTATCTCCTTTAATCCTCACAAGTACTTCATGAGGAAAGTACCATCATCATTCCCACTGAAGCTCAGAAAGATTCAGCTGCATGATCAGAGCTACAAGGGCTGATGTGTACAAAGTCAGGTTCTCACACAAACATTTCAAGTGATGGAAAGCTCACCACTACAGGAAGTAAAGATTCCATTCTTGTTAATGTTGTCTTCCTGAAACTGGGATACAGTCCAGCACTCTATCACTTTCACTCCATGGTATTTTGAATTCTGGAATTGTGCAGGAAATTATAATAAAACAAACTATCTCCTTTCTCCCTGGTAAACCTTCAAATACTTAAAAGGTAGATATCATGTTCTATTTGCTTCTTCAGGCAAACTACTCCCAAGTTTTAAAACAGTTTTGCAGCACTTGATTTCCAGACTAGACTGCAGATATCTATGATCCTCACAAATGTGGAGTCAAGGACAATCACAGGATCCTGGGGATCCTGGGTAGTTTTTAATAAGTACAGAGTACATCAGAAATATTAACTCCTTTTTTTCAAACAACACATTTTGGGTAAAGCCATAAATCACTCACTTTTGGGAGACAAATCACAGTATTAATCTGTATTGTGCTTGGAATCAATAATAATTCTAGGTATGCTATTTACATATCAACTCTTGATAAGTCTGATATCCCTTCTCTGATATTTAAGTAGTTACCTTTTTAAACCTAAATTTGGATTTTATATTCTTTCCTTTCAAATCTCTTCGTTTTAGGTCAACTCACTGTCCCTTTAGAATACTAACTATGTGAAGTAAACGTAGGGATTAACTAGCTTCCCCCAGTGTTTGACACACATAAATAAGAAAACCTTGCTGATAATATCCTTACAGATATATTTGACTCGAAAATAAGTAAAAATGTTGACTAGCAGAGGCGCACAAATTGATCTGTGATTTTTCACTACTGCTCTCATCCCAGACCCATTACTGCCCACTTTGCTTCAACTCCTACCAATCTACTAATCAATTTACTTCAGATACAGTTTAATCACATTTTCCTTCAGCACTCTTTTTCAATAAATGACATCAAATGACTTTCTAAACTCCATAAAGAGTATATCTGTAGCATCCTCCTTATCTATTATACCAGCTTACCAATCCATTTTAAAGCATTTGAATTTATTCTTAGTGACTATTTCCTAACTTCTTAATAAGCGATTGATTAACAAGGGTTTAGAATTTTGTTGGGTATTGAATTCAAGCTCTGAAACCCATTACCGTTTTTCTTTCATTTTAGACATTGGGACTCGTGTTTTAGAGGCAACGTAGGCCCAAGAGCATGGGCTTGAGGTTGGAATTTATGTGTGTTTGAATTGTGGTTCTGTCACTTATAGATGTCTCAGCTGAGACCAGATATTTAACTTCTCAAGCTTCACTATCTGTAAATGGCAATATTAATAACACATATCCTCAAAAAGTAGTCATGAAAATTGAATGAAATAAATTGAAATACTTAGCACAATATCCTACTCAATATATTAGCAAATATTCCAATAAGTCTGCCAATTATTTCAATTTCTTGAATTATAATTTGTGTGGACCTAGAGACGCAAACTCATTTAGCATGGCAAAGTCTTCACCTAGTAACTTCATATCCTCTTAGATCATTATTCCCTTCAAGCATTGTAACTACATATAATTTATGCTTTTTCCCTTTCCTTAACTAAAATTTTCCATTCATTATTATAAGTCTTCCTAATATGTCTTTTAAAATCTAATCTCTTTAGACCTCTGTTACATTTTTTTGCAAGTGCCTCCCTCCTTTCAGCTTGCATCGTTATCATTTCTTTGGCAACATCACTAATGTTTCTGAAGCTAGATTCACCTTACTGTCCTTGACCATGAATCATAGCTATGTGTCTTCTAAAATTATAAAATCTCCTTTATAAGCTCTTGGATATTAATATAACCATTCCCAGTGTATTCTGGGGAAGAATATTATAAATATTAAGATAATCTATATTTTTCAATTAATATTAATACTTCTACCAGTAGCTAATCATAAATCAAAATCATGCCATAAGTATCCAGTCCCCCTTTACTGACTGAGAATATGAGTTCTGCAGCTCTACTTAGGGCCAAAGTTCTACTCACTCATTTACTAGCCATTTGACCCTGCACAAGCTTCCTGTGCCTCTGTTTCCTCAAATATAAAATGAAAACAGTTGTATCTACCTCATAAAGTCATTGTGAAAATTAAGTAAATTAATTCTTTCATCTTGCAAAGTGTTTAAAACAGTGTTCAACAAATAGCAGCTGTTATTATCTCTCATACAGATTTGAAATCATCAATAAGTCAGGGCATAATACACAAGAAGCTTTCTTTAAGCAGAGCTAAAAGACTATTTCCAATAGATTGAAATCCCCATGAGTACAGTTACCATTGCCTGACAGTTATAGAAAAGGCTTAATAAGTATTCATCAAAAATATTAAAGCAGGAGGGAATTAAGATGGCAGAGGAGTAGGAGGCTGTGGAGTTCATCTCTCTCCATGGGTGCATCAGGAATACCTCTATAGATGCAACAATTCTCACTGAACACCGGCTGAACACTAGCAGAAGACCTGGGACACCGGAAAGGACTATAAAGATCCCTGCATAACTGGGTAGGATGAAAACAAGAAGGGAGAAGGAGGAGGAGAGGAAGTAGGATTGGACCTGCACCCTGGGGCAGGGGAGCTGAAGCAGAGGAGACATTCCCAAATTCAGGGAAACCCCCTCTCCAAAGGGGAAATCGATTGATACAGAAGGGAAGCATTTGAGTCTGTCGGAAGAGGGTGTAGCGGCTGATCTGTGGCAGATGGGACAGAGTGAGAAATACACAGATGGTCCGTACCACGGTCCTATGTGCCCCAGACGGGGACGTGTGTTCACACATGTGAAAGGGGGCTGTGAGCTGGAGCGTAGGGACTGGAGAACAGGCCCAGAGCGAGAACTGCTGTTGGCTGTGGGGAAACAGACTGAGAGGACGGGAGGGAGGAAATGTGCAGCAGGGAATGCCTACAGAGGAAGACTGGACTGCCACGTTAGCAGGGCACTACTGCTGAGTCACACCAGGGGGAGGAGCCACTATTGTAGCCTTTTTCTCCCCACATGCCGGCGCCTGCCAGTGGACAATAAAAGAGGCCTCTCGGGGCTGGCTCTCATGCGCTGGCTGCGGAGCAATAAAAAAGCCCTCTCTGGGCTGGCCCTCACACGCCTGATGCCAGGCAGCAGAAAAAGCCCAGCCAGAGCTGGCCTTCATGAGCCTTACACCAGGTGCCAGAGAAGGCCCTCACTAGAGCCATATCTCTTGCACCCATGGCCGCCAGCTTCCCTGCACATTTGGTGCCACCAGGGTTCCCACAATCCAAGCAGTCATAGCACCTCTGCATCCTGTCCTCGCTGGGGTAGACCCAAGAGCTCCAAGGCAGCCTCAGGACCAGACTCCTGTGGGTGGACCACATGCAGAGGTGGGGATAAAACCAAAGATGAACCCCCGGATGGGGCGACTAAGGAAGAAGATTGAAAATCTTTCCATAAGCTGTACAAGGTGCAGATTAAATCCCCGTGATCAGCTAGGTAGACCCTGCATCTATGGAATATCTGAATAGACAATGAGTGTTCCCACAAATGAAAATGGGCTAGCTTTGGAAGCTGTGGATTTTGCGGGCAAGTACATGCAGGAATTGGGCCAGATCACAGGTACCCCACAGGTACCATAGCAGGTCCAGAGACCAGCCAGGAGGCAGAGGAGAGCCTCTTAGGGAGGCAGAAATGAGCTGTGGCTCACAGCGTGTGCAAGAACACTTACAGCTGAGACCCCAGGGAAACATAGTTATTACTATTACTTTTATTAAGTTTTGATTCATTCTGTTGTTGGTTCTAGCTTTTTTTTTTCTTTCTTTTTGTTTGCTTGCTGTTGTTTTAGTATTTTTTTTTTATTTAGTCTTTTGGGATCTTCATATTTTATAATATAATTTTTATTGTTTTATCTTTTCTTATATATTTCTATTTTTATGTTGCTTTTCTGTTGTGAGCTTTTCCCTTATTTTTTCTTCCTTTTTTTCTTTTATATATATATATATATATATATTTCCATTTCTACTTTGCTTTCTGTTGTCCTGCGTTTTTTCCCTTTTTATTTAATTTTATTACTTTTTAAAAATAATTTTTATCTGTTTGTTCTGTTTCCTTGCTTTATTCTTCAGTTGGAACATGGCTTTGGTTTTGTTTTTAGGTCTTGTGTTTTTGTTAGGTTTGATATCATTTTTGAGTTCTTCTATTTGTCTGGTTGTTCTCTTGCTTTTTGTTTTATTTGGTTCTATTTCTTTTGCGTGTGTGCGTTTCCGTCTTTCTGCTTTTGTTTCTTTGATTTTGTTTTTACCATTTCTCTGGGATTTTGTCTGTCTTTTCTTTAATATATTTTCTTTTTTTTTGAATTTTCTTTTATTCATTATTTTATACAGCAGGTTCTTATTAGTTATCCATTTTATACATATTAGAGTATATATGTCAATCCCAACCTCCCAATTTATCACACCACCACCATGTCCACCACTTTCCCCCCTTGGTGTCCACACGTTTGTTCTCTACATCTGTGTGTCTATTTCTGCCCTGCAAACCAGTTCATCTATACCTTTTTTCTAGGTTCCATATATATGCGTTAATATACGATATTTGTTTTTCTCTTTCTGACTTACTTCACTCTGTATGACAGGCTCTAGATCCATCCAAGCTTCTACAAATGACCCAATTTCATTCCTTTTTATGGCTGAGTAATAATCCATTGTATATATGTACCACATCTTCTTTATCCATTAGTCTGTTGATGGGCATTTAGATTGTGTCAATGACCTGGCAATTGTAAATAGTGCTGCAGTGAACATTGGACTGCATGTGGTTTTTTGAATTATGTTTCCTCTGGGTATATGCCCAGTAGTGGGATAGCTAGGTCATATGGTAATTCTATTTTTAGTTTTTTAAGGAACCTCCATACTTTTCTCCTTAGTGGCTGTATCACTTTACATTCCCACCAACAGTGCAAGAAGGTTCCCTTTTCTCCACAAGCTCTCCAGCATTTGCTGTGTCTAGAATGATGCCCATTCTAACTGGTGAGAGGTGATACCTCGTAGTTTTGATTTGCATTTCTCTAATAATTAGTGAGCTGAGCAGCTTTTCATGTGCTTCTTGGCCATCTGTAAGCCTTCTTTGGAGAAATGTTTATTTAGGTTTTCTGCCCATTTTTGGATTGGATTGTTTGTTTTTTTGATATTGAGCTGCATGAGCTGCTTGTATATTTTGAAGATTAATCTTTTGTCAGTTGCTTCGTTTGCAAACATTTTCTCCCATTCTGAGGGTTGTCTTTTTGTCTTATTTATGGGTTCCTTCACTGTGCAAAAGCTTTTAAGTTTCATTAGGTCCCATTTGTTTACTTTTGAATTTATTTCCATTAATCTAGGAGGTGGGTCAAAAAGGATCTTGCTATGATTTATGACATAAAGTGTTCTGCCTATGTTTTTATCGAAGAGTTTTAAAGTGTCTGGCCTTAAATTTAAGTCTTTAGTCCATTTTAAGATTATTTTTGCGGATGGTGTCAGGAAGTGTTTTAATTTCATTCTTTTACATGTTGCTGTCCAGTTTTCTCAGCACCACTTACTCAAGGGGCTGTCTTTTCTCCACTGTATGCCCCTGCCTCCTTTCCTTTGTCATAGATTAGTTGACCATAGGTGTGTGGGTTTATCTCTGGGTATTCTATCCTGTTCCATTGATCAATATTTCTGTTTTTGTGCCAGTACCATATTGTCCTGCTTACTGTAGCTTTGTAGTATACTATGAAGTCAGGGAGTCCTGACTTCCTCCAGCTCCGTTTTTTTCCCTCAAGACTACTTTGGCTATTCGGGGTCTTTTGTGTCTCCATGCAAATTTTAACATTTTTTGTTATAGTTCTGTAAAAAATGCCACTTGTAATTTGATAGGGATTGCACTGAATCTGTAGATTGCACTGGGTAGTACAGTCATTTTCACAATATTGATTCTTCCAAACCAAGAACATGGTATATCTCTCCATCTGTTGGTATCATATTTAATTTCTTTGATCAGTGTCTTATCGTTCTCTGACCACAGGTCTTTTGTCTCACTAGGTAGGTTTATTCCCAGGTATTTTATTCTTTTTGTTGCAATGGTAAATGGGAGTGTTTCCTTAATTTCTCTTTCAGATTTTTTATCATTAGTGTATAGGAATCCAAGAGATTTCTGTGCATTAATTTTTTAGCCTGCGAATTTACCAAATTCATTGATTAGCTCTAGTAGTTTTCTGGTGGCATCTTTAGGATTCTCTATGTATGGTATCATGCCATCTGCAAACAGTGACAGTTTTACTTCTTCTTTTCCAATTTGTATTCCTTTTATTTATTTTTCTTCTCTGATTGCCATGCCTAGGACTTCCAAAACTATGCTGAATAATAGTGGTGAGAGTGGACATCCTTGTCTTGTTCCTGATCTTAGAGGAAATGCTTCCAGTTTTTCACCATTGACAATGATGTTTCCTGTGAGGTGTCATATATGGCCTTTATTATGTTGAGGTAGGTTCCCTTTATACCCACTTTCTGGAGAGTTTTTATCATAACTCAGTGTCAAATTTTGTCAAAAGCTTTTTCTGCATCTATTGAGATGTTTTTATTTAGATGTTTTATTGAGATGGCTTTTATTATTCAATCTGGTAATATGGTATATCACATTCATTGATTTGTGTATACTGAAGAATTCTTGCAGCCCTGGGATAAACCCCACTTGATCATGGTGTATGATACTTTTAATGTGTTGTTGGATTCTGTTTGCTAGTATTTTGTTGAGGATTTTGCATCTATATTCATCAGTGATATTGCTCTGCAATTTTCACTTTTTGTACTATCTTTGTCTCGTTTTGCTATCAGAGTGTTCATGGCCTCACAGAATGAGTTTGGGAGTGTTCCTCTGATATATTTTGGAAAAGTTTGAGAAGGATAGGTGTTAGCTCTTCTCTAAATGTTTGATAAAATTTGCCTGTGAAACCATCTGGTCCTGGACTTTTGTTTTTTGGAAGATTTTTAATCACAGTTTCAATTTCATTACTTGTGATTGGTCTGTTCATATTTTCTATTTCTTCCTGGTTCAGTCTTGGAAGGTTATAGCTTTCTAAGAATTTGTCCATTTCTTCCAGGTTGTCTATTTTATTGGCATAGAGTTGCTTCTAATAGTCTCTTAGGATGCTCTGTGTTTCTGCAGTGTCTGTTGTAACTTCTCCTTTTTCATTTCTGAATTTATTGATTTGAGTCCTCTCCCTCTTTTTCTTGATCAGTCTGGCTAATGGTTTATCAACTTTGTTTATTTTTTCAGTGAAGCATTTAGTTTTATTGATCTTTGCTATTGTTTTCTTTGTTTCTATTTCATTTTTTTCTGCTCTGATATTTATGATTTCTTTCCTTCTACTAACTTTGGGTTTTGTATGTTCTTCTTTCTATAGTTCCTTTAGGCGTAAGGCTAGACTATTTGTTTGAGATTTTTCTTGTTTCTTGAGGTAGGCTTGTATTGCTATAAACTTCCATCTGAGAATTGCTTTTGCTGCATCCCATAGGTGTGGGATCATCATGCTTTCGTTGTCATTTGTTGTTGTAAGTATATTTGATTTCCTCTTTGATTTCTTCAGTGATCGCTGGGTTATTTAGTACCGTATTGTTTAGCCTCGATCTGTTTGTGTTTTTTACATTTTTTTCCCTGTAATTCATTTCTAACCTCACAGCGTTGTGCTCAGAAAAGGTGCTTGATATGATTTCAATTTTCTTAAATTTACTGAGGTTTGATTTGTGACCCAAGATGTGATCTATCCTGGAGAATGTTCTGTGTGCACGTGAGAAAAAAGTGTAATCTGCTGTTTTGGGATGAAATGTCCTATAAATATCAATTATATCTATCTGGTCTATTGTGTCATTTAAAGCTTGTGTTTCTTTATTAATTTTCTGTTTGGATGATCTGTCCATTGGTGTAAGTGAGGTGTTAAAAGTTCCCCCCTATTATTGTTGTACTGTTGATTTCCTCTTTTATACCTGTTAACAGTTGCCTTATGTATTGAGGTAGTCCTATGTTGGGTGCATATACATTTATAATTGTTATATTTTCTTCTTGGATTGATCCCTTGATCATTATGTAGTATCCTTCCTTGTCTCTTGTAACATTCTTTATTTTAAAGTCTATTTTATCTTATATGAGTATTGCTACTCCAGCTTTCTTTTGATTTCCAATTGCATGGAATACCTTTTTCCATCCCCTCACTTTCAGTCTCTATGTGTCCCTAGGTCTGAAGTGGGTCTCTTGTTGACAGCATAATCATGGGTCTTGTTTTTGTTTCCAATCAGCGACCCTGTATCTTCTGATTGAAGCACTTAATCCATTTATGTTTAAGGTAATTATCGATATGTATGTTCCTGTTACCATTTTCTTATTTGTTTTGGGTTTGTTTTTGTTGGTCGTTTTCTTCTCTTGTGTTTCCCCCTTAGAGAAGTTCCTGTAGCATTTGTTGTAAAGCTGGTTTGGTGGTGCTGAATTCTCTTTGCCTTTGCTTGTCTGTAAAGCTTTTGATTTCTCTGTCGAATCTGAATGAGATCCCTGCTGGGTAGAGTACTCTTGGTTGTAGATTCTTCCCTTTCATCACTTTAAATATGTTATGCCATTCCCTCTGGCGTGTGGAGTTTCTGCTGAGAAATCAGCTGTTAACCTTATGGGAGTTCCCTTGTATGTTATTTGTCATTTTCCTCTTGCTGCTTTCAATAATTTTTCTTTGTCTTTAACATTTGTCAATTTTATTACTGTGTGTCTCGGCATGTTTCTTCTTGCGTTTATCCTGCCTGGGACTCTCTGCACTTCCTGGACTTGGGGGGCTATTTCCTTTCCTATGTTAGGGAAGTTTTCGACTATAACTTCTTCAAATATTTTCTTGGGTCCTTTCTCTCTCTCTTCTCCTTCTGGGACCCCTATAATGCAGATGTTGTTGTGTTTAATCTTGTGCCAGAGGTCTCTTAGACTGTCTTCATTTCTTTTTATTCTTTTTTCTTCATTCTGTTCCATGGCAGTAAATTCCATCATTCTGTCTTCCAGGTCACTTTTCCGTTCTTCTGTCTCAATTATTCTGCTATTGATCCCTTCTAGTGTAGTTTTCTTTTCAGTTATTGTATTGTTCATCTCTGTTTGTTTGTTCTTTAATTCTTCTAGATCTTTGTTAAACATTTCTTGCATCTTCTCGATCTTTGCCTCCATTCTTTTTCCAAGGTCCTGGATCATCTTCACTATCATTATTCTGAATTCTTTTTCTGGAAGGTTGCCTATCTCCACTTCATTTAGTTGTTTTTCTGGGGTTTTATCTTGTTCCTTCATCTGGTACATAGCCTTTTCATCTTGTCTATTTTTCTGTGAATGTGGTTTTTGTTCCACAGGCTGCAGGATTGTAGTCTTCTTGCTTCTGCTGTCTGCCCTCTGGTGGATGAGGCTATCTAAGAGACTTGTGCAAGTTTCCTGATGGGAGGGACTGGTGGTGGGTAGAGCTGGGTGTTCCTCTGGTGGGCAGAGCTCAGTAAAACTTTAATCTGCTTGACTGCTGATGGGTGGGGCTGGGTTCCCTCTGTGTTGGTTGATTGGCCTGAGGTGACCCAACACTGGAGCCTACCTGGCTCTTTGGTGGGGCTAATGATGGACTCTGGAAGGGCTCACCGCAAGGAGTACTTCCCAGAACTTCTGCTGCCAGTGTCCTTGCCCTCACGGTGAGCCACAGCCACCCCTGCCTCTGCAGGAGACCCTCCAACACTAGCAGGTGCCTCTGGTTCAATCTCCTATGGGGTCACTGCTCCTTGCCCTGGGTCTCAATGCGCACACTACTTTGTGTGTGCCTTCCAAGAGTGGAGTCTCTATTTCCCCCAGTCCTGCTGACGTTCTTCAGTCAAATCCTGCTAGTCTTCAAAGTCTGATTCTCTAGGAATTCCTCCTCCCATTGCTGGGTCCCCAGGTTAGGAAGCCTGACATGTGGCTCAGAACCTTCACTCCAGTGGGTAGACTTCTGTGGTATAAGTGTTCTCCAGAACCCAGCAGTTATGGGATTTGATTTTATTGTGATTGAGCCCCTCCTACCATCTCACTGTGGCTTCTCCTTTGTCTTTGGATGTGGGGTATCTTTCTTGTTGAGTTCCAGTGTCTTCCTGTCGATGACTGTTCAGCAGTTAGTTGTGATTCCGGTGCTCTCGCAAGAGGGAGTGAGTGCATGTCCTTCTACTCCAACATCTTGCACTTATCTCCTCCTTTAATATATTTTCTATTTTATTTTTTTATATTTCTATTCTTATGCTGCTTTTCTGTTGTTCTGACTTCTTTCCCCTTTCTCTTTTTCTTTTATCTGTTTTTATATCATTTTTGTAAGTTTGTTTTGTTTCTTTGCTTCATTCTTCAGTTGACAATCTGCTTTGGTTTTGTTTTTTGCTTTTGTGTTTTTGTCAGTTTTCTTTATAATTGTTTGATTTCGTTCTTGGGTTCTTTTGTTTGTCTGGTTGTTCTTTTGCGTTTCATTTTATTTGGTTCTGTTTTTGTTTCTTGTGTGTGTGTGTGTGTGTGTGTGTGTGTGTGTGTGTGTGTGTGTGTCTCCTTGTTTCTGTTTTTGTTTGTTTGATTTTACTTTTATCATTTGTCTGGTGTTTTGATACTCTTTCTTCTTCTTCTTCTTCTTCTTTTTTTTTTAATCCCCTTTATTTCTGGGTCGAGTGACTTGCCTGTTCTTGGTTCCTCAGGGAAGTGAGGCCTGAGGCTCTGGAGTGGGAGCACCAAGTCCAGGACGCTGGAACACAAGAGAATTCCTGGCCCCAGGGAAGATTAATTGCCAAGAGTTCTCACGGAGGCCTGTATCTGAATCCAAGACCTGGCTCCACCCAACTGCCAGCAGGTCCCAGTGCTGGACACATCACACCAAAAAACAAACAAGACAGGAACCACAAACCCACGCATCAGCACACAGACTACCTAAAGTCATACTAAGCTCACAGACGCCTCAAAACACACCACCTGACACGCCCTGCTCATCAGAGTGAAAAGCCTCAGCTTCACACACCAGAACGCAGGCACCAGCCCCTCCCATCAGGAAGCCTACACAACTGGACCAACGTCACAACCAGGGGGCAGAGAACAGAAACAAGAGTAACTACGACCTTGCAGACTAGGGAAAGGAGACCTCAAATACTCTAAATTAGACAAAATGAGAAGACAGAGAAATATCTTGCAGGCAAAGGAGCAAGCTAAAAACCCACAAGACGAAATAAATGAAGAGGAAATGGGCAAACTACCTGAAAAAGAATTCAGAGTAATGACAGTAAAGATGATTCAAAATATCAGAAATAAAATGGAGAAAATACAAGAAACATTTAACAAGCACCTAGAAGAACTAAAGAGCAAACAGTAACAAACAACAAAATAACTGAAATTAAACTTACTCTAGAAGAAATTAATAGCAGAATAACTGAGGCAGAAGAACGGATAACTGAGCAGGAAGATAGAATGGTGAAAATAACTGGTGGAGCAGAAAAAAGAATGAAAACAATGGAGGACAGTCTCAGAGACCTCTGGGACAACATGAAGTGCACAAACATTTGAATTATTCACTTCCTAGAAGAAGAAAATAGACAAGCAAAATTTAAGAGAATTCAGCACCACCAAACCAGCTTTACAAAAATTGCTAAAGGAACTTCTCTAGGCAGGAAACACAAGAGAAGGGAAAGACTTACAAAAACAAACACAAAACAACTAAGAAAATGTTAATAGGAACATACATATCAATAATCACCTTAAATGTGAATGGATTAAATGCTCCAACCAAAAACACAAACTGGCTGAATGAATACAAAAACAAGACCCATATATATACTGTCGACAAGAGACCAACTTTAGACCTAGGGAAACATACAGACTGAAAGGGAGGGGATTGAAAAAGATATTCCATGCAAATGGAAATCAAAAGAAAGCTGGAGTAGCGATTCTCATATCAGACAAAATAGATTTTAAAATAAAGACTATTACAAGAGACAAAGAAGGATACTACATAATGATCAAGGGATCGATCCAAGAAGAAGATATAACAACTGTAAATATTTATGTATATAAATATACACATAAATATTTATGTATTTATGTACAGGAGCACCTCACTACATAAGGCAAATGCTAACATCCATAAAAAGGGAAATTGACAGTAACACAATCATAGTAGGGGACTTTAAACCTCACTTTCACCAATGGACAGATCAACCAAACTGAAAATAAATAAGGAAACACAAGCTTTAAATGATACACTAAACAAGATGGACTTAATTGATATTTATAGGACATTCCATTCAAAAACAACAGAATACACTTTCTTCTCAAGTGCACATGGAACATTCTCCAGGAGAGATCACATCTTGGGGTCACAAATCAAGCACTGGTAAAGTTAAGAAAATTGAAATCACATCAAGTATCTTTTCTGACCACTATGCTATGAGACCAGTATCAATTACAGGAAAAAACTGTAAAAAATACAAACACATGGAGGCTAAACAATGCACTACTAAACAACTAACAGATCACTGAAGAAATCAAAGAGGAAATCTAAAAATACCTAGAAACAAATGACAATGAAAACACAATGACCCAAAACCAATGGGATGCAGCAAAAGCAGTTCTAAGAGGGAAGTTTATAACAGTACAATCCTACCTCAAGAAACAAGAAAAATCTCAAATCAACAACCTAACCTTACACCTAAAGCAATTAAAGAAAGAAGAACAACAACAGCAACAACAACAAAAAAAGCCCAAAGTTAGCAGAAGGAAAGTAATCATAAAGATCAGATCAGAAATAAATGAAAAAGAAGTGAAGGAAACAATAGCAAACATCAATAAAACTAAAAGCTGGTTCTTTGAGAAGATAAAAAAAAATGATAAACCATTAGCCAGACTTATCAGGAAATAAGGGAGAAGACTCACATCAACAGAATAAGAAATGAAAAATGAGAAGTAACAAGTGACACTGCAGAAATACAAAGGATCATAAGAGACTACTACAAGCAACTATATGCCAATAAAATGGACTACCATGAAGAAATGGAAAAATTCTTAGAAAAGTACAACCTTCCAAGACTGAGTGAGGATGAAACAGAAAATATGAACTGAGCAATCACAAACACTGAAATTGAAACTATGATTAAAATCTTCCAACAAACAAAAGCCCACGGCCAGACAGCTTCACAGGTGAAGTCTATCAAACATTTAGAGAAGAGCTAACACCTATCCTTCTAAAACTCTTCCAAAATATAGCAGAGAGAGGAAAACTCCCAAACTCATTCTATGAGGGCAAAATCACCCTGATACCAAAACCAGACAAAGATGTCTCAAAAAAGAAAATTACAGGCCAATATCACTGATGAAGATAGATGCAAAAATCCTCAACAAAATACTAGCAAACAGAAATCAATAGCACATTAAAATGATCATACACCATGATCAACTGGGGTTTATCCCAGGAATGCAAGGATTCTTCAATATATGCAAATCAATCAATGTGATACACCATATTAACAAACTGAAAGATAAAAATTGTATGATAATCTCAATAGATGGACAAAAAGCTTTTGACAAAATTCAACACCCATTAATGATAAAAACTCTCCAGAAAGTGGGCAGAGAGAAGCTACTTCAATATAATAAAAGTCATATACAACAAACCCACAGCCAATGTCATCCTCAATGGTGAAAAACTGAAACCATTTGCTCTAAGATCAGGAACAAGACAAGGGTGCCCACTCTCACCAATATTATTCAACAGTTTTGGAAGTTTTAGACATGGCAATCAGAAAAGAAAAAGAAATAAAAGGAATCAAAATTGTAAATGAAGAAGTAAAACTGTCACTGTAGATGATATACTACATAGAAAATCCTAAAGATGCCACCAGAAAACTACTAGAGTTACTCAATGAATTTGGTAAAGTAGCAAGATACAAAATTAATGCACGGAAATCACTTGCATTCTTATACAGTAACAACAAAAACTCAGAAAGAGAAATTAAGGAAACACTCCCATTTACCACTGCAAGAAAAAGAATAAAGTACCCAGGAATAAACCTACCCAAGGAGACAAAAGACCTGTATGCAGAAAACTATAAGACACTGATGAAAGAAATCAAAGACGATACAAACAGATAGAGAGATATACTATGTTCCTGGATTGGAAGAATCAACATTGTGAAAATGACTATACTACCCAAAGCAATCTACAGATTCAATGCAATCCCTATCAAACTACCAATGGCATTTTTCACAGAACTAGAACAAAATATTTCACAATTTGTATGGAAACACAGAAGACCCCCGAATAGCCAAAGCACTCCTGAGAAAGAAAAATGGAGCTGGAAGAATCAGGCTTCCTGTCTTCAGACTATACTACAAAGCTACAGTGATCAAAACAGTATGGTACCGGCACAAAAACAGAAATATAGAGCAATGGAACAGGATAGAAAGCCCAAAGATAAACTCACGCACATATGGTCACCTTCTCTTTGATAAAGGAGGCAAGAATACACAACGGAGCAAAGACAGCCTCTTCAATAATTGGTGATGGGAAAACTGGACAGCTACATGTAAAAGAATGAAATTAGAACACTTCCTAACACCATATGCAAACACAAACTCAAAATGGAATAAAGACCTAAATGTAAGGCCAGACACTATAAAACTCTTCAAGGAAAACATAGGCAGAACACTCTATGACATAAATCACAGCAAGATCCTTTTTGACCGCCTCCTAGATTAATGGAAATAAAATCAAAAATAAACAGATGGGACCTAATGAAACTTAAAAGCTTTTGCACAGCAAAGGAAACCATAAATAAGACAAAAAGACAACCCTCAGAATGGGAGAAAATATTTGCAAACGAAGCAACTGACAAAGGATTAATGTCCAAAATATACAAGCAACTCATGCAACTCAATATTAAAAAAACAAAGAACCCAATCCAAAAATGGGCAGAAGACCTAAATAGACATTTCTCCAAAGAAGACATACAGATTGCCAACAAACACATGAAAAGATGCTCAACATCACTAATCATTAGAGAAATGCCAATCAAAACCACAGTGAGGTATCACCTCACACCAGTCAGAATGGCGATCATCAAAAAATCTACTAACAGTAAATGTTGGAGAGGGTGCGGAGAAAAGGGAACCCTCCTGCACTATTGCTGGGAATGTAAACTGATACAGCCACCATGCAGAACAGTATGGAAGTTCCTTAAAAAACTAAAAATAGAACTACTATATGACCCAGCAATCCCACTACTGGGCATATACCCTGAGAAAATCATAATTCAAAAAGAGACATGTACCACAGTGTTCACTGCAGCACTATTTACAATAGCCAGGACATGGAAGCAACCTAAGTGTCTATCGACAGATGAATGGATAAAGAAGATGTGGCACGTATATACAATGGAATATTACTCAGCCATAAAAAGAAACGAAATTGAGTCATTTGCAGTTAGGCGGATGGACCTAGAGTCTGTCACACAGAGTGAAGTAAGTCAGAAGGAGAAAAACAAATACTGTATGCTAACACATATATATGTAATCTAAAAAAAAATGGTTCTGACGTACCTAGAGGCAGGACAGGAATAAAGAAGCAGACATAGAGAAATGACTTGAGGACACGGGGTGGGGGAAGGGTAAGCTGGGACAAAGTGAAAGAGTAACACCTAGATATATACACTACCAAATGTAAAATAGGTAGCTAGTGGGAAGCAGCTGCATCGCACAGGGAGATTAGCTCTGTGCTATGTGACCACCTAGAGGGGTGGGATAGGGAGGGTGGGAGGGAGATGCAAGAGGAAGCGGATATGGGGATATATGTATATGTACAGCTGATTCACTTTGTTATACAGCAGACACTAACACAGCATTGTAAAGCAATTATACTCCAATAAAGATGTTAAAAAAAAAGAGAGACATGTACCACAATGTTCATTGCAGCACTATTTACAATAGTCAGGACATGGAAACATCCTAAATGCCCATCAACAGATGAATGGATAAAGAAAATGTGGCACATATATATAATGGCATATTACTCAACCCTAAAAAGGAACGAAATTCAGTTATTTGTAATGAAGTGGATGAACATAGAGTCTGTCATACAGAGTGAAGTAAGTCAGAAAGAGAAAAACAAATACTGTATGTTAACGCATATATATGGAATCTAAAAAAAGGTACTGATGAACCTAGTGGCAGGGCAGGAATAAAGATGCAGATGTAGAGAATGGATTTGAGGACACAGGGCAGGAAGGGGAAGCTGGGATGAAGTGATAGAATAGCACTGACATACGTTCACTACCAAATGTAAAATGGATGGCTACTGCATAGCACAGGGAGATCAACAGCTTGATGCCTTTTGACGACCTAGAGGGGTAGGATAGGGAGGGTGGGAGGGAGGCTCAAGAGGGATGGGATATGGGGATATATGTATACATATAACTGATTCACTGTGTTGTACAGCAGAAACTAACACTGTAAAGTGATTATACTGCAATAAAGATGTAAAAGAAAATATTAATGCATACCTGATTAGATGACCCTTTCCATCCCTATTCTGTATTACATCTTACTGATATCTGTGTTCATTAACAGTTATCAACACCCTTCACTTGACCAGGCAATATTCCATTCCTTTCTTCTTTTATATTAATGATACATTATACCACACTGGCTTCCCAGCCCATAGATTTCCATGTAGGTAATATATCGTCTTTATGTACAGGTACACTTCTCTGCCCATTTTACTTCTGTCAGACAAACTGAATTCTTATCAACTGTCTGCACAGACCCAACGGGCTTTCCTTTGGAAGCTTATATAGCTTGACTTCTAAACCACATTTAGGTCATAAAATAAGTTGCATTATTGCCCTGTATTTTTCTACAGTTCCATATTAATCAGGTTGGTGTTTCATATTATAAAGTCTGTATCTATGAAACTACTCTACTGAGAATATTTGTTTTGTTTGTTTGTTTTATATGCATACTTTTGGATCATTGTAGCCTTCCAAGCTTCAGTATCTCTTCCTCAAAAAACCTAAGTTTAAAAGTTTAAAATACTTTTACAATTATAATTTCACTCCACTTTTCAGCAGTTCATTGCTGCTATTAGGAATATACCAATATTTCCAAGTTCCCCCTAATTGCCACCCCTATTCGATGTTCAGGAGGCACCACTTAATAAAAATCACTTTGAGTAAGCTTAGTTACACTGTGGGACTTTCAAGGGTAGTCTTAAGAACTTGGTGTCAGAAGGTAACTCATTCACTGAGCCTTTCCAAATCATAAACACTGAATCTGTGATAGGAATTCTGTTTTCTTAACTTTATGGAAATTAAGAAAAGTCCTTTTATTCTTACAAATGGGAGTGTCTTTTCTCCTTTTTGAAAAACTAAGGCTGCAAGTAGAATTTAGGACCATTGAAATGTTTTCCATTTTAAATATAAATCTTTTTAAACAAGGGGAAGTGCACTTGGGAATCATGCAATATATGCACAGATTATTAAATAGTGTATATTATTTCCCTGAGTTAATAAACAAGAGTCTTAAAACATGATACTCAAATCCATTTAAATTATTGATGTAGGCATACAAGTGATTTTATTGGATGTTTAATTAATTTCATAACCAGAGTCATTTTCAAAACATTTTCACATTATATAAAAATATAAGACAATAAAGTTAAAATATACCAACATCAATTAATTTAAAATAATAATAACACTTTCAGCTCAAGCAGAAGAAAATAATTGGCTTAAAAAAATAACAGCAAGTCAATATGATCATCTAAGAATTTTAAAGTGATCAACTATTTTTTTTTAATTTTATGATAATATACTATGAGTAAACAATGAAATAGATTCGCTACCCAATTACTCCTCTATCATCCATTTCATCCACATATAATCTAGTAAACACTTTTGAGAGTCAGCTATGACACTGGACAGAAGAAAGGACTTGAAGTTAGGAGACCTGAACTCACATTCTGGTTCTGCCACTTACTTCTTATGTAACTTTAGTGCTTCATTTCCTTATCCGTAAAACAGAGCTAATATTACCAACCTCAGCGGAGTGTGAATATTGCATAAGAAAATGTATATCTAAGTGTCTAGCACAATACTTATATACTGATAAATGTCAGTGGACATGGTTAAGAATCACATAATAGAAAAATGGTGATTTCCCAACAGGCTGAAAAATCTCATTTTGAATTTTAATTATGTTAAACTTAGAACTTATTCATATATCGTCTCTCACAATTTCTTACATAGAATAATGCTTTCAAATGCAATTTTTATTGTTGTCAAATGTTTCACTAATTGACATCATAGTTGGCATTATGTACTTCTTTTGTATCTCCTTGAGCATTTAGCTCATTGTTATGGTATACCGAGGTGTTCAACAAATTCTATATCTAGGAAAATATATAAAAATCAAAATAAAACGGAAAAATATAAGATTAGGGTTTGAAATGAATTGTCATGAAAATTTAAAAAGAGAGGAAAATTTTAAAGTCTTTCTTGAAACTTATATGTCTTTAGCTAGTTTCTTAATGGGAAAATCATAGTACCTCTGTTGCCTGAATGAGAAAAACAACCGCAGGTACTGGGGTGTAATTTAAAGGAGAATCAGAAACAAGAAAAATTAAAAGAAAGAGTATAAAATTATAATAATTTTACAGGACAGTTTTTCTCCCCTGACTTTCTGATCCACAAGAATTTTTGAGACATTTGTTAACTTAATCACCTAATCACAAAAACAAAATTAAAACATTGTTCCCAAAATGAAAGTTACTCTCTAAAATTAGCTATCTGAATCTTTGGCCAGTTTTGAGCTCCATTTACCTATCTCAGCCCAGGATTGACGATTTCTAAGAAAAGTACTCCACAAATAAGGAAGTTTAGAGTGAGTTAATTTAAAATTTGAGACATTTCCTGATGTCACAGCTCTTTACATTCCATTCTACAAGGTATGGCTCTTACACAACAATGTGTTGCATGGACAGGAATTTGTTGGTAGATCACATAGCAGAAAATTTAATGGTTTTGTTGGAAATAAATCTCAGGATGGCTCCAAAGACTGACAGGAGTGGAGTAGGAATACATGATCTTCAATTCTCAGTTCACAGTATGAACTACAACGTGTGACCTGGGTAGGGAGACCTCAGGGGTGAGCCAATAAAGGGTATGGTAAATGTTCCCGTCAATTAATTTTTCCCCACCACTTTTAGTCTAGAGACTTGCATCAAAGACTGGAAAATTTCCTTCTCCTGACTTCAGTTCTTCAGATGCACTGTTTTTAGATTTTGTCCCAGCATAAGAGTAGCATGATAAAACACAGAGTTACTGTTGCTGAGTCTGTGTCATGATAAACACTGAGGTCTAACTATGTTAGACCAAGGTGAGTATATTCACCTGTGTGCCCAGGTACAGCTAAACTGATAAATATTGAGATAGTTCCATACCAGGTGATAATAGATACTGCCCCGAGCCATCTCAGTCCTTCTCTTGATCTCTCCACAATTCAGTCACCACAAAGTAACATCTGGTACTGCAGGAGGCCTTGGTTGTGCACTTGTGTCAGTCATTAAACAATGTGAATATTCCTGAGCCAGACTGTCAAGTGACTCTCTATTAAAGCACACCTGTGTAAGCCCAGGAAGTAGGATTTCTCTTTTAAGGAACTATGGTATCCTTTTGGAAACAGTATTATTGCATTACAATCTCTGCCTCCAGCCATGTTACTCTTGAAATTTCAGAGAGCTTAGTTGAAAATCTTTGTCAGAGAACTTAGTTGAAAATCTTCGACACAGGAGATTTTAAAATGCCAACCACATGATGCTTCCTATCAAAGACCTGTAACTGGGAAACTGTAATGATGACACAGTTTGGCCTCAAGAGTAATTAAATTCTAGTACCCTATCCATCTTTATCAGATTGCTCTTGAAAGTACAATTCAATTATACATGTACAACATGTATAATTACAAATAAACTTCAGGGGCTGTTTTAATAACATTCAAATGTGGTCAGAAATAAGTGGTTTTAAAATAGTAAGAAAAAGTCTATTTTAACATTCACGTTGAAATTTCTCAAGCATAAGTGATTTGTTTCTTGGTTTACATTACTGATCTATGAACTGATGAATCATCTTTGCAGAAGAACAACATAAATATAAATGTACATTGTGAAGGTCATTTTCAATTTTGGGGAAGTTCCCCTCTAATGCATGCACATTATTCTGAAGACCTTACAAAATTAACAACATGAATCACTCTCTTAACCAAATGGAAAGAGCTACAATGATTTTATCAGGGTTTACTTTTATCAGAGCAGATTTTTTAGGCTGTGCTTTCAAACTACATTTCAATTCTTTGCACCGTGCTTGAGTGAATATCAGTAACCATGGTTTATGCACAGAAAAGAAAAAAAATTCCTGCTGTGGTATCACTGATAGTTTGAATAAAGCTAGAGAATTCTCAAGGTCAAGAAGAAAAAAACCTGGAAAATGTACAGTATAAACATTGAAGCAATGGAAGAAATTATAAAGGGAAGGCAGAAATATGTGATAATATAAAATTGCAAAAACTTTGGTACAACAAACAAAAAAACTTAATGTAAGAAAAAGAGTAAAAAATATAGAAAACAGATAAAAGAAAACCCAAAATATATACTTAGGTAACTGTATTATCTTAAGGATACTACTACATCCTTAATCGACAAAAGATGAGTAAATCTATTTGACAAATTTCAAAACCCAGAATTATATAATATATAAATATATTTCAAATGAAAATTGCACAAAATGCTAATTTAAAATAAGGTAACATTTTTTTCAGTTATTAAGTTACAAACAAAGAAAAAAATTAACTGAAATCTACTGAGGATTTTGGTAACTAGGAACATTATTCTCTATTTATTTTCCCTAGTACTTAAAACCTTTATTAGACAAATACCCCAAATCCACTTAGTTCACTGAGTCTTCAAATTTACAAAAATTTCAAGTGATGTTTATATCTTGAAAGATGTGTGAAATTCATTGTGAATTCTATAGAAGTGCAAAAACAAATTGGAGCATATGAGTCTCTGCAGCATTGGCCCAGAAGGGGGCCAAGTAGCAAGTTTAATATTGTGAGCATGCTCCTATACATGTCCAGGGTTTCACTTCAGATGAAGATAAAGAAAATCACAAAGAGGAGCTACAGTGTAAGTCAACAGTACAGAAAGAGATGCACCCAGATTTAAATGAAGTAATCTGAGGAGCTGGTTCAAGTTTGAGATCAAGATTATGTCTTTCTTGATACAATTAAAGGGATGACTTGAATCTGTAAACCTTGACCTATGTTTACCTTGGGTACCTATTACATCACCTCTCAAAAAAGCACAACAGTGAAAATCTGCTGGGCAGAAGTGCTCTCTGTTCTCCAAACTGAACACAATATCCACAGAGAAAACTATGTCGGACAATGCTCATTCTCAAAGCATATTCTAATCTCTGGCTAAGGAAGGAATACAGGACTCAGTCCTGCCTACCTGCCATAGGGGTGACTGAATTCTTAATTGTGGTGTGGTGTCTGCCTACTAGTCAGACATCCTGGATATGCTCACTTCAGCATCAATACCATGCTGAGCTATATGCAAGAGAGTGAAGCTAGTGACCAGGAACATCTTTCTACCTATTTTTAGGACAAGTGATGACTGAGCTGCAATGACCAGGAAACTTCCCTTGTGATAGTGTCTACCAGTAGGTTTGACATGTGCTAAATGTTCTCCAATGTTAGTCATTTTACAATAGAAAAAAAGACCCTTCCGGATTCATAATGATTAATTATTCCCCTTGGCAAACTACTGCTGTAGTACCGGAATGTTTCATTTTAGTAAGGATAAGACTGTGGTTCTGACCAGCCAGATCAACAGTAAAGATTCTGACCTAAGTTCAAAGAACTTTTAAAATAAGGGTCTTTAAGCTGGGGACTATAAACCAAGAGGGTCTCTTTAGATGAGCTTCAGGGGCCCCATGCAGTTATAGGCAAAATGTCACATGTGCATTTCCTGGAGAAAGGTCCTATCACTTTAATCAGATTCTCACAAGTGTTGGGGACCCCCAAAATATATTGTATACCATGTTACACTCTGTAATAGATTTTTGCTCCCTTGAGATCAAAGAGCCTGGAGTTCTCCTGCAAACCAAATTAAGTGAAAGGAGAGCCCTGGAGGTGCTCCTTGAGAGATAGGACTTCTCCATCAACCCATGGAGGTACATCCACTTCTTGGTAAGGGGCAGTACATCCTTTACTTTTCAGAAGCATTCAAAGTCAAGCAAAAGGCACTAATTTAACAACCACAAAAGTGTGTATGGACTATCAAAAGTCTATTTGTACTACTTATTATTTTCTTTAGGTTTATAGCCTTCAACTTATCCATGATTCCATGCAGTATACTAAATTTTCTCAAAAGTAAGTACAGAGAAGTGCAGTAATATCTTATGGTTATGTTTTAGCATAAATTATCTTGAGTATCTTTTCAAGAGAAATATTATGTTTACCTCATTATTTTGTTTAAAGGATTATTCAATTTTTAATGCAAAATTCTTAAAACTCAGTGCTGTCATTACAAATTGTCCAGCATTTCTAATTTTAGCTATTTAGAAATTGTGTTTTAAAACAATCTTTTTTTATTGTTTTATTGTAAAGATGGTTTATTACCATCTACAAACTGTTAAGTTAAATAACAATACCAAGTTAGAATTCTATTGCTTGATTTTTCAACTTTATACAATATCCTTTGACTCCACACTATTACAGATGAGGTATTCAGTGAATACTGTACCTGTGGTATTCTACATATGGTAGTGGCATGTTTATTTTTGTAAGAAAGTGCCAAAATACTGTCTCCCCTACTCTCCCAATTTTTATTTGTATATTTCTAAATTGTCAAGGCATATACAGTTTATGCTCTGATTTGTCATCTGATCCACATATTTGGTTTAGTCTTATTTCTGTTAATCATATATAGTACTTATCACTAGTCATTTTGCTAAATTCTCCTCTATTATCCCTTGATTGGCTGAAGCTCAGCCTCTGGTAGGTGAACAGTATTTCTGGAGTTGTGCCATATTTAATATTTTTTGTATACTTAATAAAAATCTTGGGTGGACATGAAATCCTTGATTTATACTTTCTTTCCTTAAGTATCCCAGAAGTTTTGGTCCACTGACTTCTAGTGTTCAGTGTCACAGAGGAGAAATCTAACGACAGTCTGACTTTTTTCCTCTTGTAAGTATTGTGATCATTCTACATGGCTATTTAAAAACTTTATCATTAAAGGCTAATAGATTTACTATGATATGCCTTGAGGACATATGTCTTGGGTACATATCAGAAGAATATGTCTCAGTGTTAACTGATTTGGGTCAATTTTCACTGGTACATGATATGTCCTTTCAACAAATAGGATCAGGTATTCTATCCTTTTCACAACTTTTTTCCTCAAGTTATGTTTTCAAATATTTATCCTGTTCCATTGTTTTTGGTGTTCTCCTTGAGGGACTGCAATTATGCATATATAGGGTCTTCTCTGCCTGGTTTATATATCTATCATTTTCTCCTTAGTCCTTTTCAACCTTCCATTTTTATTTTACTTTTTTGCATCTCCTCACTTATATCCTCAGTACCCTTGCTGTGTTTTCTCCAGTGTCTATTCTCATGACTGCTCTTTTCAATTCTTTTATATTTCTGTGATGATTTTGATTTGTTCTTCTATTTTACTAAAATCTGCCAATTGACACTCCATTTCCTCCCACTGCCTTGTTTTCTCTTTCTTGAGTTCTTGTATTTATTATTCATGGTCTTTGTTCACAGAAGAACTTTCTTTTTTAAAAAAATTAAAGACAATTTTTAGAGAATTTTTAGTTTTACAATAATATCGAAAGGAAGGTACAGGAATTTCCATATACCCAAAGCTCCCACACATGCATAGGCTCTTCCATTATCAACATCACTCACCAGACTCATACATTTTTTAGCAGGGATGAATCTACACTGACACATCATAATCACCCAAAGTTCATAGTTCACCTCAGAGTTCACTCTTAGTGTTTTACTTTACATGTGTTTGGACAAAGGTACAATGACATGTATCCATCATTATAATATTTTACAGAATATTTTCATTGCCTTAAAAATCCTCTCGGACTTCTCTGGTGGCACAGTGGTTGAGAGTCCACCTGCCAATGCAGGGGACACGGGTTCGTGCCCCAGTCCGGGAAGATCCCACATGCCATGGAGCGGCTGGGCCCGTAAGCCATGGCCTCTGAGCCTGTGCGTCCGGAGCCTGTGCTCCGGAACAGGAGAGGCCACGACAGTGAGAGGCCCGCGTACCGCAAAAAAAAAAAAAAAAAAAAATCCTCTGCGCTCTGCTTATTCATCCCTCCCTCCATCCTAAGCCCTGGCAACCACTGATCTTCTTATAGTCTGCAAAGTTTTGCTTTTTCCAGAATGTCATGGAGTTGCAATCATACAGTATGTAGTCTTTTCAGATTGGCTTCACTTAATTATATGCATTTAAGCATTTAAGTTTCCTCCATGTATTTTCATGCTTTTATAGCTCATTTTTGAGCAATGAATAATATTTCATTCTCTAGCTTTACCATACTTTATTTAGCCATTCACCTACTGAAGGACATCTTGGTTGTTTCCAAGTTTGGGGAATTATGAATAAACCTTCTATAAACATCCATGTGCAAGTTTTATTGCAAACATGTTTTCAACTCCTTTGGCTAAATATGAAGGAGTGGGATTGCTGGATCCAACTGTAAAAGTATGTTTAGTTTTGTGAGAAAAACCAAAAACTGTCAATGAGGCTGCACCATTTTTCATTCCCAGAGCAGTGGATGAGAGTTGCTGTTTTTCCACATCCCCACCAGCATTTGGTGGTAGTGTTCCAGAATTTGACTATTCTAATGGGTATGTAGTGATATCACATTGTTATTTTAATTTGTATTTCCTGATGACATATGATGTGGAGCATCTTTTCATATGCTTATTTGCCATCTGTATATCTACTTCAGTGAGATTCTGTTAAGGTCTTTGGCCCATTATTAAACTGGGTTGTTTATTTTCTTACTGTTTTGAGGGTTTTGAGGGTTCTTTGTATATTTTGGGTAAGAATCCTTTACAGATGTATCTTCTTCATATATTTTCTCCCAGCCTGAGGCTTGTCTTCTAATTCTCTTGATATTGTATTTCATAGAGGAGTTTTTAATTTTAATAAAGTCTGAGTTATCCATTATTTCTTTCCTAGATTGTGCTTTGGTGTTGTATCTAAAAAGGCATCATCATACCCAA
This sequence comes from Aethalodelphis obliquidens, assembly GCF_003676395.1. Taxonomy (NCBI): domain Eukaryota; kingdom Metazoa; phylum Chordata; class Mammalia; order Artiodactyla; family Delphinidae; genus Aethalodelphis; species Aethalodelphis obliquidens. The sequence goes on along the minus strand of NW_020837971.1, from coordinate 3,389,945 downwards.
GGTAATTTAGGTTTTCTCCTGTCTTATCTTCTAGGAGTTTTATAGTTTTGTATTTAAATTTAGGTCAGTGATCCATTTTGAGTTAATACTTGTGAAGAGTGTAAGCTCTACACCCAGATTCATTTTTTTGCATACAGATGTCCAGTTGTTCTATCACCATCTGTTGAAGAGATATCTTTCCTACATTGTACTGCCTTTGCTTTTTGTCAAAGATCAGTTGAAAATATTTATGGAGGTCTATTTCCGGGCTCTCTATTCTGTTCCATTTATCTATTTGTCTATTTCTTTTTTTGCCAATCCCATGCTGTCTTGATTACTATAGCTTTATAGTAGATTTTGAAGTTGGGTAATATCAGGCCCTCAACTTTGCTATTCTCCTTCAATACTGTGTTAGAAACCATCATATCAAAATTTTAAAGGCATAATAAAATGTCAGGTCACAACTTTCATATATGTTCTCCATTATTATACTTTATAATAAGTGCTCTTCATCTGTTGACAAATTTGTTGCTCTCTTTTATATTTTTTCCTAGTAATATTTTTATGTCTTTTTTTTGCTTTTTCCCACACATGAACATTTATTAAACATTTTGAGTATTATAAACAATTTGCTTCTTTTACTTAGTAATTTTTGGCATTTTTCTGTCAGTACTTCATTCTTTCTAACTGCTGCAGATGTTACATTTTATAGACATATTGGTTAGTTATTTCTTATTAATCAACATTTGGGCTGTTTTCAAGTTTGAAAAAAAAAAAGTTGCAACAAATACTCTTGGGTCCATTTCTTTGCTCAGGATTAATTTCTAGAAGTGGAAGTTCTGGGTCCAAACCCAGAATATTTTGAATTTTAATTGATACTGCTAACTTACACTCTCAAAAGTTGTACCAATTTATAAGGCAGAAAATGCTATTTTTTTGGGGGGGGATACTTAATCTAAATCTTTGCTAACGTTATGGGTAAAATGTTTTAATTTTCATTTTTTAATTTTGTGAAGTTTAGTTTCTAACTTACTAATTTTGGTTTCTAGCATATTCATTCTCAATTTATTACCTCTTTGAATTTTTAATTTTAGCCATCATGCTTGATATTAGATTATTCTTTTTTGTAAAGAGCAGCCAATTCTTTTTTTGTCATTGTAACATCCCATGGGATCTCACTGAAGATCAGAAACAAAGTTTTTTAAGGTCTCAGACCACCTCCTTTAACCACCGAAAAGGTAGTCTCATACCTGCCTCTTTACTATCCCTGTGGAATATCCTGGAGTTTTCAACTTATTCACTCCCAGTCTAAGTGAACAAAATTTTTTCCAGAAGTGTGATATAAGGTAATTCACAGTCCCTCTTTTGATCTAACTTTAATAACTGAATGCTAGCTCTTCTGTTTATAATCCATTTCTGACCTGTGGATCCAACTGCCTAGCTCCTAGCTAGCTCTACAGGCTTTGGTTTCAACTCATGCTACCAGGGGACTTTCCCACTTTGGGCTGTCTTGGTAGATATTCTATCCTAGGCACGTGCTGGTAAACTATTCTTGACCCTTGATGGGCATTCAGGCAGTTACAGCAAGAAATGCTTCACAAATGGTATCTGACACAGTCTAGTTAAGACTGATGTGGAATAAGAGTACTTTGTTTAGAAATAATTATACACAGATCTAAAGTCAACAAAAGTCTCTACAAGAAAAAATAGGTAATTTTGGGCTTCCCTGGTGGCGCAGTGGTTGAGAGTCCGCCTGCCGATGCAGGAGACACGGGTTCGTGCCCCGGTCCGAGAGGATCCCACATGCCGCGGAGCGGCTGGGCCGTGAGCCATGGCCGCTGAGCCTGCGCGTCCGGAGCCTGTGCTCCGCAACGGGAGAGGCCACAAGAGTGGGGGGCCCGCGTACCGCAAAAAAAAAATACAAAAACAAAATAGGTAATTTTTTTTGGGGGGGAGAAGGAGGCTTGAAATAGATCAGAAAACGTTTTCACATTAATTGTTCTTTTCATATACTTCAAATTTGTGCTTAATGCCTTTCTCCTCCTGGACATCAGAAGGAACCCCTGGATATTCTGGGAGGAATTTATATTTTTCCAAATCAATTTCTGGAAAAATTGTGTCACCTTCAAATTCCTGCATGATCCTTGTCACAAATAGACTAAGATGGCCTGGCTTGCTCCTGGCTTCCTTGTAAACAGAACTGCCTCCCACTATCCAAACCATGTCCACTTTATTTGTTAATTCTGGTTGCTCAGTGAGTTTTAAGGCATCACCCAGACTTTTGGCAAGAAAATGCACTCCCTGTGGAGGTTCCTTGAGTTCTCTACTGAGAACTATATTAATTCTGTTCTTTAAAGGTCGATTCTTCTCTGGAAAGGAGAACCAGGTCTTCCTACCCATAATCACCAAATTCTGTTTACCTTCTACTGAAGAGGTTGTGGTCATTCTTTGGAAATACCTGTATTCATTCCTGAGCAGGGGCCAGGGCAGGTCCCCATTCTTGCCGATGCCCATGTTCTGGGACACAGCGATGATGCAGTTTAGCGAACGAACCATGACAGCGGCAGAAAACACTTCCGAGCTAGCACATCACACCGACACGGGGATTACCCGCCAGCTTGGTGCGAAATTTTTTTTCCCTAGTAATATTTGTGTACCAATCGTCTGCCAGTTCCTTTTTTATTATTTAGCTATTGAAAGGATTAAATTTTCCTAGACAAGGCTTTGTGTGCCTAATTTCCTATTAGGTGTGTGTATGATGGGGGGAGGTAGAGATGTGTTTGTGTTTGTGTGTGTGTGTGTGTAAATGTCCAGAACTGCTTTCCAGGCATTACAACTCAGTATCTTTATTCATTTACCTTAAATTCTGATCCAAGCCTGAATCCCTGGGATGGCCATTTACCTAAGGTATTTTCTACATTAAGGGAGCTCTTGGATAGCGTCATCCTTGGGAAATCAAAACCTACTGAACCAGTATTAACTCAAACCTATTATAAATACTATTTACCAGACATATCCAGTGAACTTGACAATTTGCCTGCATCTGACAACACAGGACTCTAGTGGAAAGATCCTTAAGTCTAGGGTTACATGAAGGTAAATTTGGGTACACAGCACTTACATTGTAAGCACTGAGCCAAGAAATGCCTAAAATAATATAGAGCAAGAGACGAGACATTAATAAATGTCAGTTTCCTTCATTCTGTACATTGACATTGGTAGAAATAATGAAACATGATGAATGTTAAAAAAAAAAAAAAAGCCTGTAACTTTTAGGCAAGGTGTGAGATCTCTTGAACTGAGTATTTTTTGGACAAGATAATGGAAGAATACAAGTGAAGAAGTATTTAATTCCTACATTGGCCTTCAGAAGCTGGTGTAAGCAGCCCATCATCGACAAAAAGAAAAGGAGGTGAGCATATTCCTGTTTATGGAAATACCCCTACCTTGGAAAGGCGATGAGTCATTAAAATCATCACTCCTGGCTAAGGATACTGTGGTGGCCAGAAGAGGCTAGTTCATGAGGACCAGGATGGGGAACTCCCTTATATGATGGTACGATTAAACCTGGACTGGTTAAGGCCCAAAACTGAATTTCTAGCGGGTTATAGTTCTAATGGATTACACTGTTCAGTTGAATTTTCAACAGCTAGAACTGATATGAACTTCCAAGGGCTGCCTTAACTTCTTCCCCAATATACAGGCAAGGTGCTGGGAACCCTGAATTATCTTGCTGTAGAAGAGAGAACTCGATAACTTCTTACATCCAAACACTTGCTATCCTGGTGCTGGGGACCATAGTTCTGCTCCTCAGGTCCAGCCCCTCTTGCTTCTATTACCTAATTAGTGAAGCCACCCTTTCTGGACATGTCCTCTGCCTTTCTGATACATTCCTACTGCAATAGAGACTGATTCCCAGTGGGAACTCCACACAGAGGGCACACCTAACTAAGAGGTTCTTCCCTCTCCTAATCTACATGGCTTACTCATCTCATAATGACATATTTAAGGAAGTTGCAAGGCAATCTGATTGATACATTAATGAGCCAGAAATTTTAATTCTTCCAACTTCAAAAGTTACATCAGCAGAAAGCAAAGGTCCTGGGCCTTGTTTTCTGTTCTATGCAAGAAAACCCCTCCTCTGTTAAGATGCAGTATTATGCTCTCAGCACTGCTAGAGCCTCCATAAAAGAAATGCCCATTGAAACGAAATTGTAGATAAAGACGTGATTTATTCTGTGCCCTAATATCCCTTATAAAAGAAAATAGATTTTCTCTCTCAGTCAATACAAGGACAGTTTTCTTCCATAGATTTACCTACGTGTTTTTTTTTCTATCACACATTTAAAAGGATAGAGCCCAAGATAGTTCTTTTTGGTCTAAGTTTCCAGGGAATCTAGAGTCATATTCAGTGCTCATCTACTTGTGGTAATTAAGTCAACTCAGGTACCAAGTATCACGTACTGTTTTGCTAATCTTGGGTTTCTTGTTTGTTTTACTTTCCCTTCAATTTCAAAACACTAGTCTCTTTACTAAGGATCATGAAGAAACACTTTGAATATTATGATATGATAGGACACTAACAAATCTATTGTTGTACTCCACAGACACTTTTAGTTCTGGCATCTTGCTTCTAACAACCCTTAAGAAGGAGGGAGGAGGCATTTTTACTTTCTTATTCTTGATTTTTGCCAGCCTGATATTCCATCTCTAAAAAATAGCACTGGCCTTCAAACTGCCTAATTATTCTTCTTTTTAATTGTGAAGTTAATGTGTACTGTTAAAATCTGATTAAAGTGAAAAAGTCCACTTCCCCTCATTTCCCCAACCCTGCTCTCTGTGGCTAATGACTGTTAGTAATTCCTTATATATCACCACAGAAATTACCTCCAAATTACCTTTTAATTGTTTTTTATTTTCAATAGGTCACTTCAAGACTATTTTCAATATAGCCAGAATTATAAAATCAAACAAATAATTGAGGATCACTAAACTGTCAGTCAGCATTGACAGAAAAAAAGAACTAAATCAGCAATACAAGGCTCATCAATCTATCAATCTATGTATCTGTATAAAAGCTTCCAGTGTCTGATTAGCTTTACATAGAGATTTCAATTTGAATGATATAATGTATAAACTAATAAATTATAGAATTTTAGATCTGACAGTAACTTTAGAACTAAACTGGCATTATTTCCTTGTTTTATAGATAAGGTAACTAAAGCTATGAGGACTAAATGAACTAGTTCAACAGGATGGACCCAAACCCCTTGACTTCCAACTCTACATGAGACAATGTGGAACTCTGTGAACTAGGATTGTTGCAACTAACTGTAGGTGCACAACAAATCACGGGAAACAATAAAACAGCCATTGTGTACTTCACTGGTAAGAAAATGCACAATAAATCAGTCCTAACTGTGTCAATAATGTTTGACAACCTGTATTACTCTATGAATAACAAAATAGAATATAGTTGCTCCCAAGATGTTTACAAGCCAGGCGGGGAGGTAAGACATATAAGACATAAATATGTAAAGGAAAAAAAACAATACAAACAAAAATTAGTTCAAAATGACTCACAGATCATGCGTGCTACAGGAATGAGAGGCAGACACCTCAAGTGCACAGTGACTGTGTCGTGAAGGATGTGCAACTTCAGCCAGGCTTACAGGATGAGTGAAAGAAAGAGGTTTCAAAAATAGTCATAATAAACAAAGGTGCAGAAATTTAAAAATGTTTTGGTTTGCTCGGAAAATGATGAGAAGTTGAGTTTGGCTGGAACACTGGATTTGTACGTGTGAAAACTGAGAGGAGTAAGATGACAGGTATGCTTTGGTGGGTGGAAGACTCTAAAGGGAATATTTGAGAGCTTGGACTTTACTATGCAGTTAGCAGGGAGCCATCAAAATTTATTGAGGAGAGGGTAATATAAAAGTGATATTTTTTCCCAGGTGACTCAGGGAAAGAGCATGCTAGAGAACTGAGGCTGAGGTAAGGGTTGATGTTAGGGCAGCCAGCAAGGAGATGATTCCCAATGGGAGACCTTGGGTACATACAGAAAACATCCCTCTTCTGATAAAAGTTGCCTCTGAATCTTTAATTTCTCTGTTTTACTATATGAGATAGAAGATCTCAAATGAGTAGATGATCTACAGGATGACTCTCAACAATGTCCACATCCATTTTTTACTTACATATTGTTATGGACTGAATTATGTTACAAGGTGAATCCACATGTAGAAGTCTTAAATTCCAGTACCTCAGAAAGTGATCTTATTTGGAAATAGGGTCATTACACATGTAATTAGTTAAGATTAGGTTATACTGAGTAGGGTGTGCCCTAATCCAATATGACTGGTATCCTTATTAAAAGAGGAAATGTAGACACCAGACACATACACAGGGAAAATGCCATGTGAAGATGAAGACAGAGATCAAGGTGATGCTACTATAAGCTAATAATGACAAAGATTGCCATCAAATCATCAGAAGGTAGATAAGAGGCATGGTGGAGATTCTCACTCACAGCCCTCAGAAGGAACCAACTCTACCAACACGTTGATCTTAGACTTTCAGCCTCTAGAACTGTGAGACAATAAATTTATGTTGTTCTTAAACCACTAAGCTTGTGGTACTTTGTTACAGCAGTCCTAGAAAATTCATACATGTATCCACATTAGAAGAAAAGAGTCCAGATCTTGGAGCCTGGATTCTGATATTCTCTTGAGGCATAAAAAAATGCTACTGGGCTTCCCTGGTGGCGCAGTGGTTGAGAGTCTGCCTGCTGATGCAGGGGACACAGGTTCGTGCCCCGGTCTGGGAAGATCCCACATGCCACGGAGAGGCTGGGCCCGTGAGCCATGGCCACTGAGCCTGCGCGTCCGGAGCCTGTGTTCCCCAACGGGAGAGGCCATAGCAGTGAGAGGCGCGCGTACCGCAAAAAAAAAAAAAAAATGCTACTAACTGAATTTGCTAAGTTTAAGAATTGATAAATTTCCATAATGCTTCATTCCTGGCTGTATTCTAAAAAACCTAAGAATTGTGAAAAAGAAGGAGTCTTCTTTAAAAATAAACCTTTGAGGTTCAATCACTACTTGGTTCTAAAGATTTCACATGCCAGTAACAGCTTTTTTATACGCGGTCATAATGAGCATCTTAAATATGCCCGAGTTCAAGATTTTCATTCAATTTGGATCAGTTACTTCCCAGCCAAGGAGATTATTCTTACCCATTACTTCCAAGGTTGCATAGGAAATTGCCAAACGTGAAGAGGTGTTGAAAAATATAAGAATATTACTAAATAACTTGGCAATGATTTTCATTATTAGAGTGCTCCTGGTAAACCATTTCTACATTTTTCTCTTTTTAAAATTATTCTTACATTTAATTAGTCAAATTCAAAGGAAGAATACACAATTCCTCAGTTGGACGAGATGAACAAATGAGTCCATCCTCCCGGAGAGAACAGTAATACTAACCACTGTGATTTTTCTGAAGGTGCCATTCTGTCCTAATTAGCAAGTAAGAACCATCATTTTATTTTCATTTCCTATGGTCTTTCCCACAAAGCACTTCCTACTTATATTTCTATTCTCATTAGGAAATCACTAATTAACACAAGTAGTTTTACTTCTCCTCAATTATCCTTGCAAATACCCATAATTTCTTATGAACATTTCACCTCTCAGAAAAATCAGTGTACTTTTGAGGTTTCATTTTCAGAGTATACAATCTGAGGTTCATTTTGAGAGTATACAATTTCAGATGATAACACTTTACCACGAGTTCTTTTTTTTCCCCTTCTCTATTAAGACCTGTGGTGAGAGAAATCTTCCTAAGCAGCTCTTTGATTCTGCTTTCCCCTGCTCAGTACTGCCTGCCCTATACAGCATCAACCCTTTTCTAGGTACTCAACGCCCTCTGCAATCCTCTAAGCAAAATCTATGCTTCTAGTTTTCTATTCAACTTATGGTTTGCTAAGCACTATACACTCCTGGGCTTTTGCTCCTCCCCTAGTTTACTACTGTTGGAGTACTTCCCATTCCTAAGGCCAAGCCCATGTCAAACCTTTCCTCATACCCTACCTGGTCTCCCTAAGCAGACATGATCTCTCCTTCTGCTTTTGTAGAGCTATTGGTTCACACAAATACACACTGGCTTGAGAACACTGGGTGTGAGTGAGTTTTCCAACACTTCCTTGAGGGCAAGGGATATTTCCTATATAGTTATTTCTCACTGTATCCACAACTATGAAAGTAACACAAATACACTGTTATAAAAGATCTTATGTGAGCCTAGAGACTAGAACTCTTTAATTTTCTGAGTCATTGGTTCTCAGATTCCCTGTAAGTAGTCTCATTTCTTTATCTGTGGCCATGATCCCATCAACTCCTGACCCCAATAATCTTCATTTTTCCTATGTTAAGTTGAAAGCTTCTTATTCTTTATTATTTTCTTTTAGCCCTAATGTAGCTTAAATGTTTTATTTTACAAAGAATCTGTTCCATAAATATATGCTCTTTGACATAATGAATAAGTGAGTGTCCTTCTATCATATAAACATCTTATAGAAAAAAAAAAGCACACTAAAACAAACAAAACTTCATCTGACCTTGCTGTCAAATCTACTATCGTATTTAATTATTTATAATTTATCAAATTATTTGATATGTAATAAGCACTAAAAGTTTTCATTTCCCCCTACACAATCCTGCCTTAATTACCCTAGCCTCGACCCCTCTTTTTCCATAACCCAGTGACTCTTTCCATGTTATCTTTGTTCTTCACTTCTGCTACACTGGGGATCATCCTCATCCCTCACCTTAAGGACTTTGTCTCCACAGCTTAATTGACACTGAGTAATTAAATTCTCCTCTTAGCTTTTCAACAAGGCCTACACAGCACATGGATTATCTCATCCCTCAGAGCTCTGGTCTTCCTTTCTGGTCTCTTCTACTTTATATCTCTTCCTTGAACCCCATTCCTGCATTTCCAACTGACCGAACTTCCCTTGAAAGACCTGACTTTCCCATTAATTTTAACACAGCTAATACTGAAAGGATTCCTTAGACTTACACCCTATTTATCCCTTCAGTAGACTTCAACTGAAAAGTCTGAGAAACATGAAAAATAAAATCATGGATAAAATATGAGTACAGTTTTTATTTGGGAATATTTCATGTATATCTTTGTATGTGTGGACATATACTTAGTGCCATATTATTTAGGAGTTTCAATACCAATCAGCATCACTATATACATCATTTCCTGATGACAATAAATTAGCCTTAGATTGTCAGGGAAAATTTGAACCGTAAAATCTGATTTAAAAGTGTGCTAGTTGGCACAGTCTTTTACTCTACTATAAAAATGTAAGGCCAAGAATATTAAGATGGTATACTTGATAAAAAATAAATAGGCAAATGAAATACAATCTTAGTAATGATATAAATGAGCATTTTCACAATTTGTGAACATCGCCTAATTAACACATTACTTGCATTTTCTGGAAATGTTTTATTTGTTTGCCCCAAAGCAAAATGCTATCATTTAAGTAATCCTGTACAAGCTCTGTTTGAATGTATTACAGCTCTTGTAGTTTAATTATACAAATAAAAGAATACAATGGCTTTTGAAGTGAAAATTAACTATACTTCTGATACCATTTAATGTAATTAGAGTATGGTAATAAGGGGAGACCATTTAACTAGTACGTATGCTCTGACATTGCCTCAACTCTTGTATTTACTAGCCGAACTGTTTGATGCTATTAGATAACTTCAGGTTGTATTTATAACTACGCAACATGCTAGACCAAAAAATACAACTAGTCTTTGTAATGTCCTTGATGGTCAAAGCTATGTCTTATACATTTTAGTATCTCCAGCAACTAGCATATTGCCTTAGATACAATAGTAAGTGCTCAGTAATTTGTGTGCTGAATATTAATTTGAAAGGAAGTCCAGAAACTATTTTCGTTTAAGTTTATACAAAGCAAAAAGATCAGTTTTCTGATTTTTTTTCTCCCATCAGAAAAAAATAACTTTTCAGAGAAAGTGTAGCATTCATCATTTACAGCCACTTTTGATTTTTTATATTTATGTAGTTCATTACTTTTTTCCAGAAGAAGGAAAATATTTCTAATCCATTGTGAAAACAGTTTTATCACTTTTGAAACTTTAACAACATAAAACATATGTGCATTAATCTTTGTGCTCTTTTCTCTTTTAGACAAAATGTGCAATGCAGAGGAAGTCAACCAATTTAAGTCAACATGAGAGAGTAACGGCTCTGCTCCACTTCATTAATTTTGATAAATATTCAAGAAGTCTTAAATTCTTTAGCTTAAAAAAAAGACAACTCTCACATTTAAGTAAAATAATTTTTACCATTACTTTTCATTCGCCATTCCCATGTAATATTTTATTTGTACATAAAACATGCTATCCTTAAATTTTATGAACTTATAAAATGTAGCAGTATATTAATAATTTGTTGATCCATTCCATTTATCGATATTCATAAAAATTTATGAATATGCTTTAGAGTCAATAATACTGAGTTTTTAATCCCAACTGTATTGTTTAACTGCTCTGTGACGTTGGACTAGGTACTTACACTCAGAGTCTGCTTTCTCATCTGTGAAATGAGACTACTCACCTACCTCACAGGTCTGTTGTTTAAGGGTTAAGACGAAAGATGCATAGTCTAGCACAGCTCCTGGCACACAACAGGCATTCAATCAATTTTGTTTCCTTCTCTCATGTTTAGGCTATAGAAACTGATGCTACGATCTAGAATTTGAAATTAAGACTGTATAACAGGCATTTTGAGGATTCACACTCCTAGTAGCTCAAATGAAACAAAACCAGTGCATAAATATGGGAAGCCATATAATGAAATTAAAAAGAGAAAAACCGTCACATTTTTCTAGGGTGTACACAATGCTCCTGAGACTTAAAGGCTGGAGATCCTGGGAATGTGTTCAGCTCAATCTTTACATTCATGCCAGAGACATGCAAACAGTCAAGATTATCTAGTAATGATGGAACAGGTTGTTAGATTCTCAGGTTTTTGTCTTCAACCTCACACACTCTGCCTCCTACGTAAATCCTTAAACGAGAATAGAATTTATTTAGTTTTCAGATATATTTTGTAACAACATAATTTAAATATATTTACCAAGAACAAAATAACTGAGAGAAAATGATAATTAGGACCTTGCCCAATTTTCTTATTATTCAAATTAATCTCCAAAATCAGTTCCTCTCCCACCTTACAGTTTCGTTATAATTAAGAATGTAAAAAAAAACTTAGAGAAAGAACTCTTGGCATACATCTTCCTTTGAATTTTTGAGTGACAAAGGCTTAAATATTTAAGAGGATGAGCTGAATGAAAAATAAATTGACAGTAGGATTAGTTTTGAGGAAGATTCAAGGACATGGATTAAATGGAGTCATTTTTCCTATTAAATTTTGAATTCAGATAAGAACCACTTCCCTTTTCTTCCTATTGAGTTCTAAATATTTTGGTCTGTTACTGAGAAATTACTATTAAATATTTCTGTGTTTAAAAGTGTGGCTCAGAAAGATTCCTTGGAAAAAAGGAAAACCCTTTGCTTAGTTGATTGTACAAGGCAAGTGAACCAAGTTTAAACAGGTTTTTAAAAAAGTATTAGAATATTATCATGTAATTAATTGATTTTATTTCATGAAACACAGCTTTACTAGGTCACTTTTATTATGGAATATTCCCACATGCCTAAAGACTAACATAGATTTGAAAATAAAACAGTGGGTTTGATTCCAAAACTAAAAACTATTGTATAAAACAAATAAATAATATACTCTAACATAAAAAAAGTAAACTAGATTGTTAGAATGTACAGTTGATGGTAAAGAATTATCTGTCATTTTATATATCTGACATTTTAAGATATCACAGAATTAAGGGATTCAGATGAAATTAAAGGAACCAGGATTTACAGTGAATCAAAATATTGTAGGTGGCTCTGGTTTGCCTTTTTAGACAACTGATAAAATTTTCTTAAAGTTAAAATTCTCTCTTTACAAATTTTAATTACTTACAATTAGGTATAACAGAAGTCGTTACAGAATCATACCAAAATAGTGATGTCAAATTCACCATTTACTAGCCTGTAGGCGTTTCTCAGTGAAAAGAATGCTTGAAAGGAAAACTGAATAATTTACTGACTATTTACCCATGCCTGAGAAAAATTATAAAGGAAACAGGCTATTCTAAGCATAATTCCATAACTACTACAGATGAATTATTATCATGTCAGATGCATCACTTTAGGTTGAAATAGATTTTTTAAATTAAAATGATTAAAACATCAAATTAAGCTCTAGTATTGTGAAAATGTACAAAATTGTTACAATTCGTGGATATTTCCAAACTTTTAAAGCATTTCAATGTGAAAGATGGACACTTTCTAAGGAACACAGATCAGTCTGTACTGTGCAGAATTCACAAAAGCCAAAGCACTTACAGATTGACACGTACCTTAAGTATTTCCTCCTGTGGTTTCAATATTTTAAAGTGCCAGGCATTGTGGTGAGTGATTAAAAATGTCAACTATTTCACTGTTCTCAATGATTCAAAGTTGTATGGTCACAGGGCATATAGGAGTAGATTAAATTTATTAATCTATTTATTCAAATCAAAAATCACAGTAATTAGCTATGTTTTGTTTTTTTTCTTTGAAGTGTAATCTTCCCTTTCAGGAATGCTGACTACTTTTTTTGCAGCACTAGAGGCTATAAGATAAAGCTATATATAAATTAAAGGTGGAAAGAACGTACCTATTGCGAGAAAGTAAGTGAAGCATCACTATCTTTTAAATGAACAACACATTTAGCAACTCTTCATGCCTATAGGACTGCCAAAAATAAATCTTTGAATATTTATAAACTCTTCACAAAGCTCAGAACGTCAGTTATGCAAAGTTAGACATGGATGACTTGAAGCGTACACAAACAGCTTTGCCTCATTTGGGGAAATCTTAACTGAGTGGTAATTTTGGAAATGGTGGTCAGTCAAGCAGAAACCACTTTGAAACATTCTATTGGTGGACTCCTAAACACAACCTTGTAAATCCCTGGGTTCCTTGACCCTGCTGCAGATTGGTCACAGACTGGTAGGAAGCCCTCTTAGAGGTCATCTAGCTCAGGCTTCCAGCCAATTCAGAAACATCTTTAACAAGGAGATGCTCAGACCATGCTTAGCATCTCTGGGAGGTATGAGGGGGATACGAGGAGCTTACAATCTGGCTGCCCAAACCCTGCTCATCTTGGGAGCCCTGTTCCCATAGGGCTATTACTGGAGGACTAAACTGCACCACAACAGGTATGGTAGAATTTAAAGAAACATTATTCACAAAAGAGGTACAGCAACCATTAGCTTCAGATCTAAGAGAATCTTATCCCAGCAGATGAGGTTGAGAATACAATAACAATGCTCAGATTCAAGGAACATTCAACTTAGAAAATCCAGTTTATAATGTATAAGCTCTACCAAGAGTGACTCATAGTAGCTGAGTTTTAGAATACTGAACAAGTTCTAGAATTGGGAGCAGGGTCTTGCAAATTGTATAAGGAAGCAATTTTGTTAAGCCCTTCCAGGGCCAGGATTAGTACTTAGTATGCTGAGAGCACTTTTACATACATTAACTTATTTCATCCTCTCATCCACCCTATGAGGTAGGTTCTATTAATACCTCCATTTTAAAGTTGAGGAAATGGATACTCAGAGACTCAAAGTATGTTGCAAGAGAAAGGAACTACAAAAATAACAGGAGAGGAAATGTAAAGAAAATTAAAGAAAAATCACTAAAGTGTGAGAACTTTTCTGTTGATCTCTGTGGCCTTTTAGCCACCAGTTTTATGGTTTTCTTAAATTTCTAGTAGTGTTTGAGGTATACATTCTAAATTGTATCTACATTTAAGAAACAAGCTTATTGCCACTGGAAAGAACACACTTAGAAACCCTAATTAAAACAATGGACAGACATTATTGCTTTCGTCAAATTTGACTCAGTGGCTTAATCAAAAGGCAATCCAGACAGTTGTGGCTTTCACACAATGTGTTTGCCACTTCCATGACTTTTTATTTTTCCCAAATCAAATATATATATACATATATGTGTATATATATATTGTTTTAAATGAAACAACCATTGTGTTTATCAAAAATGTGGTTATTAATCTCCTATTGTTTCATGAATTAATTGGTTATACTGACAAAAAACAACTGTCAGATACATGAACATTTTTTTATTAATTAATTAATTAATTTGGTTATGCTGGGTCTTAGGTGCAGCTGGCGGGCTCCTTAGTTGTGGCTCGTCAGCTCCTTAGTTGTGGCATGTGAACTCTTACTTGAGGCATGCATGTGGGATCTAGTTTCCCGACCAGGGATCGAACCTGGGCCCCCTGCATTGGGAGCGTGGAGTCTTACCACAGTGCCACCAGAGAAGTCCCTACATAAGCATTTTAAGACATGGTATCAATGGGGTTAAACTTCGTATTTTGAAAGATACTAAATTAAAATATTTGAGAGATTAACATTTTCTGACTCGTAAACAATATGCTGAGTCTTTACAAATATGATCATGCATATCAATATATGTCCTTTGAAAAATTAAATTGTTTGTAGAAGGTGACATTGCAGAGGATATCCTAGGAAATTACCAGAAATGAAAAAGCCTACATATATATTTACAGTGTACATCTTCTGAAAGGATGTAATTTTGTGTTGTCTGTTGTACTTAGACAATGATATTCATAGGAGTTGTATAATAATAATATGTAGAATGGGTTACTTGGGAATGCTTTTAATTCAGGAACAGAAATACATAGAGTATCTAGGAATTTAAAATGTTACATGCATTATGGAGTCAGTTAGAACTTAAAACAATCATTAGATTCAAATGATTTTCTGTTGATTTTTCATCCCAGAATTGCTAATGAATAACCTGCTGTGTTACAAATCTTTCAGCCCCACAATAATCTACATCAGCAATTACAACTAATAAGAAGAGTGGAAGAGCATCTATCTTTAGTAAGTCATTACCAATACAGGGTTTACTCTGTACAACTTAAACATTAAGGAAGAAAAACAAGAAAGTATTTTGAAATGAAAAGCAAACAAAACACCCAAATCATTTCTTATTCACAGCATCAATTAATTTTAAGGAAAGGCAATTTGATCTAAGTTGCCTAAGTTGAAACTTCTCAACTTCCAAACCTCTACAATGTATTCATCCTTAAAAAAAAGAAAAGAAAAGCAACCACTATTTAAAATTAAGTGATACTAGCTTAATGACTTTCTGAAGCATAGAAAAACCTGACTAAAACACTGGCATTGACAGAAAAAAAAAAAGATAAACAGTCAGAGAAGACCTTTATTCCTACAATGAAAGAAACAGACAATATGCCACTGTGTTTTAAGAAAACTATGTTATAACCCATAGCATGACTCACATGGACTATACACAGCACATCCCTGTGGATTTTGCCATGCGGTCTTACTCTATTAAAGAGATTACTCTTTAAATCAATGAGTAATACTCATTCCCTAGGTCCAAAATTAAGCAAAGGAGAGTCTAACAAATTCCAATTTTGCCTGTCAGCCAAAACAGAAATTCTCACGTTTAAATGTGCAATTCTGTCTATAACCCTCAAGTTTAAATCTAGCGATGTTTACAATGGGTATCCGAAATAATGCCCGAGGTCATTTCACTTATTTTGTAGATTCTTTCAGTATTGGAAAACTGACAGGCTTCTATAACTAGTCAAACAGTACAGAAGAGCCAGAAGCTGTGATTTCTTCAGACTATAAAGAATAACCGAAAGGACTCGAAAGTCAAAGCACAACTAAAGACAGAATCAGAGCACCAACACTGTATCTCATCAGGCTTGTTGACAATGCATCCTAGGAGACATGACTTTATCTTCAAAGTGACACAATGCACATTTTGCTCACTGAACCAGGCATCTTATGCAGGACACACAGCAGAGTTAGCTTCCAGCTCAGAAATAGCATTTAAATCCTGGATGCGATTATGCTGACCCTCAAAAAGTTGTTTGCCTATTAAGAAAACTATTTATTTTATCAGAAAATAAAAATAAGCAAATAAAAATAAGTGCCGTCAATTTAATGTTCTCTCCTAAGATTGCCCTGCGTTATTGTTAAATTTAGATTTGAAAAATAAACTCAAGCAAGCACTCAGCTTTTTAGTTAATTGTTAGCAAAGTTAAATACAGAAACTAAGAGAAATTGGAAAGAACCTATGGAAGTCTTTGTCATGTGCTTCTGTCTCTGTTCAAAATGGGCATATATCATCTATTTTCACCCAAAACAATCTTTAGGAAATGGAATCCCATCACTTCCCACATGCATAAAATGAGACCTAAATACATATCCCCACCATTGCATTTACTAGCTTAGAAATACTGGATAGGCTATCTAACCTCTCTGAATATTTTTAAGCTGTAAAAATAAATATATTGACACCTTCCTTGTTTTTCACATATTTTTATATGACTACATCTGATTATGTGTTGGAAAATACTTGCAAACCATAAAAATTATGCAAGTAGAGTTACTAAGCTAGATCTCTTATTTAAATACTTATCTATTTCAAATTGAGTCTATTCTATGTTGTTCAAGATCGATGATGATAGGTCAGCTTTGATACGATGATGATAGGTCAGCTTTGAAAATATGTTGTGTTTAAAATTAATGGATGCCTATTTTTTAAAAAAGGCATTCTTAATCTGAGCCAGTGGGACCCCACATGAAAAAACTTTCTTTACAAAAACATCTTTCTGCTATTGCTATTTTGACTTTTTCTTCATCTCTTTCCACCTAAAACTCCCACACACACACACAAACACACATACACACACACATACACACACATAGAAGTGTGGAAAACCAAGCACACTGTGTATTTGATTAAACAAGGAATTATCTAATGTTTATTAATTAGGGATATTCAATACATGAAGATGTCTGTAGTAAAAGCTTACAAAGTATTGAATCAAAGTCTTACTAGAAACAGACAGAAGAGGAAAAAGGAACCCAGTTACAGTAAGTGACATGGTCTAGGAAACATCTTTGTCCCAGGTAGCCTGAGGATCTCCTGAGGATCAGGGAAATGGGGGAGGCTCTGGTAAGGGGATCCCACCACACATTCCCTTCCACTGAGAGATACCTGGAGGTCCAACCTGGGGAAACCCCTTTTACTTCCTCAGGCAGCAGTGGCATGAAACAGTGAGAACTCCAATGGCACAAGACAAACCGAGCAGACAATAGCAACACTGTAAATACTCTGAAAAACTGCCATTGGAACTGCAGTGGACAAAAGTAGGTCACAACACACGTGCAAGACCTAAAAAGGGTAACTTCCAGCTAAAATGAAAGACTGAAAGAAGAGCCAGAGATTACTAACATAATACACAAAGTGTCCAGGATACAACTGGAAATCATTCTCATAACAAGAGCCAAGAAAATCACAACTTGAATGAGAAACAGTAATCAACTGATGTCAACATTGAGATGAATCAGTTGTTCAAATTATCTGATGAGAATTTTAAAGCAGAGTCATAAAAATGCTTACAGAATCAATTACAAATTCTCTTGATATAAATGAAAATATCAGCAACAAGTTATGCAAAAGAATCAAATAGAAAGTATAGAACTTAAAACACAATAACAGAGATAAAAATCTCCCTGGATGGGCTCAATAGTAAAGTGGCAATAAGTGAGGATAGAATTAAGGAACTTGAGGACAGAAAAATAGAATTTATCCAACTTGAACAACAGAGGGAAAATAAATTGAGGGGAGGGAGAAAAAAAGAACAGAGCCTTAGGGACTGTGGGACAAAAACAAAAGATCCAACATTTATATCATCAGAACCCCAGAAAGCGAAGAGGATAGTGAGACTGAATAATATTTAAAGAAATAATGGCTGAAAATTCTCCAAATTTCATGAAAGACAAAACCTACAAAACAACAACAAAACAAAACAAAACCTCAAAAATAACACATTACTTACAGGGGAGTTCCAGTTCAAACACTAGTGGATTTCTCATTTGAAACCACAGAGTAATAAAGGAGGTAACACAATATTTTTCAATTGCTAAAAGAAAAAACTACCAGCCAGAAATTTTATAACGATAAAGCTACCTTTCAGGAAAGAAGAGGAATTGAGAACATTCTCAGATGATAGAAAACTACAAGAAGTTATTACTAGCTGACTTACTCTTAAAGGTTGGCTAAAGAAGGTTCCTCAAAAAGAACATTACCGAATGCTGATAAAAGAAAACAAATAAAGAGAGACACACTCTATTTGTAAAATGGAAGACAGCATAGTAAAACATTCCTATCAAAAGCCAAGCAAGGTTTTTGTAGATACAGACAAGCTCATTCTAAAAATTATATGAAAAGGAACACGCCCTGGAATACCTAAATCAATCTTGACAAAAAATAAAGGAAAATGAATCAGTTTACTCAATATTAAAGCTGTCTATAAAGCTACAGTAATCAAGACAGTGTGATATTGGTGAAGGGATAGATAAACAGGTCAATGGACCAGGATAGAGGACCTAGAAATAGACCTGAATATAGATATGCTCAACTGATTATTTATACTGGTGCAAAAGTAAATCAATGAAGAAAGAATAACCTTTAACAAATGGTGTCTATGCAACTGAACAATCTTAGGCAAAGGAAAAAAATCTTGATGCAAATTTCATACAAACATTAACTCAGAATGGATCATGAGTGAAAATATAAAATAACCAAAAAAACTTACTACAGTGAGGTATCACACCTTTAGAATGGCTATTATAAAAAAGAAAAGAGATATGGTGAGGATATGGAAAAAAAGGAACTCTTGTGAACTTTTGGTGGAATGCAAATTGGTGCAGCCACTGTGGAAGTTCCTCAGAAAATTAAAAATAGTACTACCTTATGATCCAGTAAACCCATTTCTGGGTGTATATCCAAAGAAAAGAAATCACTATGTTGAAGAGATATCTGCACCCCCATGTTCACTGGGGTATTTTTTACAATAGCCAAGATATGGAAACAACCTATAGGTCCGTTGAGTGATGAATAAAGACACACACACACACACACACACACACACACACACACACACACACACACACACACACATACACAGAGGAATATTATTCAGCCATAAAGAGGAAATCCTGCCATTTGTGACAACATGGATGAAATTTGAGGGCACTATGTCTAATGAAATAAGACAAAGGAAGACAAATACTGTACGATCTCTCTTACATGTGGAATCTAAAAAAAAAAAACAACTGGGGCTTCCCTGGTGGCGCAGTGGTTGAGAGTCCGCCTGCCGATGGAGGGGACAAGGGTTCGTGCCCCGGTCTGGGAAGATCCCACATGCCGCGGAGCGGCTGGGCCCGTGAGCCATGGCCACTGAGCCTGTGCGTCCGGAGCCTGTGCTCCGCAATGGGAGAGACCACAACAGTGAGAGGCCCGCGTACCGCAAAAAAAAAAAAAAAAAAAAAAACAACTGAACTCATAGAGATAGATTGGTCATTGCCAGGGGTGGGTGAATGGGGAAAATGGGTGAAGGTGGTCACAGGGTAGAAGTTATAAGATGCTACAGTTGTAAGATGAATAAGTTCTGAGTATCTAATATACATCATGGTGACTATAGTTAACAATACTGTACTGTATAGTTGAAAGTTGATAAGAGAATAAATCTTAAAAGTTCTACACACACACACACACACACACACACACACAAGATAAGCATGTGAGATGATGCATATGTTAACTTTTAGTGGTAATCTTTTTTCTATATATATATATATATATATATATATATGCATCTCAAATCATCACATGATACACCTTAACTTTACACAATGTTACATGTCAATTATATTTCAATAAGTTTGGGAAAAGAACTTTTAGGAAAAATAAGAGAAGATCTTTAGGCACAGAGTTCTTAAACAAATGCATAAGCCATAAAAGGAAAAATTTATAAATTAGATCTCATCAAAATTAAAAAAAAAAACTTTTGCTCTGTGAAAGTCTATGTGAAGAGGGTGAAAATACAAGCTAGAGACTTGGAGAAAATATTTGCAATCCACATACATAACAAAGGACAAGTATTTAGAACATGTAAAAAAACTCTCAAAACTCAACAGGGAAAAAACAATCTACTTAGAAAATAAGCAAAAGACATGAACATCCACTTCAACAAAAAGGATATACAGATGGCAAAAAAGCGCATAAAAAGATGTTCAACATCACTGACTATCAGGATTATGCACTATACACCTATCAGCTAAAATTTAAAATGGTGACAACACTAAATGGTTGAAAGGATGTGCAGAAACTAGATCAACTACACATTGTTGAAGAAATGTAAAATGATACAGCCGTTTAGAAAATAGTTTGGCAATTTCTTATAAAACTAAACCCAAATAATCACATAACTCAGAACTTGCATTTTTGAGCATTTATTCCAGAGGAATAATAATTTATGTTCACACAAAAACCTACAAATGAATACTCATAGCAGTTATATTTAT
>NW_020837971.1:3095946-3368949 GCF_003676395.1 Aethalodelphis obliquidens | reverse complement strand
CGCGCACACACACACACACACACACAGTGGCGTACTACTGAGCAATAAAAAATAACAAAATACTAATACCAGCAATGACTTGGATGAATTGTCAGGGAATTATGCTGAGTAAAAGCAAGTCAATCCCATGGGCTTCCCTGGTGGTGCAGTGGTTGAGAGTCTGCTTGCCGATGCAGGGGACACGGGTTCGTGCCCCGGTCCAGGAAGATCCCACATGCTGCAGAGCGGCTAGGCCCGTAAGCCATGGCCGCTGAGCCTGCGCGTCCGGAGCCTGTGCTCCGCAACAGGAGAGGCCACAACAGTGAGAGGCCCGCGTACCGCAAAAACAAAAAAACAAAAACAAAAACAGTCAATCCCAAAATGTTACACACTGTATGATTCCATTTACATAACATCTTTGAAAGGATGATGGATTAGCAGTTGAATTGCCAGGGCTCAGAAACAGGGTGGGGAGAGGTGA
This sequence comes from Aethalodelphis obliquidens, assembly GCF_003676395.1. Lineage (NCBI taxonomy): Eukaryota > Metazoa > Chordata > Mammalia > Artiodactyla > Delphinidae > Aethalodelphis > Aethalodelphis obliquidens. The sequence continues at coordinate 3,368,489 of NW_020837971.1, read as the reverse complement.
CTGGGTCCTAACAGAGCAATAGGAGAGATCGTTGTGGTTCACTATCTTGACTGTGGTGGATATAACAACCTAATTAGGTGATAAAATTGCACACAACTTAAGACACAAAATCACACACAAAAGAATCCAAGTAAAACTGGAAAAATGTAAATAATATTGGTGGATCGTATGAATGTCAATATCTGATTCAGATAGTATACTATAGTTTTTCAAAATGTTATTACTGAAGGAAACTGGGTGAAGTGAACAAGGAATCTTTGTATTATTTCTTACAACACCATATGAATCTGTATCTCAAAAATTTCAATTAATTAAAAATTCCTACTACATTCCAGATTCACTGTTACTAAGTTTTCCTTTTCTGTCATATACCTATTAAAATAGAATTTCTTCATAAGATACATTGTGATGTGAAGCAAGCACACACAACCCAATAATTTATGCCTGGTATGTAACAAGGATTTCTTTCATATACAAACTTATCTTTACTAAAGATGGAAGTCCACAAAACTGCATTTTTAAATGCTTCCTGTCAACTTACAGAAATGATTTTCCAAACATACTCAGATTTAACCTGAATATTAAAAGAATTCTCCCATTTTAGGCAAAGAAGAACTTGACTTTAAACACAGCCTGCTAGGAAGGCTGAGAGTCTCAAAAATTAAAATTAACTGATCCTGGTAATTCAAGAAAACTACAGACCAAATTCCTCCTTCTTCTACTTATCCACCACTTGCAAGAATTCAAAGATTAGAAATTAAAAGAACAGTGCTGCTGCTAATATCCAGAAATGACCATGAGTATGTGACAATTTATGAATTAAACTCATGGGCAATATGATATTTAACTATTTGATATTGGTCAATTCTGAGAAGACTCTACGGCTGGTGTAGAATTAATCAGTGGGAAGTCTTACTCAAGGAGAGAATCTTAATGCACCATTGATGTTAATTTTTTATTTTATTACCTTTTAATAGTAAGATAATTCTAAAGAAAATTGAGTTCTTTGGGGGATGGAAGGAACAGAGATGACCAGGCAGTGTAGTAGAAAGTTAAAAACACCGAAGGTTTTTGGCACCAGAAAGACCAATACTGTGTGTGCTGCGTGAATCACTGCAGACCCTATAATGACTTCTGCTGACAAGGAAGGCTTCTGCCTGACAAGATGGAGTTGAGGAATCCTGGTATGGGAAATATTCCCTAATGTAAGAAACTAGGCAGAGCTAAGGAATACAATACCAAAATAGGCCCTAGAAAAGCACAGAACCAGATGAGAAGTACAAGATTTCATAAGCAGCCAAAGGAAGTACTGATTGCTTTGCTTATCTTCACTTAAGGTCACAGGAGTAGTATCTTTGCCTGCAGAATTTTCCACCGTTTGGAGTTCTTCCTGACTTTTCCAGATGTTTTTTGCAAGAAGAGAAGCATGTCCATGGAAATATTTATATAAGGACTCACACTACTGGCATTCCTATAGTTGCATTTCTTTACATTGTTATTGCTGTTCTCTTTCTCATTCTTCACTCTTTTAGCTTTTGTTTCATTAAGGGAATATTCTGGTTCTTTTTTTAAAAATTGAAATATAGTCTACATACAATAGTATATTAGTTTCAGGTGTACTGGGAATATTCCAGTTCTTAACATAAAGTTATCTCAGCCTTGCATGAGAATTTTTTATTGCTGTGATATATGCTAGTTTTTAATCAGTAACTGAATTTTTCTTCTATATGATTTAGTTACTAATTGAATTTACCTACCATCATTTATACATTTAGATTTTCTGCTCTTATATGGCCTTTCTCCAAGTTAATGAATCTTTATAATTGCTGAGTGTTTTTGAAGGAAAAAAAACTTTTATATTTTAACCCTATTATTTACATCTTACTTTCATTGTTATATTGCCTAATTCAATCATTAATGTTGCATCATCCTAATTTTCATACATTTATTTTTTTTTCCTTTATTGGTTCTCTATTTTTATTTCTTTTATTTTGGATATTACCTGCTTTATCACTGATTTTTTAAATCTTTAATGTTTTTATCTTCAGGTATATTTTATTCTTTTTCTTTTGTGTTTCTTCTATTTTACTCACATTTTAATCTTCTACCATCCTTTTCTTATTTTAATGACTACTTTCTCTTCTCTGGTTTTTACTTCACATTTTAATTTAACATTTCCCTGTTGGTCATTTCTCCAGGGAAAAGTTCACCCATGACCAGCTCTACTACTCTTCTTTCATAGCTGCTTCTGTGACCACCAGCTCCCTTAGTGGGTTTCTTGGAACAACCCTACCCAGGAAGGATTCAGATGATACAGATTTTCAGTATAGCCTTGGTTCCCTGCAGATGGATCATGTCCTTTACCATATATGTGGTTAAGGGCTATTTTTTTTAGGAAAAAAACAGTCCTTGAATTCATTTATTTCAAGTGATGGGGGAGAAGAAATAATTCCAGTTATGCTTGGTTTAAAAAGTGCTACTTGGGTTTCCCTGGTGGCGCAGTGGTTGAGAGTCCGCCTGCCGATGCAGAGGACATGGGTTCGCGCCCTGGTCCGGGAAGATCCCACATACCGCGGAGTGGCTGGGCCCGTGAGCCATGGCCGCTGAGCCTGCGCGTCCGGAGCCTGTGCTCCGCAACGGGAGAGACCACGACAGTGAGAGGCCCACGTACTGCAAAAAAAAAAAAAAAGGGCTACTTGACTTTTTAAATGCCTAAATAAAGTCCATTAGTCACCTAAGCTACAAAGTGCAAGGTGCTACCCCACTATCACCATCTCTGTGACCATTTTGGGCATTTATCTCTGAAGGTTAAATATTTTAAAGATCATTCTTGACCAAAATATAAGAGAAAAGCATTCATATGTGAACGGAATAACTCTAAAAACAGTAAATTTTAAGTAACTTACACACAAAAAGTAAATTAGAAAACATTTAGCCAGGAATAATTCTGATTCTCTTTTAAGGAGAAACAGGGATTATTTCTAAGCATTTCTACTGTAAAATATAGAACCTACACTTCAGAAGTGGAGTTTTATAGGCAGGCTTTATATAAATTCCTCAAACTCAGAAAATAACTTCTTGTGAAGTCCCAGTGGGTAAAAATACGAGCATTCCTTCTCAAAGCGTTTGACAGTTCTGCACATGGACCTAATCCATTTTTCTTTACTCCATTTCCACAGATTGTTCTGCCAGCAGAACTTTCTAATTTTTTTTTTTTTAACAGCATCACCTCTGATGAAACAGTTCAGCTTATTCTGACTTCCCTAACCATGGAACATACATGATACACTCAACAGAAATACAAAGGCTTTTTCCATTTTTCCTCATCTACACATTTTCTGTTCAGTCAGGAACTCTGGTTGATGCTGGTATAAAAACCTGTTATAGCAAATGTAGAATGGCCTCCATGATGCTACCAGGATATGGACAGCAGCAGGCATTGAAACTTGTATGTATTATATCCTGATCCCAGAGTTATTTTCCTAGGCTTATACAGCTCCCAGCATGATTTAAAATTGGAAATCTATGAGGTATGATAAAAGATGAGACAAGTTTTTTGTTTAGTTGTTGCATGTGTAATAAGTAATACATATGCACACATGCACACACATATGTGTGTTTAAGATGTTTACAAAATTCAGATGAGAATCAAAGTATCACCTACTACTCGAAATTGATAGTTGATCATGTTTGTTTTGTCTTACACGAGAAAATATCATAGATATATTTAAGGTTTTCCTTCATCCCTAGCCCCATTCCCCTCTCCTATTCCAAGAGTAAATTTAATATAGCCTGTCAAACAGTATTTTTACATTTCTTTATATTCATATATTATGTCTATTTCTCTGCAGATACATTCTCTTTAAAAGGTGCATATTAATATATTTCATTCTTTTTAGTGGTAATCATAATATGTTATGATATGTAATCATGATATTATATGTATTTCTGTTTAGGAACAGATGTGGTAGCTGAACAATTTGCACCTACTTCTAAGTTAGATATTTTGTGTCTTTTATTTTTTATTTTTTGACAAGAATCCCTAAACATTTTATTGTACATATCTACAAATAGAGATTGGACAATACATTCACATTACAAACAGTTGTTACTTTTTTTTAACCACTAGAGTTTGCTCACATGTTCATGCCCTTATTTGTGTAAGCAGTGGAGACTTTACCATATTGATAATCTAATCACATTTTTACTAAGGATCAATGAAACACCTATACATTCTCTGTGTCAACTAATGGGAATTGGAAAACCTAACATGCTGCTTTGGAAAGCATTTGAATTATTTTATTAAAATTTACACTTATTAAAAAGGATGTATGTTTTGAATCATTATACTTATACCAATAAAGATTATAGTGTTTCAATCAATTATAAAATGGAAAATGATCAATTAACACTTAAAACAAAAATCTTTTTGGCAGGACTGGGAACAATGGCCACATCCCATGATTCAGAAATAATTAACTTGCTCATTTTGGTGAGTTGCATTAGTTCCCTTTAATGTACGGTCATCGTAGAGAAGATCGAGTATAGAAATCTGACTCTGCTTTGCTTGATCATTAAGAGTATTACCCTGATCCCCACACTATTGCCTCAAATTAGAAGGCATAATATATCAGCAGAAAAGTCCATAACAGATAGAAATACATCCCTTCTTCTCCTTCAAACTTTACTATCTTTCACTTCCAAAGAGGGATTACAGATAAAGACCAAAATCAAAACTAAATTATTAAACTGTATCATGGCCAATTTTTCTCACTTTTGAAGCAACTTTTTTGGGGATTCCATCATTTCCAGTAAGTGTAGATATATCTAGCCTAATGAATAAGTATTAGAGTGAGAAATCAAAAAAATAAGAAATATCATGCTCTTATCAATTATCCATTAATGTCTATGGATATTCCAATTTTTCCACGAAGTCTTCTCTGGTCACTCTAGACAGAGTAATCATTTTTTTTCTAAAACCCCACAGCATTGTGTCTACTCTTCTATCATTTTCTCTGTAGTATTTTAGTTATTAATGTTCATGACCAGTCTCCAAAATAAAATTATAAACAAGAGTGTCTTAACATCTTCGAATCTTCACTGAATAGAAAAGTACATGAAAGTATTATCCTACGAGGTAGCTGCTAGTATTATGCCATTTTATAGATAAAACACTGAGGTCTAACTTTAGGGTCAGAACCTACATTGTCTGATTCCACTACCACGTACTTAACATATATATAGTGCTTGGTGTAATTGTGAGAGATTAGCAAACCAGTGTACAAGAGCAGCTGGGGCCAGGGTCCAAAGCCCTGTCCAAAATGGAGCTTGTTAATATTTTCACTTCACAGAAGTATCATTTTATACGAAAGGTTATGATACTAAGAATTCAAGTAATGAAACTAAGCCAGGAGCTAACTGATGAACCAGGTACCTAACTTAGAGGAGTTTAGCAGGAAGTAATGTAAAGAATGACAAAGCTTGGTATTGGGATGACAGAAAGACATTACAAATTGATCCACTGGAGGGTTCTAAATGATAATTATTGAATATGTAGTAGGATAGACTAGACTTAAAATAGAATAGACTTAGAGCATAAGATTTAGAAAGTAAGCTCCAAAACAGTGATTTTTATTTATTATATTCACTACTACACCTCAATAGCTAGAACACTAACTTTGTATGTACAAGGCACCAAATAGTTATTGAATCATTGAATGAATGGGTATGAAGGTTTCTTTGAATGTATCAGGAAATACATTGTGCACCCAATTTTCAGTAGCTCCCTGCTCCCTCACCAGCTTCTCTCTCCTCAGGGATTCTTCAATTTACTACTCTGGGCAGTCCCTTCCTTTCACTTTCACCACAACTAAATATAGGCTCCTGTCAGTCTCTAAAGTTTCTAGACACATTAAAAGTCATTCTATATCAAATTCAGGAAACACCCTGCTCTGGGAAAGTTGAGAAATGCTTCAAAAATCAAATGTCTGATGAGAGAGTCAGCAGAGATTAAAGAGCTTATATTTATGGTTGTTACTGCAAGTGAATGATGACAAATACTTCATTTGAGGTTAAATTATTTTTATCCAAAGAAAGGAGTAAGTTGGCTAACTGCTAAATTAGCAACTAAAATATTATCATTTGGTAATGGTTTTGATCATATCTATCAATAGATACATATATACATACCACATACATGTGTGTATATATATAAATAATATGCATATATATACATACACCATATATATATATATACACATACATACCATCTATAGATAGTCTAGATATGAGAGATAGATAGACAGACAGGTAGATAGATGTGTACACAATGTGATATTATTCAGCTTTAAAAAAGAAGAAATCCTGTCATTTGCAAAAACATGGATGGACCTGGAGGACATTATGCTTAGTGAAATAAGCCAGACAGAGAAAAACAACACGGAATCTAAAATTTTTTTAAAAAATTTAAAAAGTCAAACTTGTAGAAACAGGGAGTTAGAAAAGTGGTTGCCAGGGTCTGGGGGTGGTGGGGGAAATAGGGTGAGGTTGGTAAAAGGGTACAAACTTTCAGTTATAAGATAAGTAAGATCTGAGGATATAATGTATAACATGGTGACTATAGTTGATAACACTGTATTGTATAATTGAAATTTGCTAAAAATGTAAAACTTAAATGTTCCCACCAAAAAAATATATATATATACATATGTGAGGTGGTGGATATATTAGTTAACTCAGTGGGGATTCCTTGCACAATGTAATCAAATCATCACATTGTACACTTTAAATATCTTACAATTTTGTCAATCATACCTCAATAAAGCTAGAAAAAAAATAAGATTTAAGGAAAGAAATGCATGTGTATTGAGTATAATTTTATTCTATAAGACCAAATGAACAGTAGAATTTGAAGTCTCATCAGAAATATATTTTGGGGTAAGATTGCTAAGTCATATACTCAGAGGGTAAACCTGGCTCTATCAACAAGGGGCTAACTGATCGCTCATCAAGCAAGCCGTGTAATGTGTTTGTAACTGGTGATGCTCCTAACTGTAGAACTGGGCACTGACTTTGGAAGAACAACTTTCCTACTGTGTATGTATAGTTAAAAAACCTAAATAAGACCAAAAGGAATGAGCTACAAAAATATTTAATCATCACATGAAAATAGTCTTTTCGTTTAGTTTATCCCTCACCTGCTCTGAAAACAAAGCCCAAATACATATGGAACTTTAGCCCTAACAGTGTATTTTTACAAACATAAGCTCATTTGACTGTCATGATAATCTTGTGAAATAAGCTAGACAGGTCTAATTATTCCTACTGCTTGGATTGATAATTGAGATGGCCTTGACTCAATATCACACTGACTACAACAAACATTGAGGAATCCAGAAAATGGCAGTAAAACAAAGAGTACAGTGGTTCATGTTATAGGAGGAAGGACAGTCTGAATAACTGAGAGGTTTGAGTATAAAGTTACAGAACATTTAAGATAATAGGCTTCAATTATAGGTATCTGAAAGATTTAACATAAATATATTTTTTTCTCAAACTAATCTCACTGCTTCCAAGCAATGGTCCTATTGAATATACATTTTACATTACTGGAGAAAATTAATATACAACATCATACTATTGATTTAAATTATGCTGTTAAAATTATTCTCTTATACTACAGGCTAATATATTAGTCTACCTAAAAAAAAATCTTTCTTTTCATCGTTGATCCAAAGTATACTTTTGGCACAACTTTTACATATTTTAAATTAAAAAGCTATAGATGAATGGATTTTAACTACATATGTTAACATATAACATCTATTATATAATACATATAATCAAAAAAAGAAACAGCAAATCATTATTCAGCATTTCTTATTAGGTATTTGCTTGGAAAATGCAAAAATTACTGAGGACTTGTTCCTCTGTTTGGTTGAGTCTACTAGGAGGGAAGAATCACACACAAGACAAATATAAGTAAAATGCATGAGAGGGGTTAAGAGAAAGAAGTTCTTTCTAAATACTAAAGAAAACTTTTATAAAAGTTTCATCTTTCATCCTCATAAAAACATGTTCCGTAATAACTAACAACTACACGTTTTAAATGTCAGATATATTAGGTATAGTCTGTGAAATGGGAGTTATGTTGATCCTCCAAAGCAAGATTATAAATGAAATCCTCTCAAGTGTTAAATTATCACAGGCATGTCATGCTACCAAACTGAAGAAAATTTCTTATGATTCAGCTCCACAATAGGAGATGTGAAAATCTGTAGCACAACAAGCCTCTAGCTTCTAACTACAGCCAGCTTGTGAAATGATGGCCTCCCAAGGAGCACTAACGGCAAGAGATTTAGACTCATTTATAAAAGTGTTTTCAGCTTGGGGAGAAGATGCATTGCCATTCATTATCAGACAGCATCAATATCAAAATCAATAATGATACTTCTGAACACTATTACAATATTGGCAGTGAAGCCAAGTTCTTACATTTCAGCAAGCAAAGCAAATGAAAAATAATAAAAAAAAAAAAGAATGCCAAAGCAGCTGCTACATAATGAGGTGAGGAATGCAATCAAGCACAAGATGGACAGCCAAAGCTTCAAGGGCAAACGGAAGTATAATGTGAACCAATGTAACATCAACATCAATTGCTTCAGAACATCAGCAGCAGACAAGCATCACTGGAGGGAACAATTAGTGACAGTGACTTGATTTTGGAAAACTGAGTGTCTACAACGAAAACAGGAGATAACAGATAAAACAACAAAAAGCTCCAGGAGTAGGAGCTTTAATCATTCTCATTAAAAACACAGTGCATGTGGGTAACATATAGGTCATTGTTAGCCTTCCTTGTCCTCATGGAAAATATCACCAGTCAGTAAGTTGATAATCTTTATGAATGCACAAGGCTCTAATGTAGAAATGAAATATAGTTCATTAAGCTAAACAGTTAGTGATTCAGAGCAGAGATCTTTTTACAGATAATTAAGAAATCTTGGTTAAACAGATGGAGGAGACAGATGCAATTCCTTCTCAGTTCTCATATTTTCGGGGTCAAGCTATCCCATGATTTCTGTCTTCACCAGATGTCATGTAAATATGGAAAAGGCATTTGATTTACTGGATGCTGTTCAGGCTGTTATGAAAGCTAAGTGGAGTAACTAAGCTTTGATCTAATTATCTGGAGATAGGGGACAACAACAATAGGAAAAGTCATTTAGAAATTAACCCAAGTTTTAATCATAGCAAAGACTTATATATTAATTCTGTAGCAGTCACTTGTCTAAATGTTTCCAAATATTAACTCACTTAATACTCATAAAATGTGTATCAGATAGCATTGAGCAATTTTTCCCACCAGGATACTGAGATACCAAGGGGATAAATGATTTGTCCAAAATCATACAGCTAATAAATGGCTATATTTTAGAGTATTATCAGGTCATTTTTTTTTATTCGAGTATCATTGCTTTACAATGGTGTGTTAGTTTCTGCTGTATAAAAAAGTGAATCAGCTATATATATATCCATATCTCCTCCCTCTTGGGTCTCCCCTCCCACCCTCCCTATCCCACCCCACTAGGTGGACACAAAGCACCGAGCTGATCTCCCTGGGCTATGCAGCTTTTTCCCACTACCTATTTATTTTACATTTAGTAGTGTACATATGTCCATGCCACTCTCTCACTTCTTCCAAGCTTACCCTAACCCCCCCACATGTCCTCAAGCCCATTCTCGACATCTGCATCTTTATTCCTGTCCTGCCCCTAGTTTCTTCAGAACCATTTTTTTTTTAGATTCCATATATATGTGTTAGCATATGGTATTTCTTTTTCTCTTTCCAACTTACTTCACTCTGTATGACAGTCTCTAGGTCCATCCACCTCACTACAAATAACTCAATTTCACTTCTTTTTATGGCTGAATAATATTCCATTGTATATAGGTGCCACAGCTTCTTTATCCATTCATCTGTCGATGGACACTTACGTTGTTTCCATGTCCTGGCTACTGTAAACAGAACTTCAATGAAGCTTGTGGTACATGACTATTTTTGAAATATGGTCTTCTCAGGGTATATGCCCAGTAGTGGGATTGCTGGGTTGTATGGTAGTTCTATTTTTAGTTTTTTAAGGAAACTCCATATTGTTCTCCATAGTGGCTGTATCAATTTACATTCCTACCTACAGTACAAGAGGGTTCCCTTTTCTCCACACCGTCTCCAGCATTTATTGTTTGTAGATTTTTTTGTTTTGTTTTGTTTTTGTTTGTTTGTTTGTTTGTTTCTTGCGGTACGCGGGCCTCTCACTGTTGTGGCCTCTCCCGTTGTGGAGCACAGGCTCCGGACGTGTAGGGTCAGCGGCCATGGCTCACGGGTCTAGCCGTTCTGCGGCATGTGGGATCTTCCCAGACCGGGGCACGAACCCGTGTCCCCTGCATGGGCAGGCGGACTCTCAACCACTGTGCCACCAGGGAAGCCCTGTTTGTAGATTTTTTGATGATGGTGTGAGGTGACACCTCATTGCAGTTTGTTTTTTTTTTTTTTTTTTTTTTTTTTTTACGGCACACGAGCCTCTCACCATTATTGCCTCTCCTGTTGCGGAGCACAGGCTCCGGATGCGCAGGCTCAGCATGCATGGATCAAGGCCCAGCCGCTCCGCAGCATGTGGAATTCTCCCGGACCAGGGCACGAATCCGTGTCCCCTGCATCGGCAGGCGGACTCTCAACCACTGCGCCCCCAGGGAAGCCCCTCATTGTAATTTTGATTTGCATTTCTCTAATGATTAGTGATGTTGAGCATCCTTTCATGTGTTTGTTTGCAATCTGCATATCTTCTCTGGAGAAATGTTTATTTAGGTCTTCTGCCCATTTTTGGATTGGGTTGTTTGGTTTTTTTTGATATGAGCTGCATGAGCTGCTTGTATATTTTGGAGATTAATCCTTTGTCAGTTGTTTCATTTGCAAATATTTTCTCCCACTCTGAGGGTTCTCTTTTCGCCTTGTTTATGGTTTCCTTTACTGTACAAAATCTTGTAAGTTGCATTAGGTCCCATTTGCTTATATTTGCTTTTATTTCCATTTCTCTAGGAGGTGGGTCAAAAAGGATTTTGCTGTGATTTATGTCATACGAGTGTTCTGCCTATGTTTTCCATGAAGAGTTTTTTAGTGTCTGGCCTTACATTTAGGTCTTTAATCCACTTTGAGTTTATTTTTGTGTATGGTGTTAGGGAGTGTTCTAATTTCATTCTTTTACATGTAGCTGTCCAGTTTTCCAGCACCACTTAATGAAGAGGCTGTCTTTTCTCCATTGTATATTCTTGCCTCCTTTATCAAAGATAAGGTGACCAGAGGTGGGTGGGTTTATCTCTGGGCTTTCTATCCTGCTCCATTGATCTATATTTCTGTTTTCATGTCAGTACCATACTGTCTGGATTACTGTAGCTTTGTAGTATAGTTTGAAGTCTGGGAGCCTGATTCCTCCAGCTCCACTTTTCTTTCTCAAGATTGCTTTGGCTATTCTTTTTGTGTTTCCATACAAGTTGGGAAATTTTTTGTTCTAGTTCTGTGAAAAATGCCATTGGTAGTTTGGTAGGGATCGCATTGAATCTGTAGATTGCTTTGGGTAGTATAGTCATTTTCACACTATTGATTCTTCCAATCCAAGAACATGGTATATCTCTTCATCTGTATCATCTTGAATTTTTTTCATCAGTGTCTTATAGTTTTCTGCATACAGGTCTTTTGTCTCCTTAGGTAGGTTTATTCCTAGGCATTTTACTCTTTTTGTTGCAATGGTAAATGGAAGTGTTTCTTAGTTTTTCTTTCAGATTTTTCATCATTAGTGTACTGGAATGCAAGAGATTTCTGTGCATTAATTTTGTATCCTGCTACTTTACCAAATTCATTGATTAGCTCTAGTAGTTTTCTGGTAGCATCTTTAGGATTCTCTATGTATAGTATCATGTCATCTCCAAACTGTGAGTTTTACTTCTTCTTCTCCGATCTGGATTCCTTTTATTTCTTTTTCTTCTCTGACTGCTGTGGCTAAAACTTGCAAAACTATGTTAGATAAGAGTGGTGAAAGTGAGCAACCTTATCTTGTTCCTGATCTTAGTAGAAATGGTTTCAGTTTTCCACTATTGAGAACAATGTTGGCTGCAGTTTGTCATATATGGCCTTTATTATGTCGAGGTAAATTCCCTCTGTGCCTACTTTCTGCAGGGTTTTTATCATAAATGGGTATTGAATTCTGTCAAAAGCTTTCTCTGCATCTGTTGAGATGATCATATGGTTTTTCTCCTTCAATTTGTTAATACGGCGCATCACATTGATGGATTTGCGTACACTGAAGAATTCTTGCATTCCTGGGATAAACCCCACTTGATCATGGTGTATGATCCTTTTAATGTGCTGTTGAATTCTGTTTGCTAGTATTTTGTTGAGGATTTTTGCATCTATATTCATCAGTGATATTGGTTTGTAGTTTTCCTTCTTCTGACATCTTTTTCTGGCTTTGGTATCAGGATGATGGTGGCCTCGTAGAATGAGTTTGGGAGTGTTCCTCTCTCTGCTATATTTTGGAAGAGTTTGAGAAGGATAGGTGTTAGCTCTTCTCCAAATGTTTGATAGCATTCGCCTGTGAAGGCACCTAGTTCTGGGCTTTTGTTTGTTAGAAGATTTTCCATCACAGTTTCAATTTCAGTGCTTGTGATTGGTCTGTTTATATTTTCTATTTCTTCCTGGTTCAATCTCGGAAGGTTGTGCTCTTCTAAGAATTTTTCCATTTCTTCCAGGTTGTCCATTTTATTGGCATATAGTTGTTTGTAGTAATCTCTCATGATCCTTTGTATTTCTGCAGTGTCGGTGTTTTTTTCCCTTTTCGTTTCTAATTCTGTTGATTTGAGTCTTCGTTTTTTCTTGATGAGTCTGGATAATGGTTTATCAATTTTGTTTAACTTCTCAAAGAGCCAGCTTTTAGTTGATCTTTGCTATCATTTCCTTAATTTCTTTTTCACTTATTTCTGATCTTTATGATTTCTTTCCTTCTGCTACCTCTGGGGTTTTTTTGTTCTACTTTCTCTAATTGCTTTAGGTGTAAGGTTAGGTTGTTTACTTGAGCTGTTTCTTGTTTCTTGAGGTAGGATTTTATTGCTATAAAATTCTCTCTTAGAACTGCTTTTGCTGCATCCCATAGGTTTTGGGTCATCATGTTTTCACTGTCATTTGTTTCTAGGTATTTTTTGATTTCCTCTTTGATTTCTTCAGTGATCACTTGGTATTTAGTAGTGTATTGTTTAGCCTCCATGTGTTTGTATTTTTTGCATTTGTTTTCCCTGTAATTGATATCTAGTCTCATAGTGTTGTGGTTGGAAAATATACCTGATATATTTCAATTTTCTTAAATTTACCAAGGCTTAATTTGTGACCCAAGATATGATCTATCCTGGAGAATGTTCCATGAGCACTTGAGAAGAAAGTGTATTCTCTTGTTTTTGGATGGAATGTCCTATAAATATCAATTAAGTCCATCTTGTTTAATGTATCATTTAAAGCTTGTGTTTATTTTCATTTTGGATGATCTGTCCATTAGCGAAACTGTGGTGTTAAAGTCCCCTAATATGATTGTGTTACTGTCAATTTCCCCTTTTATAGCTGTTAGCATTTGCCTTATGTATTGAGGTGGTCCTATCTTGGGTGCATAAATGTTTACAACTGTTATATCTTCTTCTTGGATTGATCCCTTGATCATTATGTCCTTCTTTGTCTCTTGTAATAGTCTTTATTTTAAAGTCTATTTTGTCTGATATGAGAATTCATACTCCAGCTTTCTTTTGGTTTCCATTTGCATGGAATATCTTTCTCCATCCCCTCACTTTCACTCTGTATGTGTCCCTAGGTCTGAAATGGGTCTCTTGTAGACAGCATATATATGGGTCTTGTTTTTGTATCCATTCAGCCAGTCTATGTCTTTTGGTTGGAGCATTTAAGCCATTTACATTTAAGGTAGTTATCAATATGTATGTTCCTATTACCATTATCTTAATTATTTTGGGTTTGTTATTGTAGGTCTTTTCCTTCTCTTGTGTTTCCTGCCTAGAGAAGTTCTTTTCGCATTTGTTGTAAAGCTTGTTTGGTGGTGCTGAATTCTCCACTTTTGCTTGTCTGTAAATGTTTTAATTCTCTGTTGAATCTGAAGGAGATCGTTGCTGGGTAGAATAATCTTGGTTGTAGGTTCTTCCCTTTCATCACCTTGAATATGTCCTGCCAGTCCCTTCTGACTCGCAGAGTTTCTGCTGAAAGATCAGCTGTTAAACTTATGGGGATTCCCTTGTATGTTATTTGTTGTTTTTCCCTTGCTGCTTTTAATACTTTTTCTTTGTATTTAATTTTTGATAGTTTGATTAATATGTGTCTTTGCATGTTTCTCCTTGGATTTATCCTGTATGGGACTCTCTGTGCTTCCTGGACGTGATGACTATTTCCTTTCCCATATTAGGGAAGTTTTCAACTATAATCTTCAAATATTTTCTCAGTCCCTTTTTTTTTTTTTGCTTCTTCTTCTGGGACCCCTATCATTCAAATGTTGGTGCGTTTAATGTTGTCTCAGAGGTCTCTGAGACTGTCCTCAATTCTTTTCATTCTTTTTTCTTTATTCAGCTCTACGGTAGTTATTTCCACTATTTTATCTTCCAGGTCACTTATTCGTTCTTCTGGCTCATTTATTCTGCTACTGATTCCTTATAGACAATTTTTAATTTCATTTATTGTGTTGTTAATCATTGTTTGTTTGCTCTTTAGTTCTTCTAGGTCCTTGTTAAAAGTTTCTTGTATTTCCTCCATTCTATTGCCAAGATTTTAGATCATCTTTACCATCATTACTCTGAATTCTTTTTCAGGTAGACTGCCTATTTCCTCTTCGTTTGTTTGGTCTGGTGGGTTTTTACCTTGCTCCTTCATCTGCTTGTATTTCTCTGTCTTCTCATTTTGCTTAACATACTGTGTTTGGGGTCTCCTTTTCGCAGGCTGCAGGTTTGTAGTTCCCATTGTTTTTGGTGTCTGCTCCCAGTGGGTAAGGTTGTTTCAGTGGGTTGTGTAGGCTTCCTGGTGGAGGGGACTGGTGCCTGTGTTCTGGTGGATGAGGCTGGATCTTATCTTTCTGGTGGGCAGGACCACGTCTGGTGGTTTGTTTTGGGGTGTCTGTAACCTTACTATGATTTTAGGCAGCCTCTCTGCTAATGGGTGGGGTTGTGTTCCTGTCTTGCTAGTTGTTTGGCATGGGGTGTCCAGCACTGTAGCTTGCTGCTCGTTGAGTGGAGCTGGGTCTTAGCATTGAGATGGAGATCTCTGGGATAGCTTTTGCCATTTGATATTACATGGGGCTGGGAGGTCTCTGGTGGACCAATGTCCTATACTCGGGTCTCCCACCTCAGAGGCTCAGTCCTGACACCCGGCTGGAGCACCAAGACTCTGTCAGCCACACGGCTCAGAAGAAAAGGGAGAAAAAAAAAGAAGGAAAGAAAGAAAAAAATAATAAATAAAATAAAGTTATTAAAATAAAAATATTAAAGAAATATTATTAAAATTTTTAAAAATTACAAAGAAAGAAGAGAGCCACCAACCAAAAAACAAATCCACCAATGATATCAAAGCAAAGATATAGCAACAAAATCACAGAAAGCAGCATAAATATACACACTCACAATAAGAGATAAAGCAAAAGAAAAAATATATATATATTTAAAAACGAGAGAAACCGAATTAATAAACAAATCTACCAATGATAATGGGCTCTAAATACTAAAGTAAGATAAACATAAAACCAGAAAAGAATTAGATGCAGAAAGCAAACCCCAAGTCTACACTTGCTTCCAAAGTCCACTGCCTCAATTTTGGGATGATTCATTGTCTATTCAGGTATTCCACAGATGCAGAGTACATCAAGTTGATTGGGGGGATTTAATCTGCTGCTCCTGAGGCTGCTGGGAGAGATTTCCCTTTCTCTTCTTTGTTCACACAGCTACTGGGGTTCAGCTTTGAATTTGGCCCCACCTCTGCGGGTAGGTCCCTGAGGGCGTCTGTTCCCCACCCAGACAAGATGGGGTTAAAGTAGCAGCTGATTCGGGGGTCTGGCTCACTCAGGCCAGGGGGAGAGAGGGGTACTGAATGCAGGGCAATCCTGTCGTGTCAGAAGCAGCACAACAGCCTGAGGTGCACCATGTATTATCCCGGAGAAGTTGTCCCTGCCTCACGGGACCCTGGCAGTGGTGGGCTGCACAGTTTCCCGGAGGGGAGGTGTGGAGAGTGACCTGTGCTTACACACAGGTTTCTTGGTGGCTGCAGCAGCAGCCTCAGTGTTTCATGTGTGTCTCTGGTGTCCGTGCTGATAGCCACGGCTCTCAGCAGTCTCTGAAGCTCGTTTAGGTGGTGCTCTGAATCCCCTCTCCTCGTGCACTCGAAATAATGGTCTTTTGCCTCTTAGGCAGTCCAGACTTTTTCCCAGACGCCCTCCCGGCTAGCTGTGGCGCATTAGCGCCCTTCAGGCTGTGTTCATGCAGCCAACCCCAGTCCTCTCCCTGGAATCTGTCCTCCAAAACTCAAGCCTCAGCTCCCAGCCCCAGCCCATCCCGGCGGGTGAGCAGACAAGCCTCTCAGGCTGCTGAGTGCTGGTTGGCACCGATCCTCTGTGCGGGAATCTCTCCACTTTGCCCTCTGCACCCCTGTTGCTGCGCTCTCCTGCGTGGCTCTGAAGCTTCCCCCTGGCCCACCCCCTGTCTCCACCAGTGAAGAGGCTTCCTAGTGTGTGGAAACCTTTCCTCCTTCACAGCTCCCTCCCAGTGGTGAGGGTCCCATCCCTATTCTTTTGTCTCTGTTTTTCCTTTTTTCTTTTGCCCTATCCAGGTACGTGGGGAGTTTCTTGCCTTTTGGGAAGTCTGACATCTCCTGCCAGAGTTCAGTAGGTGTTCTGTAGGAGATGTTCCACATGTAGATGTATTTTTGATATATTTGTGGGGAGGAAGGTGATCTCCACATCTTACTCCTATGCCATCTTGAAGGTCCCCCTTGAGCTCATTTTTGATACAATAAGAAATATACAGGATATCTTATTTCATTGTTTGGCAGGCATTCCGTTGAAATGGAAAGATAATTTCATTTATATTCGTAAGGCCACACAGGAAATATTGTCAAGAAGATAAGATACCAACATAATTTTTCTACATATTTTCTAACAATTAATTTAATATTTCCTTCAAACTGGAGGAACATCGAAGTCTTTATGTTCTGATCACAATGTATGTTATTCATGCAGTCAAGACACTAGTTCAATAAATATTTACCAAGTGACTTTACTATCTGAAATAGGACCATCTGGGGGAATAGAGAAAAGAATAGTAATATATAATTTGTTTTTAAATTTGAAAACAAGAGCTAACTGTACTTGAAATTAACTCCTTCAGCCACCAAATATTTATGCCTCAGCCTATGAGGATAATGCTTGTAAGTTACACTGTACATTTTCATATTTTACAAAACAAAGTATTCTGAACACAAATTAGGTGTGATGAAACCAGTGTGCAATGTGCACTGACTCCATAGCTTCTAAACAGTCCCTGGAGGAAGGCCACACTCCACACCCTTCAACGCTGTGGCTATTCTAGCTAGTCCCTCAGGGCTGCACAGAGGGGTCTTAGGTACTGGTGCCTGACTTGTACTTAACGTCCCCACGTTGCTGCATAATTCCAGCAGCTTTTCATTCTTTCTCCTTTCTACTCTCTTTCTCAAAGAACTTCTTGCTACTCCTTTATCACTTAAGGCCTTCACAATTTTCCCTTCTTGTGACCCTTTTTTCCTTTTCTTTATTTTTGCTTGTGCTTGTGTCTGCTCTCTAACAGTTATGCTAAACATTTTGCTTTTTATAGCCATTGCTGGCTGACAGAACATTCTTTCTGGTCAGCAAAAAGATGAGTCACATTGCAGAAGGGCTACACTTGTTCTTGTCCATTAGTTCTTAAATTAAATACCCTGCATTACCTCCAAGTTTGTTGCCCTACTGGAATGTTGAGGGTAGGAAAGTATTACTGGATTACCAGTGATTTGAAATAATAGCTGAATTTGAAGCCTAGTTTTGATTTTCCATTATTACTATTTTGGATTTGTACTTAATATTAACTTGAATTTTTCCTCTATTAAATGTTTTTTAAATCCTTTACCATTTATTTGAATTGACTTATTTGTCTCTAAATAAGAAGTTGGCTTCTTAAAGTTATATACAAGTCATATATGAGGAAAGTAGAGTTCAGAAACTCAACAAAGGAAGCTACCATTAGTTTACTTAAGAAAATGTATTGCTTCAAAGGATAAGTAACTATTTGCCTACTATTAACAGAATACTAATTTCAAATGATGGCAGTAAATATTATTGTAAGTTTTAAGTAATCAATTCTTAGTACAGAATATTTTTGACAATATGGGCTATTCTCATTTTTATAAAAGTTCATAGTTTAGACTATGCCACCCAACAAACTTAGTGATGTCTTACATTTAAAATTGCTAACAAACTTCTGCCCATGGATTTCCAATTACCAGTTTGGTCCAGTGTCTCAAATCTGAGGACTCAAGGCCATATATTAGACCCAAAATCAATGTTGCTCATCTGAGTTGATGTTAAACTGTAATCTTCCTGCAGTTAACATACATGTCTTTACTCCCTTTTTTTTAATTGATCTACCACCTGGATAGTCATACTTTCTCCTTTGTAATCTTTCTTTACCCCAACATCTCTTCTCCTGATTTTTCTAAAGCAAAATTTATAATACTCTCATTTTTACAACAAATTCTAGGCCCTCTACTATTTTCCTGAGAACTCAGTTCATATGCTATAGATTTTGCTATATAACATTTAAAAGGTTTGCTTATGTTTAGACTTCAGTACACTCTCTATTTGGTACTTAGAGATATTTCTAGTTCTTTCATACTTAAATATTGTCCTGCAAGGGCTAAAATGCATTAATCTTTAGGAAGATATGTTAGAATTTTTATTTTCCTCTATGCAATGTTTATTTCTTGAATGTTATTTTATCGTAGTAAGAATAATTAATGTGAGAGCCAACCTCTTAACAAATTTTTAAGTGTACAATACATTGTTGGTCTCTGATGCTGGCAGATTGGGCACTCAGTAGTAGCCAGATCAGCTTGATAAGTAGAAGTTCACATTGTGTAACCCACAGATTACCTCCAACCCTGCCAACAGGACCACTTTGATCATGAGTCCATTGGGAAATGACAGGAGTAACTGGGAAAAGAAGCTGAATGGTATCCAAAGATCAGATCATCCTATCCACTTTATTAAAATCCTCCACTCCTACCAAAATAACTATTAGAACTAATATTTGAATTCAGTAAAGTTGTAAGATAAAAATCAACATACAAAAATCAGTTGCGTTTCTATATACTAACAACCAACTATCAAAAAAGAAATTAAGAAAACAATTCATTTATAATTGCATAAAAAAATTAAGAATAAATTTGAGAAAATGAAACATCTATACACTGAAAGCTATATTGATGAAAAAAGTGAAGAAGACACAAATAAATGAAAAGATATTCTGAACTCATAAAGTGGAAGAATTAATATTGTGAAAAATGGCCATATCACCCAACACAATCTAAAGATTTAATGCAGTCCCTGTCAAAATTCTAAACGTATTTTCACAAATATAGGGAAAAAAAAATTAAAACCCCACAATCCTAATATTTGCATGGAACCACAAACGACTTCATATAGCTAAAGCAATCTTGAGAAAGAACAACAAAGCTGGAGGGATCACACTTTCTGATTTCAAACTATATTACAAAGCTAAAGTAATCAAAAGCATATGGAATTGAAAAAAAACAAAAAACCAGACACATAGCTCACGGGAACAAAACAGAGACCCCAGAAATAAAACCATGAATAAATAGTCAATTACTGTATCATAAAGGACACAGGGATCTACAATGGGAAAATGATAGTTTCTTCAATAAATGACATTGGGAAAATTGTACAGACACATGCAAGAAAATGAAACTGGAACCATAGCCTACCCTACACACAAAATTTAACTCAAAATGGGTTGAGGACTTAAATTTAAGATCTGAAACTGTAAAACTCCTAAAAGGAAATATAGAGGGTAAGCTCCTTGACATGCGTCTTGGCAATGAGTTTTTTGGATTTGACACCAAAAGCAAAGGCAATGAAAGCAAAAACAAATGAGTGGGACTACATAAAACTAAAAAGCTCCTGCACAGGAAGGGAAACCATCAACAAAATGAAAGAGCAACCCATAGAATGGGAGAAAATATTTGCAAATCATGTATCTGATAAGGGGTTAATATCCAAAATATCTTAAAACTCATACAATCACACAGCTCAATAGCCAAAAAAAAAGCTAACAATCCAATTAAAAATGTGCAGAGAAACTGAATAAACATGTTTCTAGTGAAGACATACAAGTGGCCAGCCACTAAGTGAAAAGATGCTCAACATCACTAATATTCAGGGAAATGCAAATCAAAAACACAATGAGATATTACCTCACACATGTTAGAACAGCTATCATCAAAAAGACAAGAGATAACAAGTATTGGCAAGAATGCAGAGAATTGGAATCCTTGTATACTGTTGGTAGGAATACAAAATGGTGCAGCTTCTATGCAGTGTTTGGTAATGCAAGCTACATAATGACCCATAGAGATCAGTAAATGATTAATGACGCTGGTGGAAATTTCTACAATCAACTAGATTTGTGATTATGCAGAACTGGGTTTGAGTTAAATCTTATTAAAGTCCTATCAACTGTTTTGGCTTCTCTTTCCTCCTTTGTAAAATGAGGAGAGTGGTGAAGATTAAATGATACAATCAGTGGAAAGATTCTGACAAAGTGCCAAGTGTTCAATACAAGTTTGTTAACATAATTGTATAGATATAGTTTCATTTTAGTTTCCGATATTTTCCTTGTAAATATGTTACTATATTGTAAACGTGTTATTAATAATCTTAGCTGTAACAAACCAATAAGTACTCTTTTAAAAGTATTATTAAAACAGAAATTTTAATTTTTATAATACTTGTCTCCTCCTTTATATTTGTTCTACTCTAAAAATACAGTTTGAATGTTCCATCATGACAGCATTGATGTTAGTCCTGATAGAGCTGGAGAACAGGGAGAAGCAGTATTTCCTTCAGTACCCTCTGTAAGAATCTAACAGCTTTTGGCAAGCTGAGGAAGAAATAATTCCCAATCTGTCCTTACGTCTTGAATCTAAATCTTACCATTTTACACTCAACCATAAATTATTTATCTAAACAAAGATCTCACTGTCTCTCACATTCATTTTATGATGAATGTTTTACCTTAAAAAAAGGCAGAAGTCTCTTTGAATTATAATCTAGTGGGAATTCTATTATAGCTCAATTTCACTATAGAAAAGTGGATCAAAACATGTTTATTAACAGAATATTTTTCTCCTTATTCTCCCCAGGAAATATGTTATGATGAATTTTCCCAATTTAATTCTCAATATTTAGAATCTCATGATAAATCACATTGCACCATAACATTCTGGGGACATGTTTTCAGACACAGAATATCAACACAAGATTATACAATACATGCACAATCTGGAGCCAGACTTACTGGGACCTGAATCACAGCTCAATCTGTTATCAGCTGGTGACCTGGAACAACTTATTTAACATCCTTTTGCCTCTGTTTCCTATAAGGGGAATAATAAAAGTGCCTGTCCACTGGGTTTGTGTAAGGATTAAACAAGTTAGTTAAACAATAACCCTTGATCCCTAGCTCTTCACAATTGTATTTCTTTGAGGAATATAACTTCACTTCTTAAAAATAACTTTAAAAAGTTATTTTTATATTTTGACATATATACACTAACATGTATAAAATGGATAACTAATTAGAACCTGCTGTATAAAAAAATTAAATTTAATTAAAAAAAATCAAGTTGGCATAGCTCACTGCCATTTTAAAAAAGACATTTATTATCTAATCACTGCCATATTATCCAATTAAACCAAAACTCAGAAATAAAAGAAAAAATGTGTCATACATTTCAAAAGATCTGAAAAGAATCTCTTCAATTTACTATCCCTCTCTAACAACAATACAAAATTATTTCTAAATTGTTTTCAAAAGATCTGAAAAAAGATCACAATTTTCTAAACACAATAGGATTGAAATAAGCATTGAAAATATTAGTTTTTCTACACTTTTAGTCTAAGGCAGATACTTTAAAACAGAAGTGAAGACACAATTTGGCAAGGCCAGAACCACTGGTAACCATTCCTCTCTGCCTCATGAGAATGCTTCATAATCCAATTTTCTCCATTTTGATCTGTGAAGGCCTTGTGAGGATATTTGGGCTATTGTTTTCCACAATAGCTTTATGATGCTTCATCTCATTCTCTTTGAAATTACATCAAATAATAAGTAATCATACTTCATTTAGTATGATAATCTTTAGGTCCATTCATGTTACTGCAAATGGCATTATTTCATTCTTTTTTATGGGTGCATAATATTCCATTGTATATATGTTCCACACCTTTATCCAATCATCTGTTGACTGACATTTTGCTTGCTTCCATGTCTTGGCTATCGAAAACAGTGCTGCAATGAACTGTGGGGTGCATGTGTCTTTTTGAATGATGATTTTCTAGGGACATGTGCCCAGGAGTCAGATTACAGGGTCATATGGTAGGTCTATTTTTAGTTTTTTAAGGAACCTCCATACTGCTCTCCATAGCATCTGTACCAATTTACATTCCCACTAACAGTGTAGGAGGGTTCCTTTTTCTCCACACTCTCTCCAGCTTATATTGTTTGTAGACTTTTTGATGATGGCCATTCTGACTGCTGTGAGGTGATACCTCCTTGTAATTTTGATTTACATTTCTCTAATAATTAGCTATGTTGAGCATCTTTTCATCTGCCTTTTGTCCATCTGTATGTCTTCTTTGGAGAAATGTCTATTTATGTCTTTTGCCTAATTTTTGATTGGGTTGTTTGTTTTTTTGATATTGACCTGTATGAGCTGTTGTATATTTTGGAGATTAATCCTTTGTTGGTCACCTCATTTGCAAATATTTTCTCCCATTCTGTAGGCTGTCTTTTGGTTTTGTTTATGGTTTCCTTTGCTGTGCAAAAGCTTTTAAGTTTAATTAGGTCCCATTTGTTTATTTTTGTTTTTATTTCCATTACTCTTGGAGATGGATCCAAAAAGATATTACTACTATTTATGTCAAAGAATGTTCTGCCTATGTTTTACTTTAGGAGTCTAAAAAAAATAATACAAACGAACTTATATGCAAAACAGAAATAGACCCAGAGACACAGAAAACAAACTTACAGTTACCAAATGGGAAAGGGCAGGGAAGGATAAATTAGGAGTTTGGGACTAACATATACACACTACTATATATAAAATAGAAAACCAACAAGGACCTTCTGTATAGCACAGGGAACTCTACTCAATATTTTATAATAACCTACAAGGGAAAAAAATCTGAAAAAGACTAGATATATACACATATGTATAACTAAATCACTGTGCTATACACCTGAAACTAACACAACATTGTAAATCCATTATACTTCAATTTTAAAAAAAGTTTTTTAAACAAGGAAGAAGAGGGGAGAAGAGCAAGGTGGGGAACAGATTACAAATACATGCCAGTAAGAGGCAGCTGGTAGGAAATGGGTAGTAATTGAAGACAGTTAAGCAGAAAATAATCAGATTGTTCTTTCTTTAGTATAGCTTGGAAAACACTATGGATAAAGCACAGGATTCCTTAGAGGGAAATGTGAATGCCAATTAATAAATAAAAGTTAAATTCTAACTTAAAAAAAAGTAATCATAGATTGCCTTCTCTTTATTTATTTGAACTAGAATTCTCATTAGTACCATAGATATGGCTAATAAAAATTTCAAAAAATATATTTAAGAAGAGTTCAACTAATATCAAAATATAATTAATACAGGTATAAAATAGGATTTTTAAATACCCAGTCATGTTGCTAAAGGCAAAAGCTTTCTTCTGTAGTACATGGTCCACAAATTCTTTTAATGAATTTCTGTGATTTAATCCTTTCCTTCCAGTTATCTCTGAGAATGACAGAGCATTTTGAAAAAATGTAAAATATAATCCATCATTGAAATAACTGTACATATTGTTTGTAATTACATAATTTCTACCACACAAAGTATGTATTAAATTGTGATGTCTCTAATTCATTCACTTCTGATTTCATTTTAATCTTTACATCCCAAAACAGAAGAATCAAAGATTGCATTTATTTATAGTATAGTCTTACCTATTTATATTTTTCAAATTAAACAATATATCATGGCCAAGAATGCAAAGACAGTTTAATATTAGAAAATCTCCTAATAGTAAAATCCAGCACCAGTAAGTCAAAAGAAAAAAAATCTCTGCTTATTTTGACAAATGCCAAAATAATCAACTGATTAGCACAGGAGAGATACAAGGATGCTTCCTTAGCATGACACAGCAAACCAAAAGCTGACAACATTTTAAATGTCTTCAAAGTTTAATGACGAATGAATGAAACTCTTAGGGCACTTTATCCTTTTATAATATGTAGAATGAAAAAGTTTTCATCTGTATTAACTATGGAAACTTCAAAGTTAGAGAAACATGCTGAACATTTTCATACAGATGGAAATCTAGTGTTTCACAAATATCTAAATAGTACATTATTTCACAGTTTCCCATTAGACCCTGTGACTATGTATCTTCTTGAAAGTATAGTTGTATTAAATTAACTGGTAATTAGCACAAAAAAATGTACAGGGAATCTTGTAGGAAAAAGGGTGTTTCAAACAAACTAACAACCCCTTTATTTATGATTTTCTTTATAGCTTTGTAGTCATGAGCATGTTTAAAGGAACTTTTAAAAGATCTAAGCACATTAAAATGTTTGCAGTAGTACAAAAGAGAGCATGTGTACATAAAGTGTAATAAATGGAATACTGTAATGGACTAGAAGGCAGTAAGGTACCTATTGAAGCTATAATGTTCAAGGCCGCAGAAGTATAAGGCTGTTATAAGAAAAATAAGGAGGGAGGTGTTTATCCTAGAGTACTACTTAACAACATTAGTAAATTTGGATTATACTCCTTCAGGACCAAGAATGGAATAATGTTTGAGTATAATAAAAATGCTTTAAGACAAAGTGACTTAAAATTTAAGTTAATGTTTGATTTTAAAAATATTTTTCTTTCACACTTACATTACAGAATTAGTGAAGGTAGAGCCTACTCTATTGCATTTAACAATACCTATAGTCCTAAGGATTAAAAAAGTACTCTCTCATGACACAACAGAAATCTCTACTTCCCTTACCTATTTTTGACCTTATAAAAGTACCTGCATTTTCAAAGTAGAAAAATATATATAACCTTATTATGTTTTTTGTCTCACCAACTCTGGGATCTCAAAAGCAACAGTAACATGATTTATAATAACTTATTCTAGGAGTATAAATTCTAAGCAAAATTCTAAAACTGATCAGTAAAATCAGAATAGTTAAGTCAAAATTGACAAGAATATCTGAAAGATATTACATAGAGATGCATCTAACAAATTAATGTTGAGATGCTGTGTATGCACTTATACCCAAAATCATTATAATGGTTAAAAAACGTTCCACCTGGATTTAAAATTTTGAAATGAAATATCTGTTTTAACAATCTTACACAAAAATTCAGAGTACCAAATAGTGTACTTTGGGATTAAAAAATAATAATAATAAGACAGTTTGGTTGTGATTGACAGTAGATCCGAAGCAAACAAGGGTCATTATAATAAGTTAAAGAAAAAAAAAGAAAAATTTATTTTTACTTAGTGAGTTACTCTTCTTAACTAACAGTTGGGGCTGATACTCTAAATCAGCCAAACTGAACAGCCAAGCCATGGTTATTCTAAGATGTCATAATAACATATTCAGCCTTGATATTTTTCATTAATTTCCTCATGTAATTAGGTTTATGAAATAAACAACTCTACTCACACTGTGTGGCAAATCCCTTTCCAGAAATTTTGCCAGTAAGTAAAATTTGAGATAAGCACTTCTACTTAAAACACTAAGCAATTAAGTTGTACATTATTGTTAATACATAATTTTAAAATATTTATACTAGTTTATTGTATATACTTATTTTGTACGTGTACTTATAAATGTATGTGTATATACACGCATATATAAACAGTCCCGGATATCTCACTCTTAAAACTGTATTCACTTCACCAGAAACCACTCATCAATTTTTATTGCTGTTTTTCATTTAGTTAGCATGAACTCAGAGGACACTAACATCTGACTTTAGCTTCTCTGCTGTCCAGAGATTCCACATACAATGTAAGCCTCAGAACTGGGCAGGAATTATCTCTTCTCTTTACATCAGTAGGACTTCCACATTTGCTTGTTCCTAGAATTGTTTACTTTTCTACTTTTCACTTGCTTTTCTAGGTAGGCCACATAGTCACTTCTGCCACCATTTGTTCTTCCAAGGATTTTGATGACCACTTAGGTGTCCAACTTCTTTATCCCTTCTATCATATACCTGAATTACAATTTGTTTACTATTTTCTAACTCTGAATTATCAACACTGCTCTGAAAGTAGCATTATTTACCATCAGTGGTTTGCATGAACTAACTATCGATTTTAAATAAAATAATTTATTCTGAAACTATTCTGCCCCCTCTTTCTACTTCTGGAGTTTTGGCCCATATTCCCTGGTATTATAATTTTTTTTCTCTTCTACATTCTCCTTTTTATTATAGTCATCTTACGTGCTAAATTTAACTACTGGCTTTAAATAATTTTTTAACGTCTTTATTGGAGTATAATTGCTTTACAATGGTGTGTTAGTTTCTGCTGTATAACAAAGTGAATCAGCTATACATACATACATCCCCATATCTACCCCCTCTTGCGTCTCCCTCCCACCCTCTTTATCCCATCCCTCTAGGTGGACACAAAGCACCGAGCTGATCTCCCTGTGCTATGCAGTTGCTTCCCACTAGCTATCTATTTTATATTTGGTAGTGTATATAAGTCCATGCCCCTCTCTCCATCCCAGCTTACCCTTCCCCCTCCCCATGTCCTCAAGTCCATTCTCTATGTCTGCATCTTTATTCCTGTCCTGCCCCTACTTTCTTCAGAAACATTTTTTTTTTAAGATCCTATATATGTTAGCATTCTGTATTTGTTTTTCTCTTCTGACTTCACTCTGTATGACAGTCTAGGTCCATCCACCTCACTACAAATAACTCAATTTCATTTCTTTTTATGGCTGAATATCCCATTGTATATATGTCTGACTTTAAATAATTTAATTTCAAATTTAAACTTTACCCTTCAGTATCCACCTATGAGCATGTATAAAATTGGCCAGCGTTCATAGAAGAATATACTCTAATTTTTCTGTGGGCTTAGATATTTTCCCCTTCTTCTTCCTTATTTGCTTTTTTTTCTTTCTTTTTTCAAAATCTGAAATGTGATGGAAATTTTGCAATATTTTTCAGAAAACAAACCATACCAAGAACCGTAACAGTCCAATATTTTTATTGTTTAAAAATATCTGATTTATAAACCTTGAACACTTTTTATATGAATCATTTATAGCATTTAATATCAAAGGTATAAAAATCATATTGTAGATAATAACTAATGATGACAACATTTCTCTAAACTAAAATAATAGTTTTCCCATTGATTAGATGATGTTATATGTAGAAGGATATAATTTGAAATTAGGCTATCTATGGAATTAGAATCCAGCCTAGTTTCATTTCTAGATTCAGACCATAATCATAGTTTTGTTTTGTTTTTTTCTTCCTTTGGTTCTGGTATAATTCTCTCTTATTCAGATCATCCATTTTTCTTACGGCAACATTCAATTTGCTACAACATGCTGACATATCTCCTAAACCTCTGACCCTTATTGTTGATGAATGCCTAAGCTATCTATTAAGTCAAATAAAAGCTATCATAAGTTAAGCATATTCACTTTTCAAACTACAGTAACACCTCAATTAATAACTATACACAAGTATCCATCAATACAGACAAAAAAGAAAGCTCACCATATGTCCGTACTTACAAAACTGCAAACTGAGCTTACTGTCATCTAACAATGACATCTGCACAACATGAGACTTTTATCAAGTAGGTTATTCTTAGTTCATTAGAGAGTAAATTGATGCTTACTTGGACATTGAAGGGTTAACTCATTTTCAAAGGAAAATATTAAAATTATGGTAAAATAAAAAATATAAATGCAATCAAGATAATCATTTTTATTTTATAAGAAGAATATTTAGACGGGGCCTGCCTCACCTTTTGACTTAATAATGAATCTTACAGAAAGGCAAACAGTTTCATAGACCAGGAGGTCATGTAGTGTACATTCTAAATTCCACTTTTATGAAAAAGGAAAATAAGAAAAATAATAATCAGGCTTATATCAGAGTCTTAACTAAAAAAGTAATTTCTTGTATATGTCTTGTAATCAAATCAGATTCAACCTTATGAACCACATAAACCGAGTCATTAAAAAAAGTCATTTCTAGTCTTGGCCCAAAGCAAGGTTCAAATATAAAATAATAATAATTTCAAAAGAGGACTGTAGCAATGACAGCATATTATAATATGTAAAAAACCTTCCAATAATTTAAAGTAATTTGATAAAACTTCTTGAATTTTAAATTCTGGATACTTATTAGAAATTCAGACATTACTTTAGAGTTTCACTGTATATGTTGGAAGAGTTTTCACTGAAGAACTAAAATAGGGATTTTTTTAAAATAAAGACTTAACTTTAAGATTACTTCATATATACACTGATATGTATAAAATAACTAATAAGAACCTGCTGTATAAAAAAATAAAATTTAAAAAACTTTAAAAAAAGATTACTTCAGATGTTTTTGCATAATCATATTGAATAATCAAGGTACCCAATGTGTTAACAAATGTAGTGCATATCTCCTATACTCGTACATCATTATCAATAAATTAAAATATTCCATATGTTTACCTTCAACATTGACTGATATACAGGATAATCTCAAATTTGTGTTATTTCAAAAATACTGGTCAGCATGCCATAGAAGAAATTGGTAATAAATAGCCGCAAATTGCTTGTAGAATAGTTCAACTGTAACTTTCCTAGTAAATAAAATCAAGTTTCTCAAATATCAAGTGAAAATAAAAATCACTTGAAAGAGAAAAACATTAACCTATCAATGTGCTGCTATTATTTTGTATCATATTGCCTTTTTGGTGCTTGCCTTTCCTATCTTGTCTTTATTAATTGTTGGGTAGCTAACACCATACCACAAAGGATGTCTTAAAATAATGCATATGTAGATAGCATTTTTCTATTTTAAAAATTAAATGTATCAGAAATTCTTTCTTTCCCAATCATTTTGAGAAAAATTATAACTTTCTCCCATATTTTAAGATGTTTCTTTCCAACCAAGCTAGAAATAATTCACTATATTTGGCTTAAAATTTGCAATGGATTCTGTATGAATGAAAATAATCTTAGTGTATTTAATGGGGAGGAGAAATAAGTTCCCATCTGAATTTCCTTTTACTCTCCATAGGCCTAGGGCTGGCAGGAATAGGGCTGGGTTTCATGGGTTTGGAGCTATATTCATGGTTCCAGCAGCTTAGACACTGGGAGATGGAGTGAGAAGCAAGGGCAGACTCCTACAGAAAACTGAGATTCAAATGCTTGGAAGAGGTCATTCACTCCACAAATATATATCAGCACCTAGTAGGTGACAGGAACTATTCTAGGCAGTTAGGAAATGTTCATGAACAAAACTGTATGGGGTTCTCATGGATCTTATATTTTAATGTAATAAGTATAAATTCCATGTCCAGTGGTCGGGATACAACAATGAAGGTAAGATAACATAGATTTGCATTTTTAAGTCTGGGGTAACATGACTCCTAAGCATGTCTGACTGACTAGAAGAATCAGAAACTCACAACATGATTCTTCTATGAATGGAAGGTACTGAGCAGAACAAAGTCTTCAGGTACAGCCTTCTTTTCTTCAAAGATAAGGCAACTCTGCATGACTCATTCCAGGTATGGTCTTCTCCATATGAAAAGTTTTAGAATTTTGTAGATAAAGTGACATAAACCATTCAATGGAAAAATGTATGTCTTGGTTGAATGAAACAGTAAAGCAAATTAAACAACCACAGGAATCACAGCTATTCAGAAGTCAGTTATGAACTGTGGTCACAATTTAAATCAAGGAAGTTTTATTTTTCTATATGAGATGATGAAGACATCGATATATAAAAGGTTGTCAAGAAAAGTCAGAGAATTAGAACAAAATTAGAAAATTTGTTAACAAATTTGTTAGGAATTAGAAAATAATTCACAGAATTAGAACAAAAAATTTTACAATTTGTATGGAAACACAAAAAAAGCTGAAGCCAAGGAAAGCTTGAGAAAGAAAAACGGAGCTGTAGGAATCAGGCTCTTACTTCAGTCTATATTGCAAAGCTACAATAATCAAAACAGTATGGTACTGGCACAAAAACAGAAATATAGATCAATGGAACAGGATAGAAAGTTCAGAGATAAACTCATGTACCTATGGTGTATGACAAAGGAGGCAAGAATATACAATGGAGAAAAGACAGTCTCTTCAATAGGTGTTACTGGGAAAACTGGACAGTTACACGTAAAAGAATGAAATTAGAACACTCTCTAACACCATACAAAAAAATAAACTCAAAATAGATTAAAGACCCAAATGTAAGGTCAGATACTATAAAACTCTTAGAGGAAAACATAGACAGAACACCCTCTGACATAAATCACAGCAAGATCTTTTTATTTATCCACCTCCTAGAGTAATGAAAACAAAAATAAACAAATGGGACCTAATTAAACTTAAAAGCTTTTGCACAGCAAAGGAAATCATAAACAAAACAAAAGACAACCCACAGAATGGGAGAAAACATTTGCAAATAAAGCGACTGATAAGGGATTAATCTCCAAAATATACAAACAGCTCATGCAGTTCAATATGAAAGAAACAACTCAATCAAACAATGGGTGGAAGATCTAAAGATACATTTCTCCAAAGAAGACATACAGATGGCCACAAAACACATGAAAAGCTGTTCAGCATCACTAATTCTTAGAGAAATGCAAATCAAAACTACAATGAGGTATCACCTCACACTGGTCAGAATGGCCATCATCAGAAACTCTACAAACAATAAATGCAGGAGAGGGTGTGGGAAAAAGGGAACCCTCCTACACTGTTGGTGGGAATGTAAATTGGTACAGCCACTACGGAGAACAGTATGGAGGTTCCTTAAAAAACTAAAAATAGATCCTGTAATCCCAATCCTGGGCATATATCCAGAGAAAACCATAATTTGAAATGATACATGCACCCCAGTGTTCACTGCAGCACTATTTACAATAGCCAGGACATGGAAGCAACTGAAATGTCCATCAACAGAGGAATGGGTAAAGAAGATGTGGTACATATACACAATGGACTATTACTCAGCCATAAAAAAGAATGAAATAATGCCATTTGCAGCAACATAGAGGGACCTAGAGATCGTCATAATGAGTGAAGTTAAGTCAGACAGAGAAAGACAAATATCATATTACTTATATGTGGAATCTAAAAAAATGGTACAAATGACTTATTTACAAAACAGAAATAGAGTCAAAAATGTGGAAAACAAACTTATGGTTACCAGGGGGAAAGCGGGGGTTGGCGGGAGGGATAAACTGGGAGACTGGAATTGACATATACACACTACTACACATAACATAATTAATAATGACCTACTGCATAGCACAGGGAACTCTTCTCAATACTCTGTAATATCCTATATGGGAAAAGAATCTAAAAAAGATTGGACATATGTATAACTGATACACTTTGCTGTACAGCAGAAACTACCACAACATTGTAAATCAATTATACTCTAATAAAAAAATGTTTTTAAAGATGAGCCTTATACACATAAAAGGAAAGTGCTTGAAAAATAAATAAATAAAAATCTTAAAAAAAAACAAAAGGTAAAGTGAGAATTTTGGGAGGAGCTGGAAAAATGGTCTTTCTATAACTAAGGTATGTGGCAATAACTAAATCAAAGCACCATCCATAAAGACTTTGATCTCAGGGCAGAGTTCAGCACAATCCCCACTTCCTACACCTCAAAGCATAAGTTTTGCAAAATCAAGGCATAACTCATGCCAAGGAAGTCTTGGTAAAATGGAGTAAAATCTTGGCAAGGGCAACATTTAGTGTAAGAGATGTGTAAGGATGGATGTTTCCAACCTCTCCGCCTTGAATTGGCAGAAAGAACTACACTACACTGTGTGTGACGACCTATACTTTCTATCCCGAGTTCACAGATCTCAGTTTTGCAGGGACTTATGGCCCAGGATGAACAGCCCAATTCACAGTATCCTAAATCTGTCAAACGTCCTACTGTGAGGAACACATGAAATTCAACATAGGAAGTGTAGGTACAGGAATTATGATATGTTAATACCATATACAATATTTGCAGGGCTCTTGTTCATCCCTGACAGTTTTTCATACAAAGAAACTTGGGAGACCTCAGAACATCCAGGAATTGAGATGTCAGAGTTGACTTCCTGAATGAATGCATGAATGAATGAATGAAGATACCAGAATAAGGCACAAATGCCTCTGATAATTTGGAAAAGGAGTGTAAACAAGGCTGTTTTCTGTACTTAGAGGAAGCAGGGAGAGCTGGCTTAAAGAAATAATCCATAAATTTTGCAAATATAGGTTATGTAATAATAAAAAAATGTAGTCTTGTGGCTTACAGGAAATTATACAAAGATTCAAAAGAAACTAAAAAGAGAACAAAAAGACATACAGAAAATGTATACTGGCTTTAGACTTCATTGTTACTATGGCCAACTTAGGCTTCCCGCAAAATTTTTGGAAAAGAAATATTTTAAATAAAGTGGGAAAAAAAGCACGCTAAAAGTGATTACTTTTACTCAATTTTTATTAAGTTCTATTTGGGACAAACATTATCAAGGCCTGATTCCAACTTTCTAAATTGAAGAAGGAATGAGGGTCCTGCTGAGTAGTTCTCTCAGGATGAGCTGAGAGACCCAAGGCTATGGGTGACAGAGAAAAGAATAGACTTAACACACACATATTTTACTAGAATTTGATGACAATCATCTTCCCTCCACTTTCACAAATCACAACACAGAGACATAATATAAACTAAGGTAGAGAAGAGATTGGCTTTCATAAAAAAAACAAACAAAAAACATAATACCCAAGCCTTTTTCTTTTTTTTTTTTTTTTTTGCTACTAATATTTGCAGTATCTGCTTGGCTGGGAAACTTGACCATAATTTTTAAATTACTGCAGAGTGTGTTGGAAGTTGAAATCTGTTTCATTAAATAGCAGCAAAGGTGTATTCTCCCATTTTGCTGATTATTATAAAGATTTAAATGGTAGAATCCAGTAATAATAGGCTCCAGTAACATCTAAGAACTTTGCATCAGACAAGCTGTGTGAGTAAAATGGTAATTACCAAAGAGAGCACCCAATGTTTAAGAAAAAAAGAGATTCTTGCAAAGCATTTTTTCTTTAAATTAGCTTTCTCATTCCTCTCCTTTTCATGCCATGATTCATCTAGGTAAAACAAAATCAATTCCTAATTTTCAGAAAAATCAGAATTCTATAATGTTTTAATTATCCTTTGGTACGGCTATACTGGGATAGTAAACTAATGTTATAAATGATTTTTCACAAGAAATTAAAATATAGCTGGAAAAAAGCCAGAAAAGACAATTCTCATTCTTACATACCTATACTAAACATAATTACATCAATTTCAGTATATTAACAGTTGGAAGTAAATTTCTTGCCACATGTGAAAGTTTGCTTCCTTTTCTTGGAAATCCCACAAACTTTGTTTCACACTAATAAATTATTTACTTTCTTTTTAAAATTTTTATTGGAGTATAATTGATTTACAATGTTGTGTTAGTTTCAGGTATACAGCAAAGTGAATCAGTTATACATAATTTACTTTCTAAGACAAATGTAATGGCATTTTGTTACTTGAATACCCTACTGCCCTCCTCTAACAAGCTGAATGTCTGAGAGTATTTTACCTGGCCACATTTTACTGTTTTGGTGACAAAAATATGGTCAGTTCCTGCTCTCCCAAAATGATGCAGATGTCAGAGATGTAACTTTTATGCTTTGCTTCTCCTGAAGCCTAAGAAAAACCAGCCAGGCCTGGTTGTCTACAGAGCTACTACGGAGCATGGCCTTCAGATGGGATCATTTTTCTGTGACCAGCTTAAAGAGCTAATGATCATCAAGTTGGAGCCATCTTACTTAAAACCCCTACTGTGTATGTCCAGCCTGCATGTTTGAACTTCCCAGGTCATTCTTATATAAGAATTCTTTACTAAGACTTAGAGTCACACACTTGTTCCCCAGTCCAGAATGAAGGTGGGTGGGAGGTGGCAAGGGTCCTCATCTGGTTCCCTGCAGACTCTTTCCCTGGAGTTAGACCCAGACATGGGTCTAATTCTTATATGCCCAATTTGGGTAAGCTCTCCTGCGCATGAGAGCTAACAGTGTCAGGCCCCTGTGCTCATATCCCTTGTGATCTATGCTGACATTCACTGGAAGAAGAGCTTGCTCTGTTTCCCTGCACTTGGATTATGTGCTAGTGCCCCTGCAAATGATATATGTAGGTAGAAATAAGAGTGAGTTAATAGAGAATAATTATCACAGGTAATCCACCTGGCTGTGCTGATTTTTGTTTATTCCTATTACTTGGTTGTCAATTCTCAGTAGGATGTCGTTGCACAGTATAAAACTGGTAACCTGTTACTTCTGACAAGAATTTCTGACATATTTTAGACATATGTGGTATACCATGAATCAAATCCTGTACAAAGATACATATTTACAGTACAGAGAGCAAATGGTTTTCAATGTACAATTATAAAGTAGGTACAGTTGTCCTCCACTTATCCGCAGTTTCAGTTACCTAGTCAACCGCTGTCCAAAAATATTAAGTGGGAAATTCCAGAAATAAAGAATTCATAAGTTTTAAATTGCACGCTGTTCTAAGCAGCATGATGAAATCTCAAGCAGTCCCACCCAGTCCCTCCTGGAATGTGAATCGTCCCTTTGACCAGCTTATCTTGCCTGTTAGTCACTAGTAGCAGTCCGTGTTATCAGATCTACTATCACAGTATTGCAGTGTGTGATCAAGTAACCCTTATTTTATGTAACAATGGCCCTAAAATGCCAGAATAGTGACGCTGGCCATTTGGATTGTCTCTTACTATGCCTAAATTATAAATCAAACTTTATCCTAGGTATGTATGTCTAAGAAAAACATATACACACATACACACATACACATACACATACACACACACACACACACACACACACACACACACACTGAGTTTGGTACTCTTCGCAATTTAACGCATCCACTGGAGGAAAACATCCCTGGCGGGGGACTGCTGCATTTCAAATTAGTGGACTAGAGTGTCTCATACATACAGCCAGCTCCTTGCACAGCCTCCTTACTGAGGCCATGCCATGCCCCAATTCTTTATTCTACAAACAGTAATCACACTGATCTTGTTGAAACAGAACTGCTTTAAATGGCAGTATTTGTTTTTAATGTTAGAAAGTTGTCACCATACACTCTCAAAACAATTCTTTCTCACTTCTCATTGATTTTATTTTTCTAGAATGGAAGCAAACTAAATTTCTAAGGCCCCCAATAAAAGTTAAAACATACAACTTCTTTCAGACTGTAAAGACAAGTCTTTTGAAGAACATATAGTATTAAAAATATAAATTGTTCTGAACAATTTATGATTTTAATTTTTAGCACTTCAATTTTCTGAATAGACAGTAATGTGAAATTTTAAGAAAAACATCAGTCATAGCTATAGTACTCTCTGGAGCATAGACATTATCTGCTTCTTAGGTTTGATAATATTTAGTTGAAAAAAATGCCATTGCAATCGATTGGTCCAGGTTCTCTGAGTAGATTACAAAAAATTAGCCCAAAGTTTAAAGAAAACAATAGCAAAGGCTAATTAGAGAAAGCCATCTCTTCTCAGAAATAAATGTAGAAGTGAGATACAGTATTTAAGAATTTTATCTGGGATAAAAGGAGAAGAAAATAGCTGTTAAACAGAAACCCATGTAATTATACAATGAATATAAAATAGTAATTGTGTGAAATAATATAATCAGAGGTATAAAATTTTGACAGAGAATTTGATAATGATTATGAATCTGTGTAGAATGATGGTTTTCAGAAGGCTTATGACTGGTATCTGAAAACAGTGGTAAAACAGGAAAGTCTCATCATCCACAATGTGACACAGAGGTACAGAAACACATTCTGATGAACATGTCCCATGATTTGACTTCTCCATTCTCCAAAGAGCTCTGTGCTGACACTGTACAATGTACAATGACTCACATGACTCCTCGTGTTTAGAATGCCATCTCCTATCCTCATCTCTAAAAACCAAAGTTCTGTAATCCCATCAAGGTTCTATTTACATTTAGCCACTTTTATTAAGATAATTTTCATATGCCATAAACATTCCATTATTTCTAATTTCTTCAGGATATACAGATAAAAACCTCAATATAAAATTAGGTGTGTGAGTCTATGTTACTTGCAGTTAGATCCTATTTGTTTCATGCATTCAAGTACGTTTTTCTCACACCTTTCTTCATATACTCTAGAGCAGCTATGCAGACTACTCAACGTGAAGAGATTGCTGAATGAATGACTGACTAAATGAATGAACAAAAGAGATTGTCTAAATATAGATTAAACTATGAATCTACAGATATTGCTCTATAGAAAAGCCTGTACAGAGGCATCTATTGACCTTTTCCAATTGTATGTACTTAGTTGTCTCTATCCTATGAGACTGGGAGTTCTCTACTGTCTAGAGACTTGCATCATTCATCTGTGTTACCCCATCATTTAGCACAGCAACTAGAATTATCATAGACTGCTAGCTTTCACCAAAAATCTACTTCCTTTCCTGCCTGGGCACACAACTAGATTACATCTTGCCAACATCCCTTATAGTTAGGTCTAGCCATGCAATTCATCCATAGCAATAAAACTGGGTGTCCCTTCCAGGTTGTGCTCTTAGAAAGTGTCTGCCCATTCCACGCTCTCTTTTTCCATCTACCTGATGGATACAGAGTAAAGCGAAGTCCCAGTGGTGGCAGAGCCATAGGATGGAAGAAAATCAGGTGCTGAATCATCTCAGGGAGAACCGCCTGTTGACCAAGAAAATCTGCCTGGCTAGGGAGAGGCAAGGAATGTGCTTAGGATCCAAAATTTCAGGAAGTATTTGTTCTTGGGTCCTTGAGTTCATTCTTTAGATGATACTCAATATAATTCAGTTATTGAGAAAGACTGCTGCTGAGGAAATGAGACTGTGTACCATTGCATGAAGCTTCCAGTGGCCATACACAGCTCCAATTTGAAATTGAGAATTAATCATAATTATGACAATTAATATTTTATGGGTGTGAAGATTACCCTAATTACCCATATTACACTAATTACCACTGGATAGGAAGAAAATTAAAGTCTCTACCACAAAGAATTCAACATTAGTGAACTATGAAATATAAGAAGTGGTAATTTAGGGCCCAATGGAAATTACTTCTATTATAAAAGGCTTACTCTTCAATGAACGTTATTCACAGAATTCATACATACTATGCTTCTTAAAACTGACAGCACTGACCTGGAAGATACAGTCACATTGCACATGCACTAAACGGGACACTTTGAAGGTTGATATCTTTAAGTGCATCTTATGAATTAAAATTATAAGAACATTCAAAAGTGATAGAAATTAGAATGTGAATTAAAGTGATTTG
The DNA here is from genome assembly GCF_003676395.1 of Aethalodelphis obliquidens. Classification (NCBI taxonomy): domain Eukaryota; kingdom Metazoa; phylum Chordata; class Mammalia; order Artiodactyla; family Delphinidae; genus Aethalodelphis; species Aethalodelphis obliquidens. Next base: position 3,330,428 of record NW_020837971.1, on the reverse strand, counting down.
TTTAGTAAAGATGTAAATAAAATACTACTCTTATTCTTCTAATAATGTTTTCTTTATTTTTAAATTACAATAGTAATATATATTATGAGTTTTATTAAATTTGAAAATTAGAACACTGATCCACATGATACACTTTTCAGGAGTTATCAATTATTTATAATTCCTGCTTATTTTATTTTAGTATCTATAAATATAAGTACATAGATTATATATGCACATGTGTTAATATATGTTAAAAATAAAATTGACATAACATAGATTTTTTCTGTTTTCATACAACAGGAACATATTTTCATGTCATTAAATTATCTTTAAAATTATTATTTTAATAGTTGCTTAAATTTTCCTGTTTTAATTTAACACCCTCCCTGCTATTAAAATTTATGTTGATATTAGTCTTTTACTGAAATAGTTTTATATCAGTATTTACATATAATTCTATTTCCATAAGTAGGCTTCCTAGATTTACAGTTATTGGGTTAAAAATATGTGAATATCTTTAAACTGATTTCCAAAAATCACTTTAAACTCCCTCCCTGGAGTTGATGCACATGTGCATTGATCTCACCATACTCCAATCAGTATTTAGCACTAACACGTCTTGATCTTTACTAATCTGATAGGTAATAATGATCACACACTTGTTTTTATTAACAATTCTTTGTTTGCTAATTTAAAAAATCATTTTTATTTCTGTATTTATGAGTTGTTTCTTCATGCCTTTCACTCATCCTCCCTCACTCTTGCCCTTCTTGGGGTGTATACCATTTTGTGATTTAAAATTATTCACCATATATTAAGTATATTAGCTTTTAAGCTATCCTATTTATTGCAAATATCTTATTTCAGGATGTCATTCATGATATTTTATATAAAATACTTTATATGTCTATATAAAGTAGTTTTAAAATTTTAGATAATCAAATATCTGAACTTTCTTCCCCAATATCTTCCCCTATTTTTATGCTAAGAATGTCCTTACCTATCACAATAGAAAATTATTGCCACACATTTTTGTCCATGTGATTTTAAACTTTGTTTTCTTTTTACCTCGTTAATACATATATTTGGGGGTGAGAAATAGTCACTTAACTATTCTGTATGAGGCTACAGTCATATGATTTTCTAAGTTTATCTACTTTTTGATTGTAATGTGGTAACCAGCACAACTAATCGGACATGGCAATGACATAAAGTCAGCAGGCTCCATCTAAATTCAAATACCTTCCTTCGACAATATCTAATTAGAATTCTGACATTGGAACTTTAAACAAACACATTTAATTTAAAAATAATCTATCACTGGAAACAGAGCTACAGATTTCAATTTACTATTTTGTTAAATCAAACAGAAATGACACCAAGCAGACTACACAAGTGAGAGTTTAGTTTCTACACCAGTATATTTTTTCTTAGAAGTTTAGTATAGAGCAACTATCCAGTGCTCATTTGGCCTGTGTCTCATTTTCCTTATTTTGTCCCTTCAGTTTCTGTCTCAAGGCCCAAATTTTCCACTTCATTTTACTGGCTGCAAAGAAGTCTGTAATCTTCTCATATTCAGTGGGCTTCTGATGTATTTTTTTTTCCACAAGTTTATTTTTTTTAACATCTTTATGAGGGTATAATTGCTTTACAATGGTGTGTTACTTTCTGCTATATAACAAAGTGAATCAGCTATACATACACGTATATCCCCATTTCTCCTCCTTCTTGTGTCTCCCTCCCACCCTCCCTATCCCACTCCTCTAGGGGTGGACACAAAGCACCAAGCTGACCTCCCTGTGCCATGTGGCTGCTTCCCAATAGCTATCTATTTTACATTTGGTAGTGGATATATGTCCCTGACACTCTCTCACTTCATCCCAGTTTACCCTTCTCCCTTCCTGTGTCCTCAAGTCCATTCTCTACATCTGTGTCTTTATTCCTGTCCTGGCCCTAGGTTCTTTGAACCTTTTTTTTTTTTTTTAAGATTCCGTATATACGTGTTAGCATATGGTATTTGTTTTTCTCTTTCTGACTTACTTCATTCTGTATGACAGACTTTAGGTCCATCCACCTCACTACAAATAACTCAATTTCATTTCTTTTTATGGCTCAGTAATATTCCATGGTATATATGTGCCACATCTTCTTTATCCATTCATCTGTCGATGGACACTTAGGTTGCTTCCACATCCTGCCTATTGTAAATAGTGCTGCAATGAACACTGTGGTACATGACTCTTTTTGAATTATCGTTTTCTTAGGGTATATGCCCAGTAGTGGGTTTGTGGGTCGTATGGTAGTTCTATTTTTAGTTTGTTAAGGAACCTCCATACTGTTCTCCATAGTGGCTATATCAATTTGCATTCCCACCAACAGTGCAAGAGGGTCCCCTTTTCTGCACACTCTCTCCAGCATTTGTTGTTTGTAGATTTTTTGATGATGGCCATTCTGACCAGGGTGAGGTGGCACCTCATTGTAACTTTAATCTGCATTTCTCTAATGATTAGTGATGTTGAGCATTCTTTCATATGTTTGTTGGAAATCGGTATATCTTCTTTGGAGAAATGTCTATTGAGACCTTCTGCCCATTTTTGGATTGGGTTGTTTGTTTTTTTGATTTTGAGCCGCATGAGCTGCTTGTAAATTTTAGAGATTAATCCTTTGTCAGTTGCTTCATTTGCAAATATTTTTGCCCATTCGGAGGGTTGTCTTTTTGCCTTGTTTATGGTTTCCTTTGCTGTGCAAAAGCTTTTAATTTTCATTAGGTTCCATTTATTTTTGTTTTTATTGCCATTTCTCTAGGAGGTGCCGTCATGAAGGATCTTGCTGTGATTTATGTCACAGAGTGTTCTGCCTATGTTTTCCTCTAAGAGTTTGATAGTGTCTGGCCTTACATTTAGGTCTTTAATCCATTTTGAGTTTATTTTTGTGTATGGTGTTAGGGAGTGTTCTAATTGCATTCTTTTACATGTAGCTGTCCAGTTTTCCCAGCACCACTTATTGAAGAGGCTGTCTTTTCTCCACTGTATATTTTTGCCTCCTTTATCAAAGATAAGGTGACCAGAGATGCGTGGGTTTATCTCTGGGTTTTCTATCCTCATGGTTTTCATGCCAGTACATACTGTCTTGATTACGGTAGCTTTGTAATACAGTCTGAAGACAGGGAGCCTGATTCCTCCAGCTCCGTTTTTCTTTCTCAAGATTGCTTTGGCTATTTGGGGTCTTTTGTGTTTCCATACAAATTGTGAAATTTTTTGTTCTAGTTCTGTGAAAAATGCCATTGGTAGTTGGATAGGGATTGCATTGAATCTGTAGATAGCATAGTCATTTTCACAATACTGATTCTTCCAATCCAAGAACATGGTGTATCTCTCCAACTGTTTATATCATCTTTAATTTCTTTCATCAGTGTCTTATAGTTTTCTGCATATAGGTCTTTTGTCTCCTTAGGTAGGTTTATTCCTAGGTATTTTATTCTTTATCCTAGGTAAATGGGAATGTTTCTTAACTTCTCTTTCAGATTTTTCATCATTAGCGTATAGGAATGCAAGAGATTTTTGTGCATTAATTTTGTATCCTGTTACTCTACCAAATTCATTGATTAGCTCTAGTATTTTTCTGGTAGCATCTTAAGGATTCTCTATGTATACTATCATGTCATCTGCAGTGACATGAAGTGACAGTTTTATTTCTTCTTCTCCAATCTGGATTCCTTTTGTTTCCTAATCTTCTCTGATTGCTGGGGCTAAAACTTGCAAAACTAGGTTGAATAATAGCGGTGAGAGTAGGCAACCTTGTCTTCTTCCTGATCTTAGTGGAAATGGTTTCAGTTTCTCACCACTGAGAATGATGTTCGCTGTGGGTTTGTCATATATGGCCTTTATTATGTTGAGGTAAGTTCCCCCAATGTCTACTTTCTGGAGGGTTTTCATGATAAACGGGTGTTGAATTTTGTCGAAAGCTTTCTCTGCATCTATTGAAATGATCATGTGCTTTTTCTCCTTCAATTCGTTAATACAGTGTATCACATTGATTGATTTTCATATATTAAAGAATCCTTGCATTCCTGGGATAAACCCCACTTGATCATGGTGTATGATCCTTTTAATGTGCTGCTGGATTCTGTTTGCTAGTATTTTGTTGAGGATTTTTGCCTCTATGTTCATCAGTGATATTGGCCTGTAGTTTTCTATTTTTGTGACATCTTTGTCTGGTTTTGGTATCAGGGTGATGATGGCCTCGTAGAATGAGTTTAGGAGTGTTCCTCCCTCTGCTATATTTTCAAAGAGTTTTAGAAGGATAGGTGTTAGCTCTTCTCAAAATGTTTGATAGGATTTACCTGTGAAGCTATCTGGTCCTAGGCTTTCGTTTTTTGGAAGATTTTTAATCACAGTTTCAATTTCAGTGCTTGTGATTGGTCTGTTTATATTTCCTATTTCTTCCTGGTTCAGTCAGAAGGCTGTGCTTTTGTAAGAATTTGTCTATTTCTTCCAGGTTGTCCATTTTATTGGCATATAGTTGCTTGTAGTAATCTCTCATGTTCCTTTGTATTTCTGCAGTGTCAGTTGTTACTTTTCCTTTTTCATTTCTAATTCTATTGATTTGAGTCTTCTCCCTTTCTTGCTTGATGAATCTGGCTAATGGTTTATCAATTTTGTTGATCTTCTCAAACACCCAACTTTTAGTTTTATTGATCTTTGCTATCATTTCTTTTTCATTTATTTCTGATCTGATCTTTATATCATTTCTTTCTTTCTGCTAACTTTGGGGATTTTTTGTTCTTCTTTCTCTAATTGCTATAGGTGGAAGGTTAAGTTGTTTGTTTGTTTCTTGAGGTAGGATTGTATTGCTGTAAACTTCCCTCTTAGAACTGCTTTTGCTGCATCCCATATGTTTTGGGTCGTCGTGTTTTCATTGTCATTTGTTTATAGGTATTTTTGATTTCCTCTTTGATTTCTTCAGTGATCTCTTGATTATTTAGTAGTATATTGTTTAGCCTCCATGTGTTTGTAATCTTTACAGACTTTTTCCTGTAATTGATATCTAGTCTCATAGCATTGTGGTCAGAAAAGATACTTGACACAATTTCAAATTTCTTAAATTTACCTAGGTTTGATTTGTGACCCAAGATATGATCTATCCTGGAGAATGTTCCATGAGCACTTGAGAAGAAAGTGTATTCGTTGTTTTTGGATGGAATGTCCTATAAATATCAACTAAGTCCATCTTGTTTAATGTATCATTTAAAGCTTGTGTTTTCTTATTTATTTTCATTTTGGATGATCTTTCCATTGGTGAGAGTGGGGTGTTGAAGCCCTCTATTACTGTGTTACTGTTGATCTCCACTTTTATAGCTGGTAGCATTTGCCTTATGTATTGAGGTGGTCCTATCTTGGGTGCATAAACATTTCCAATTATTATATCTTCTTCTTAGATTCACTGCTTGATCATTATGTAGTGTCCTTCTTTGCCTCTTGTAATAGTCTTTATTTTAAAGTCTATTTTGTCTGATATGAGAATTCCTACTCCAGTTTTCTTTTGATTTCCATTTGCATGGAATATCTTTTTCCATCCCCTCACTTTCAGTCTGTTTGTGTCCCTAGGTCTGAAATGGGTCTCTTGTAGACAGCATATATATGGGTCTTGTTTTTGTATCCATTCAGCCAGTCTATGTCTTTTGGTTGGAGCATTTAAACCATTTACATTTAAGGTAGTTATCAATATGTATGTTCCTATTACCATTTTCTTAATTATTTTGGGTTTGTTATTGTAGGTCTTTTCCTTCTCTTGTGTTTCCTGCCTAGAGAAGTTCCTTTCGCATTTGTTGTAAAGCTGGTTTGGTGGTGCTGAATTCTCCACTTTTGCTTGTCTGTAAATGTTTTAATTCTCCGTTGAATCTGAAGTTCCTTGCTGGGTAGAATAATCTTGGTTGTAGGTTCTTCCCTTTCATCACCTTGAATATGTCCTGCCAGTCCCTTCTGACTTGCAGAGTTTCTGCTGAAAGATCAGCTGTTAAACTTATGGGGATTCCCCTGTATGTTATTTGTTGTTTTTCCCTTGCTGCTTTTAATATTTTTTTTTTGTATTTAACTTTTGATAGTTTGATTAATATGTGTCTTTGCATGTTTCTCCTTGGATTTATCCTGTATGGGACTCTCTGTGCTTCCTGGACTTGATGACTATTTCCTTTCCCATATTAGGGAAGTTTTCAACTATAATCTCTTCAAATACTTTCTCAGTCCCTTTTTTTTTCACTTCTTCTGGGACCCTTATCATTCAAATGTTGGTGCATTTAATGTTGTCCCAGAGGTTCTGAGACTGTCCTCAATTCTTTTCATTCTTTTTTCTTTATTCAGCTGCCGCCCAGAAGTGCAGGTCCCGTCCCTATTCTTTTATCTTTGTTTTTTCTTTTTTCTTCTGCCCTACACAGATATGTGGGGAATTTCTTGCCTTTTGGGAGGTCTGAAGTCTTTTGCCAGCATTCAGTAGGTGTTCTGTAGGAGTTGTTCCACATGTAGATGTATATTTGATGTATTTGTGGGGAGGAAGGTGATCTCCACGTCTTACTTCTCCACCATATTGAAGTTCCCTCTCTGGGCTTCTGATGTTTGTGAGAGGCATGTCCTGAGACAAATCCCCAAATTTGTCAATTTCACTCTAGCCTGTGATTTCCCTGATAGAAAGCAGCCAAGTATAATTGAGCTTCGGATAAGTATCCTGTAGTACTGTTTTTCATCAGTGATTAATTCATCTGGACAGGAAGCAGTGTTTCCTAAACCTAAATCAATTACTTCCATACCAGTAATATCCTTTATAAATCCTTTATTTATCCTTTATAAATATAGTTGGTTACTACCTTAGAGCTCAGTAAAAATTTCTTTATCTAAAACCCCTAAATTATCCCAGATATTCTAGGTTCAAAATATTCCTTCTCTCATAACAGAACTCAGGAAAATACTTCCTGTTTTTCAAATACTGTCTCATTCAAAATCACTGAATCTGAGGTCTCCTTCCATTTACCTGATTGCATTATTTCAACTCATGCAGGTCTGGACGCTTGTTTCTTAGCAGATGGTAGGTTCAATAGTATGACTGTCAGGGTTGTAGAGCGCACCCTTATGGCTGGGTGAAGATTAGGAATAGTTATTACACTGTTGGAAACACACACTCTAGACCCACCATGGAAAAGCTATTATGGCAATTGAAATGCTTCTAGAAGAAATCCTATTTGCATAGAGTCTCTCCATGTGTCTCTTGGTTATTTGGTAGATTATGCTCTATTTTGAGAAACTTTAATTCTTTGAAGGACCCTAATACTTAACTACCAAGGCTATGTTTCTTCTATATTCTAATAAATTACATTTTCAACACGGATACATCAAATGCAGTCTTAAAGTGAAGGTTGCAGCAAGTATTAAGCACTTGCCTGAAAATGATCTATGTAAAAATTAAGAAATCAAACTGTTTTTCAATTATCTACTACTTATAAGACCAAAGTCTGCTATATCTCTATCAATTACAGTTCTAAAAAAGAGAGTATAGTGCCCATTTAGTCTTAATCTATTTAAATATATATTCAGAACCTTTGGAAGAACATTGTAGTCCAATTTTACTGGATCCAATAAGAAAAACAGGAAAATATATGTGAGTTTATGAATTTGTATTCATGAACCCCCTACACTGTTCTGTCTCAATATAAAGCCATTTTTCTCTCCGCTCTCCTTTTTCTCAGCTACCCTTCTCTTCAATAAACAGACATGACTATGGGGAACACGAAGAAGGGTTCTCACAAAAATGATGTATATTGCCAAAGTGCAGAACAACAATGTTACCGAAGTGTGTAGTATTACTGAATTAGTAAAATCATGTTTCAACACTCTATTGTGTGCATTGATATAAAAATAAGGTATACATGCACATTAAAATACATGTGTAAATATAAAAATACTTTGGAAGAGAAAAATCAATTACACTTTGAGGTGAAATCTTTCCTTAAAAAAAAAAAAAAAGACCACAGTGCTGACTTTGCATTTCATCTTTAGAGTTACAATAGCTATCTGTAAAGGCAAGTAATTTATAGCTTACAGTTAACATACACTCAAAGGGATAAATGTATGGAACAGCAGCATAATAAAATCCTTGCCCTGTGGCTTCGCTACAGAATTCCCTAATACAAACTGAAATGGCTGAAATAGTATTCCTTAGCTGATTTTCAGCAACTGTGTTTTTCCTTTTTACAGTATACATTATAATTCCTAGTGCTTTAAAATACATTTTTTCTTTGGACTCATACAATTGAACCTCTCTGATATAAACAGTTTTCCTTCATGACACACCCTCTTGGTATACCGTGCAATTTTTTTCTTCTAACTGTAGCATACGTATGCATATTCTACAAGCACAGCTTTCCAAATGCTAAGCAGTTCTTTAGAAGTGTCCACGCCCATTATGGTGGTTACACTAGGTGCTAAGTGAAGCGCAGTCATCTGACACCCCAGACTTTGGTTGTGGTGGTAGAAATACACAAGACTACTTACGGGTATATTTAATGTATTTCACATATTTGTTTAAGTCTCATAACCCTAGGCTGAGTATCTGGTATCATTAAAGTATATTTTAATTATACTTAAGTAGAAATTTTCAAAGATTTTTATATTCATTCTTGATGAGTAGGCAAAATATGTGCTATGCTCTATTAAGTACAAATGATATTTATAGTGAAAACACCCCAACAAATACTGTTGATTTGTGTATAGATATACATCACATGCACTCTTTTCCATCTGAACATAGGCCATGGTTAATATACACACAAACCAGTTCTTAGGTGTTTTGTTTTAAAGGCACTTAGTACCATCTACATGGGGTCACACCAAAACATACTGAATGCATAATTTGAAGAATATGCTACTTCTCTCATTTTAGCAACATCATTTTTCAGGCAGGATATAGGATATCCTTACTTGAAGAGTAACAAAAATGTGGGCTTATTCTTACCTGTCATTTTCTAATAAATTATAACTATGCCATATTACCTGCTTGTTATTTGTTGACTTTTAACTAAATTGGGGAAAAGGCACATGACTTCAATGTTTTAGAGTTGTTTAGATGCCAGATTGGCTTTTGGGATAAAAATCTAAACTTAGATACAGAGAACAAATGATAATATAGAACTCCAAAATGATGAGAGTAATGAATAAACATAGAAATTATTAGTATATTGGTATTCTATTATAAACACGCTGAGTTTTTTTTTTTATGAGACCTATGTAGAAACGAGAAGATATACTTATTGCTTTATGTTTACTGATCAGTTTGGGCCTCCACATATGATAAAACAGAAAGCCTCTGAAAGTTAAAGAAATGACAAAAAAGATAGAAAATAGCTTTTCTCAGTAGGAAGACAAAAACATTGAAAAGTGACTTGGCTAAATTCAATTAAGGTATGCCCCAGCTTCACTGAATATCTCTCAAGTTAAGAATAGACTTAAATTTTGTGAGGAAGGTTTAGATAAGGGATAAAGGAACATCTGTGGTTGCAAATATTATGAACTTTAGAACTAGTTATGTTAAAATCTCTTAACACAGGATTCTGTAAAACTCTGATACACTTCTAGTTGTCTTAGAACTTTAAATTATGTAGATACCCTTTTAAGTTCTTTCTAAGCTCTACAGTTTTATGAATATAACTATAAAAATACAGTCTTCAAAATGCATGATTATGTTTTAATGAACTAACTGGTTATTAAATTAGTTGCAATGAAATAATGGACTTTCAGAAGAAGCTGCAATTTTTGTGGTAACCACAGTTTTACAGAGACACTAGAAAACTGTGATGCCATCTGGCTAAACTCTCCCATTTTTTCACTGAAATCTGAGGCTCAGAGACAGAGGAGGAAGGAGGGCAGGAAATTTGTCTTCTATATCTGCCTATGTTTTTAAAATTATTATGAAGAAAATAGGCTACACAGTATCTAATTTCATCTGCTACCAACTCTGTGAAACAATATTACTCTCCATATTTTATAAATGAGGAAACTGAAGCTCAAGAAAGAGTGAGATGGCTTGTTCAACACCACACAGCCAGTCAATGGCAAAACTAGAACCAGAATCTAGTCTCCCTCTTCTAAGTCTGGTGCTTCTTTATAAATCCAGAATTTTATTTAAAAATGAACAACTACTATTCTACTCACTACTTCTGCACATAAAATGTTTCCAGTGTCAGGTTATCATGCTTTATAAATTCCATAACTTTCCAAGGGCAATATGAAGAAAATCAGTGACTGATTCAAATTTCAGTTCCACCACATACTACTGTGTGATCATGGGCAAATCACTGAGACTCTGCGCCTCAGTTTCCTCATTGGTTACAGAAGGATTAAAATGGCACTGATTTCATTAGGGTTGTTGTGGAGATTAAATGTGATAATACACATAAAGTGCTTAGGACAGTGCCTCACACACACAAACACACACACGTGCATATGGTACGCACTCAAAAATTTTGCTCTTCTTTTTGTTGATATCTCTGAGTCAGTGCATAATTAAAAAGTAAGGGAAATATTAAATAATGTTTCTCTACTAAAGACTACATTCCAAAGAATAGCCCAAAAGGTTTTTTTCATATATTCATTACTTGTATTTTTATTGGAGATTTCTCTTTATGTCAAGTTTATTGTAAAAATGGAGATTTAGAGCATATTTTCTTAATATCTAACAAATTGATATGCCAACTATTAGTTTTCTGACTACATGAATATTTTCATTGATAACAGAAAATACAAAGTGCAAACACCTTGAAGAAAGTCTTTCTTGCCTTCTTTTTTTTTTTTCTTTTTAAAAAAAGCTCAGCAGTAATCCCTTTAAAATTATTAAAAGCTAATTTCTGGATGAAGTGTAGAAATATATATTTTAGGTGCAAAAATAACCACAGTCAAAAATTTTACGAACCCCTCCCAGAAAGCACAGTATTCAATTCCAGTTAAATTTTTGTTTCAAATAAACATTTGAAACTAGGCCACATCCTGCTCTATGCGTGCCAAAAATGAAAATTTCAAAATCTAAACTCATGTTTTACTTCCTAAGCACACACACAAGTTATCTTAAATTTAATCTAGCCAATTTTGAAATGACTATTACAATTTTGAAGAAAAGATATTTTCAAACATAAAGTGAGTACAATGTAAATCTAAGTCAACATGAAATCTGACAGAGATGGTTATATTATACAAAACATGAGCAACTCCACTGACAGATCAGTATATGACTAGAATTTCTACAGATGAAAACTTCAGTATTAAATGTGGAAACCTGCAGCACTTTGGCACCTGCTGGGATTTGGTGACGAGAAGCCAAAGCCATTTTCAACGGCCAACAAGAGAAGTGAATAAAGCTCTCTTTAACTCTCCCATATACAGGGATGACCACATTAATGTTTACCTAAGGAACTAATCACAGCCACCTGCTTCTCAGACTATCTGATGGCCTAGTTCTATGATCCCAACAACTGGAGAAACGACATTTGACAAGGACACAACAATTATGAGTTTCATTCTCAATTCTTCTACCAATAATAGGTAAGTTCTTGTACAGTCTTATTAATATCACTATTCATAAACACTATTCAAAGTTACCTTGAAACTTTGATCAAGGTAAATGATAAAGAAGATCAAGAACAAATAGCTCATTCCCTGTCCATAGGCTTTTGCATTCATTTCTGCCTCTGACACTGCTTTTTGAATTATATGAATACCTTTCTTTGCAGAAATCACAATGCCCACTCTGTCTTCATCACACACATTCGTAGATTTCCTAGGCACAACTTCTGGGGGACACTGTTTTAAAAAGCCAGATCACTCAGACTCAGGCAAGAGGGTCCCCTGTCCTAGGCCCACAGACACTGATCTCCTTCCAGTCACAACCCTCCCCAGGCCCCAGGGTCTAGCACACCCAAAGCCCATATTCTTTTATACAGATCATTCTCTGGGTGCCAGGAACTCCCATATTCTCTATCTAAATGGCTCTGAAATTACTTCCAGGGATCTTAAGTCCATCTTGATCCTAAGGTGAAATTCATTACACACGTGTATACCCCTAGGCCCAAGGGAGACCAGAGGGGGCATTTTGTCAGAGGTTAGAAGTATAGCTGGAAATTGGCCATGCAGGCTAAGGTTCCCATGTGAGTACACACGTGGTGCTGAGTGGAAGCAGGATAAAAAGAGAAAAGGGGCAGGTCATGGGCCCGTAAAGGGAATTAGATTCTTGCATGAAAGTGTAAGGTGACAGAAAATTCTAAATTGGAACTTCTCCTTCCTACTCATTGCAAAGCTGTATTTGTTAAGACAGGAGACAGATAACATATAATTTAAAAGCTTGTTAGCTTGATTTATAACCTTAAATATTTAGACTTTTATCATACAGCCCTCCATTTGTACTTTTGCCTCAGGCCATGAAATGTTAGGTGTTAGCTTGAAGGAAGCCAGTGGAGTTTACCTGCTCAAAATGCTATCATTCGTAAAGTGTATAAGAGAATCTTATTATTCCTCTCTGCATGTCAAAATTTAACCTTTTCTCTCAGGATTTTAAGTGAATAGGAAAGGAAGAACAGAGTGCTCAGACAGCATTGGCCAAATTTCATAGTTTTTAAATTCAGAAAATGATAGCAATCTTTATTAACTCTTATTACTAGACGCTTCACCCTAACTTGGCTGGTTTTTCTATGGTTACTGAACATTTCTCTTCATACCTCAAGAGCTCCAGTATGTTCCTTGTTATATTTGTATAGAGATAATCATGGCATCTAGACCTTTAAGTCAATGAAAGCTCAACTTAAATGAGTTCCATGGTACCTAAAGCAAATTAAAAAACAGATTCAATATCAGGAGTAATTGTAGACACTAAACTTTTAACTTCCATATAAATCACTTAGGTAAACTGGGTCAGAGAAAATCAATGATTGGCTGATCTAATATTTTGGAGAGCCTAAAATATCCTTTGTGCTGATAAGAGACACATCACATTACCCTCTAGAGGGCTCCACTCTGGAGCAAGAATGACCTCATAATCACAACGCAAAGAAATGGAATCCTTTGTAGTTTATGACAACATAAGAGTAATTCTGCTGTACACCTGAAACTAACACAACATTGTTAATCAACTATGCTCCAATATAAAATAAAGTTAAAAAAAAGAAAAAAAAAGAATAATTTAAGTTACCAAATAATATTATTTGAAGATAAGATATGTTTTTCCCCAGTCCTGTGCATTTGACTGTATGGAATCATCAGAATGAATAAAGTTGCTAACAATTTAGGAACCTTGAAACTCCCTGTGTAAATTCTATCAAAGATAGTTTAAGGAAGTTTTCTGTATTGATAATGGCATTTCTTCTACAGTTGGAAATCATAAATACTTATTTAATAGATTTAAATAAAGGCAAGATACAAATAGGAGAATATAAATAGTAACATATTAGAGTACAACAAGATATTGTAGGCAGATGATAAGGGATCTGAAAAACATTTCAAATGACTTTGAATAGTTGAAGGTTTATAATGTAGGAAAGGTGATAGTTTTAAAATTATTTTAATCAAAATATGCAATTATAGCCAGAGGGTCACAAGTTATAAGAATGCAGTCCTTCCTTAGCTACATTTTAAACAACTAGACTACTGGGAATGAGACTTGTGCTTTCTGGGCAGTAGTTGTCTATTAGTGAAAAAATGGAGAATGCAATCTGTAAGCTCTATTTAGGAGAGAATTTCTTTATAGGTTGGGAGGCTGAATAGGGAGACTTTGAAAGTTTATGTCAATAAGCAGATTCATAGCTAATGAGTTCCTGAAAAAAAGGCAGTATTATCAACTCTAGATCTTCCAGGGTCTGAATTTTCTGTTTTTGCATTGTATAAGGATTTCTTACATTTGTCTTTTCCACATCTGTCCTCATGTAGCAAATATTTATTAAGTGCCTATTATATGTAAATCCCTGCGTGCAGGGCTGTGAGGAAAAGAGAAATGAACATCATCCAGCCTATTACATGAAAAATGCCCCCAAAAGAGAGTTGAAAATGAAGTTAAATATTCAATCGGTTATTATTGCAGTTTGCTAGGAGCACCTCTTAAAATTTAAGACTGACGTGGGAAGTCAGGGGATAGAAAAAAGAAAAACAGAAAACAAATGGTAAAACCAGCTTTCTGAAATACCTATGGTCTTATAACTATCCAGACACCCTTCCTCCACAGCACAGTAGTACCAATGATTTTGAGATGGTTTTGTTTCTCGGCTTAGAAAAATGGATTATTAAAGAAAAAGACAAAAGAAGTATACACGCATATATTTTACAAAGACAGGAGTAAATTATTTTGTGATTTGTAAAATGTAATCACAGTGCAAAATGAAATTGCTTTGGAATCACGATGATGAATTTTACACAATCCAATATTCATACCTATGTCTATTCAGAACTGATGGCTGGCTAGTAAAGATAAACCTTGGAATGGAACTGGTGTATGAACTGCCACCCTAGAGAAAACCTCCACATGGTCATTTTTCCAGAGCAGACAAGTAACTCTTATATATTCTGAAAGCTATATTACCTTGGCTCCTAGCTTTAAGTATCCCCTCTGCCTCAATACAAACATTTCCATTTCCAGCATCAATTCTTGATTTCCAAGGAGAGTTCTGATGCAAATGCATGAGTTCCGTGTGAACTGTAAGTTAACTAGGATAACGTGAACTTGTTCTAATTTGTGCACTGATTCTAGCAGCTATGTGAAGTGGGCAAGTCACTTCACACTTCTGGGCTCAGTTTTTTATCTGTATAAGAGGATGGTTTCATGAACACTGCTACAGGTTTATATTTTGTGAACACTATGATCAGTTGTAAGGGTCAAGTCTTCTCCAATCAAAACTCAATTTTGATAGGAAAAGCAAATTCGGCCAAAAAACTACAAATATGACCATAAATGTGTCCTAAGATATAAATTTCAAGTAGTCCTAAAATCCAAACACATTTCTTCCGAGAACAATATACTCTTGTTATTTTTCTAAAGCAATTAGACACAAATACCTGTAACTTTGGGTTTCCATCTATACATGGCATATGAAATGCACATTAAACCTTTAAATTCATATGTGCCATCCAACAGTAGACAGTAGGTAAAAATGTATTTCTATAACGCTTAGCATTTAAATAATATTTTTACACTTAAGCATTTTAAGCTTTTCCACATATTCATCTTGGCATGGTTGTTGTGAGATAGCTAATATTATGCCCCATTTCAAAAACTATAAATAGAAATAGCCTAACCTATTAACCTGGACTTTACTACAACTAAAGTTTACTACTACTAAATAATTTGCATACTGTTAGAATAACAGAAGTTATTCATGTGCTCTATTCCTTTCACACTATATCTCCTAAGGAAAATAAAATTATTATTGTGATTACTATAAATGAGAAAAAAATAATTGATTCCATTTTACAAACTGCCTAATAAAATATATTTTAAATAAGTAATATATCAACATACATCACTAAAATGTGGAGAATAAAACAGTGGACATAAATGACTGCAATCAAAATTAGAAAAGAATGGCTAGAGTGGAAGTTTGGAAGTATACCTAGCACAAAGAATAATACCATAGGGTAGAAATGCTACATGGACAAAAGAGGGAAAAAAAGGTAGGAAAAAAATGAAAGTTTGTTTTTTCCACTCAATGAGGGAAAAAAATCAGTGACTAAACAGAAATGTGTATATCAAAAAGAGTTAATGAGAAGTAGAGAGAAATGTAATATCAAAAGTACGAGGTGAGTTAGAAAATTTAGTTACCTAACAACAGATGCAGCAAGGCAAATAGGGACCAGGAACACGTGAAATGGGAACTTATGGCAGACACTGGTGGTGTCATTCAGGATAGAAAACAAACTGAGGAATCAGTATTTCCTTCAAATTCTAAATTTCAGATCTGTACATTATTAATCTAAGAACTTAAGACAATACTAGTTCGTTTAAAAAGTTAAGATAAAACAGTGAATTCTAAGATGAATTCAACCCAATGCCTTGAGCATTAGCCAGAAAGTAATGAGACAACTAATAAATACAGTAACCAAGGTTTAACATGAACAGAAAAATGCACATCATTCTAAACAGCTGTCACCACATAAATGAACCTAAAGTTATTTCAGATATAAATCTTTTTTAAAAAGCCCTCTGTATTAACGTAGGTTGAAGAGTGTTCAGATACAAGCTACAGTGGATTTACACAATGTTTCTGCACAGCTACCTGCAGGAAAAAATGGCACTCATCAGATACACTCAGAACAAGAAGTCAAACAAGTATTCCTTTATACCAGTGCAACTGGGAACTTAATAGAGATGGCAAAGATTAAAAAATATTCTAGAGAAAGTGAGTAATCAAAATATCTTTTGTATATTTAAACTTAATTTTCTTTTATTTTTATAACACTAAAGTGATAGCCACCACAAATACTCTATTTTTGAGACCCGAAATATTATTAAACTAAAAGTTGCTATACATACATGACCTCAGGGACATAAATAGATTATTTCAGTATGAATTTAACAAAGATTGAAGAGAAGCTCTTCCACAATAGGAAACATCCTAAGGCAAATAGAAAAAGGGGTGATATGTCGCAACACCTCTTTCCCATTAGGTCTAAATACAGCATGGAATAGTGAGAGTATCAAATTATTTTAGTCTTTACAACTGAGATAGCAAAGAGGCATGAAGCTCACAGGCCTTATCATTTCCCTATATGCCCTGGCCAATTTAATTTTAGCAGTTAGCATTTTTTTCCTCACAAAAACAAAGGACAATATTTCTAATTAATGGCTAAAAGTTAAATTGATTTAAATGTTTGATATAAATTAGACATAGCTAGATTTTTAAAACATAATTTTATTTTTATTATTTGATGAGCAAAACAGAATATCTGATGAGCAGAATCACAATTTTGAAAGAAGAATAAATAAAGAAATAATTTTAAATGCATGGGAGGTGCTCTTTTATTGCTATCAAAATAAAAGTAAAGCATCAAGTCACTACTACTATTACTGATAGCTTACTGTGTAATGTTTATTGTGTACAAGCAATATTGCAGGTGTTTTTCATGGTTTTTCCAAAGTGTTTTCAATTGAAAAATTTAATCAAATTTAGTGGTCATTAAATTAAAATGTATTTATATATTATAAAAACTGAAAATCTGATAGTGCTAAATTATAGCAGTTGTGATCTTCAAGATATGAACCCAAACTATCTTTGAATCCAAGGCCATATTTGAGGGGTCAGAGGTAATTAAGTAGTGGGAAGGAAGTGAAAATGAAAAAGGTGAAGCAGGCCTTTATATCCTCCCAACAGTGTCTTGCGTATTATGTGTATCTTGTGAATGCTTCATGCATACCAACATTGTGATGTCACGTGGTGTTTCACTGCCAAAGTATTTTCTCTCTTGAGTAAAAACTTACTTGGGCGGAAGCATTAAGCAATGGGGATGCCCACTGGAAGAACCACCTGCTCAACAGGTGGTATGACTGAGCTCAATATGTCACAACACCCCATATAGAAGAAACAACTAATTGACTAGTTTACCATTAAAACAAAAAGAGATACGTGGTATTACTTCCCTAAAATAGGCTAGTTAGACATCTTTATCAATTTTACAGGATTTGCATCACTGTATTTCATTAGATGAAAAAAATAATTTGCAACTTAACCAATATGCCAATTGCTAAAATGTGTGAATACATGTCAAAGAAAAAAATGGAACATGGTATTTACATAGACTTGTCTGAATTCAGCTATATTTTGAGTTTTGCTAAAAATAATTTTATAATCATATCTGTGTTGGCACGGATACCAGAAACCACAACATTGGTAATCCTTGGAGGGGTGTTTGGACTTGTGGCAGCAGTGTGCTGTACTGCCTGCCAATGGGGCCCTTATTTACTGGAAGCTTCTATTTAATCCAAGTTGTCCTTATCAGAAAAGTGCTATTCCAGACAAAAAAGAGGTTTCATAATTTTATATTCCTTTTTGCTTGATGCTAACATTTCTTTCTTCTTCCACAAAAACATATATTTTTTTTTTAATATTAAAATATGTATATAAAGATTGTTTTCTACAGCAGAACCAGAAGTGCTATCATTAGGTGTAAAATCTGCATATTGTTCTGATGCTGCCATAACTGAGGACTATGTTTTGGTTTGCCAGTACTTCTCCATGTGACATGGCTAAGCTCCCATGTGAAGCTAGCTCAGGCATCACAGCATTAGTACAAGCTGGTTTGCTGCCCTTGACCTTCCTCTCTCAGGTTGTTCTTTCTCCTCAAATCTCCCTTCCTTTCCCTAGCATCTTTCCTTCTCCCCTTGGCAGAGGATTGACCTAAGGTGTGACACAGAGGAAAGACTGGTGGTGAGTGTCAGGAGATGTGGCACTAGCTTTGGGCTCTGTAATCAAATCATTATTTAACTTTTCACACAGCAATTTGCCACTCAGGGTCTTAGTTTCCCCATCTGTATATTGAAGGCAAAGGGTTCAGTAATCTCTATAGCCCTTTGTGAGTCTGAAAAGCTATCATTCTGTGAGCAATAAGATACCCATCCAGGCTTACCTTTTGGGCTTATGGCCCTAAAGGGAGAGCCAAAATAAAGGCTTATATCATTGTTATTTTAGACATGCTTACATTTCATTAGCTGCCACTTGAGGAAGCAAATGTCTTCAAAACTTCAAAAGAATGACTGAGTCTCTAATGAAAGAATCTCAGAACACAGTGTGAGAATTTTGGATCTCTCTCTGAAGTCACTGTTTGAAAGATAAGAATAGTCCTGCTTATTGCCAATGGTCATGACAGAGCTTGGAATACAAGGCAATTTCACTATTGAACAACCTGAACACTCATTCAAAGAACGAAAGTGGATAAAAATGGTTGAGTCTATATTTAAAAGCAATTTTACAGGCAGCTAAGATGTTATATGCAGCTTCATTCCTTCCAGGCCACTAATGTATATCCCCACACAAATGCTAGTCCCCAAGTAATTCTTCTTTTCCATTCCATCTGCTATACAAAGGGGGAATTTTTTCTATATGTCTACTAGCAAGTGT
This sequence comes from Aethalodelphis obliquidens, assembly GCF_003676395.1. Taxonomy (NCBI): domain Eukaryota; kingdom Metazoa; phylum Chordata; class Mammalia; order Artiodactyla; family Delphinidae; genus Aethalodelphis; species Aethalodelphis obliquidens. The sequence goes on along the minus strand of NW_020837971.1, from coordinate 3,311,320 downwards.
GATAGAAAATCCTGCTCACTCATATAAAGGTGGTAGGTTTTTAGTAGCCAAGCTAAGAAGTGCTGTGAATTAGAGCCTTTGTTGATTCATCAGAGCCCTTTTACTTTTCCATCAAAACCACCATAGTAAACAAAGCAACTATACTGGGCCAAGTTATGCTAGTGGCACAGACACCTCCTTTAACAACTGAACTGTGTGCTGGAGAACGACCACTCCTTTAATTACACCTCAGAAGTGTATGTACATAATGAGAAAAGAGCCAACTGCACTGCCTGAGCCCCTAATGTGGATTGGCTCAGGACCAAGTCCTTTGTGTCATTTCTTTCTTCTTTCATCCTCCCTAAATTTGGTGCTGTTATATAAGATCACCCTACTTCTGCTTTCTTTCTTATCCCCTTTCATGTCCTCAGATAAATTTCTTACTCCTGCCCCCACTGTTTTCAACCAACAACATTTTCCAAGTTGAAACACTTTCCCGTTCAACATACAGTCTGTTCAACAACTGAAGCACTCAGACTCCATGTCTATACCACTCATTTATCTATTATTAATTTATCCATTCATCCAATGTATTGATCTATGATGCCTTTGCCACTGGTGATACAAAGACTATAAAAGATATGGCCTATAATCAAGGGAACCTCACAAATCATGGGGAGAGAAATCTAAAATGAGGACACATTATGATAGATTATGTAAAATTTCCCAGGATATCAGAGGCGAGAACAGCTATCATTCTTCAAAGAGTTGGCAAAAACTTTGCTAAGAGGCTACATGATATACTGCTTTGAATTATTTGATTTATTACATAAAGTTCAAGAAAATAATAACCTTATCTTAAAGGTCATTATATCTTCTCAATAGTACCTTGTAAATAATGGATACACTGTGGGTGCTCAACAAACACACACATTTTAACTGTGCATCACAGCATCATGACAGAGATATAAAAGCTGGTTTTTGTAGCACTTGACCTTGCTCTCTCAGGTTGTTCTTTGTTCTCAGATCTCTTCTCTTTTCACAAGTACTTTTCCCTTATTTCTTTGACAGAAACTTCCAACAATGTGGCACAGAGGAAAGAACTGGTGATACCTAGCTCAGATGCGTAGACAACTTGGTCAAGGCTAGAGTTCATATTTGTGATTTCCATGTTTGCCTCTTATTTTGACCCTCATACATGATCAGAGGTGGTATTTCTGATACTAGCTGGCTATTTTGCAAATGGATCTACTTGTTCTAAAAAGATTCCACATGCCTCATCTTCAAGTATGAAAACAATCTACCTCCTCAGTCCTATAAGTGAATGGTTCCCCAGTCTTTACATCTTTGGGCATTTATTTACGTATAAATATATTCATTGAATAGTTGCTACTTGGACAAGAGTTGTTGGGGAGAGAGAACTGAAAAGTGTCCCTATCTTGGTTGGAGCAACTGTTTCTTCTCCCCTTTCCTGCTTTTCAAGGGTTAGCCCATCCTGCTTACCTCTGTAACACTGCTGATCCAATTTTTAGTAGGGTAATTACTTTTAGGCGTGTCTCCTCTAAGCAAACTGTCCATTCATTGAATACAGGCCTGGCAATGGGCCTGGATCTGAATGATTTTTACATTTGAGGAAACACATCCAATGAAGTTAAACAATGTAGCCAAGATCCCAAGTATGTTAATTGTAATTTTCCTTCTTATAGGCTTCAGAGGCAGAGAACAATAACAGACCTACTCAGGATAGGTTTAGAGAATGTGATTTCATTTTTGCTCATTACTCACCTCCAGACTATATTTAAAAAGGCTACGAATTCAGGAGGAGTTGTGAAAAATTGGTGGATAGTATCAATTTACAGACAGAGTTTCTGGATCACTGGATCACTCTCTCCTTACCCTAAGTCAAAACTTTCTTTTCCCAACTAAGATCCAGTATGTGTTTACTGGAGTTGGGGAGGCTATATTTCTAAGAATCCCTCTATATGAGGCTGGCTGGGGGAGGAGAGTTTTGAGAACAGGCTGTATTGGGAAGGGCCTATATATCCAGTTGAACCCAGCAAGGATGTAATGTTTTCCGTTTGGCCTAGTGGATTTATGAAAAGAGGTTGTCTTGCGAGTTGAAAAAGACTCTTTCCTGAAAGGTTTCCTGTAAGGTAAAAAGGGCCCCCGACAGATAGCACTTCTGGGAAGACAGGGTCTAAGAGGAAACTGTAAATTGTCAGAGACCTATGTTAGAAATTGCCAATGGTGGAAAATATCAGAAAACCCACAAAAGTGTTTCATGAGAAAAACAAATTGAGGCAACTGAGACACAGAGCAGTTTGACACCAGATTAAAAGTACTAGATATCTAAAACTGTTCTATTTTCTTATTTCCTCCTTTACCATTGTGTCTGAAACTGGAAGACCCAGAAGAAGCAGCTAGTTGATGAGAAAGAAGGGTGGGCAAAAGAGAGGTGAAATCTACTGGTTCCTTTTCCCAATATATCAGGATTGAACTAGTGGAGGGATGTTAAAGTGGGGGGGAACCTTAAAAGTGAATAAGAAAATAAGGTTGTATATTAGACTGCATTAGACTATTCAACAGAAAGAAAAAAGTCTATTTTTAATACCTAATAGTGACTAGAAAACTAGGAGGAAAGCTAGGAGCTGGGAAGAATCCACAGAATTTGTTTCAAGGGTTAACAGTGAGAAAGAATCAAGTTGCTATATGTTTGTATACTACTAACTTGTTCAATAACTGGTTACACCAGCTATTGGTAGAAGCTAAGTTTGACTCAAAACCCACTGTTATCTTTATTCTCTCTTTAAAAAAAAAATAGGAATACCCATTTGTTTAAAAAACGATGGAGAGTAAGACTTTAGGAAAACTGTATCCAAATGCCATTTTCAACCTTGTTTTGGCCCTGATTCATGAGAAAAGAAGGAAGAAAGGAATGAATGAAGAAAGAGTGGGAAGGAGGGGAGGAGAGAGAGAAGCAGGAAGGAAAGAAAAAAGGGAAAGGAAGGAGGGAGGGAAGAAAGGAAGAAAGAAAGCAATCAATTTTCAAAAGACATCTATGAGACAATCAGGGCAATTTGAACATGGACTGGGTATTTGATATTAAGGAATTACTAGTAATTTAGTTATATGTGATAGTGACAAGGTGGTTATATTTAAAATATCCTTCTATGTAAACTAAGCATACTGAAATATATATGGTTAAATGATAAGACGTCTGGTTTGATACTGTGATTTATAATAAGATATATATATTTGTTCTTTGTCCTGTTTCTGCAACAGAGCTTCTAAAACCCTTGGAATTTCCCAAGTGTGAGAGCAATAGAGGTATCTCTTGTTACATTAGTGAGGCAACTTTTGGAAAGCACCTAAGAATGGGGGCTGGTTGCCAGAGAAGCCATTCAAGTGATTAGTGTTGGAAATTTCAGTCCCACCCACTGCCCCGACCTCTGGGGATGGGAGAGGGCCGGAAGGCTGGGTCAATCACCAATGGCCGTTGATTTAGTCAATAATGCCTATTTAATGAAGCCTCCCTGAAAACCCAAAAGCACGAGGTTCAGAGAGCTTCTGGGTTGGTGAATGTGTGGAGATACAAGGAAAGTGACACACCTGGAGAGGACATGGAAGCTCAGTACCCTTCCCCCATCCCTTGCCCAATGCATCTCTTTCATCTGGGTATTCCTAAGTTACATCTTTTTATAATAAACCAGCGATCTATAAGTAAATTGTTCCTTGAGTTCTGTAAGCCACTTCAGAAAATTAATTGAACCCAAGAAGGGATTGTGGGAACTTACAATTTGTAGCTGGTTGGCTGGAAGCACAGGTAAGAACCTGGACTTGCAACTGGAGTCTGAAGTAAGGGGGGGGTGGGGGGTGGGGGGCGGGGGGAGGGACAGTCTTATAGAACTGGACCCTTCACCTGTAGGATATAAGACTACCTCCAAGTAGAAAGTGTCAGAGCTGAGTTGAATTATAGGACACCAGCTATTGTCCAGAGAATTGCTTGGACACCAACAACACATTGGAATTGCATCCAGGATCCTAATACTTGGTATTTGCTTTAAAATACTCCAAAGACGGGGAAAAAAAGTAGTGGAGACAGATGAAACAAACTGGGAAAATGCATATAATTGTTGAAGGCAGGTTGAAGGTAGATCATGGATATGTAAGACTGCATTGTTCTATTTTCTCTATTTTTAAGTGTGATTAAATTTTCCATAATAAAAAAATTTAAATAAATCAGAGAAATTCACAGGCCCATATGTTTTGATTCGTTCTAACTATGTCTCTTCCACAACTTTTGACTAACATAAATAAGGCAGCTTCCCTCAAATATCACTTCTGAATAAACATAATACATTATCTCTAACTCACTGTATTATAATTCCTTTATTTTCTAGAGCACAGCTTGAAATCTAAAACTAATAAATTTATTCCAAAGCTATTCTTTGCCCTGAGAAAACCAGAGTTTTCCATTGATGAATTAATTGAGAGTTGTATCTTCCTAAGTATCTCTTGATACAATGGTTAAGTCTCAATTTACCAAGGTCTTGGGTACTATATCTTTGCATCCATATCTTGGACACCATATCTCTGAAGAGGAAATCAGAATTTTGTGACAGAGAAGGCTATGAAGAACAAAGGCCCTTGGGAAACTGCCTTCATAGGCAATTGAGGAATGGGAACTGATCATTTTTCAGACACATTTTATAGGAGATACCTATATCTTGTCAGGCTGAACTAATTTAAACTTATAAATATGCTGCCATATTTGCTGCCAATTATAATATGCAGAGCTTTCACATTTTAATGCCTCTGATCCTGGAGTAAATCCTGCTTAAATTAATATCATCCAGGCTGCAGTTGTGACATAGTTGAATGTGCCAACACGTGAACCAAAAAAACAAAAAAAAAAAAGAAGAAAAGAAAAGAAAGAAAAAGAAGAAAACCTTGCAGAATAGAATCCAGTAGTTTGGTAGAAAGTTCTGGAAACAATGGAGCGTGCTTTCTCTCTTTTAAATAAAAGCTACTACAACACCTTCTTGATGAAAACAACAACAACTACAAAAAAAAAGAAGACACCAATGAATCTAAGTAGAAAAGTAATTAGGAAATTTAGAATCTCAATATAAAGAAATCTGGGGATATTTCAACCAATTTTTTATGTAGGTTTTATTTTTTTAATGTGTATATGTGTTAATCATCATAAAAAAACTGCCTATATAGACCCAAAAAACTTTCTTTCAACTAGTATAAAATAAAAATTCTAAGTGATAAGAAAGAATAATGTCATGTATTAATTGGCAGCACTGTTTTTCTTTCTTAGTAATAGACAAAATACTGGTACATCTTAAAATCAATGAAATACAATATCTGAAATACAATAAAGTTTATAAAGTTTTGACATTTATGTAGATTAGTTAATAAATAAATTAAGGGCCATTATAGATGACCATAACATGTCCTTAATGTTAAAAGCTATCTTTAGCGGAACAGTCATGATTTTATCAATATATCATCATTCCCTAAAACTGGAGACAAAAGAATAACACTGGTAGCCCATGAGGCTAGTCAATGTGGACATCTCTGATTGTTCATATATACTTGCTTTAAGTTTACTCTCTACTCCCAATATTGGGAGATTGGATAAATCCAGGTTATCATCAGAACCACAATCAGTTTAGAAAGGGAGATAATTTCAGATCATTATGTTGAAAGACTGTAACAAATGGAACTGTCCAATATAAAAGCTGTGGTTGCTGCCATCTTTGAATGAAGGACTAGAATGATGACCTACTGAGCCCCTTTCAATTTTATGATTTTATGTTTCTAAATAAATCTTGTAAACCTGCAAATCGTAAGTATAAAAGATACATTCTTTAATTAGACACTCACCCCTAGATTCATTAGCCGCAACAATGGATAAGAAAAGGCAAAGTTTCGGACTTCCCTGGTGGTCCAGTGGTTAAAAGGCCATGCACCCAGTGCAGGGGGCCCAAGTTCGATTCCTGGCCAGGGAACTAGATCCTGCATGCTGCAACTAAAGATCCCGTGCATGCCACGAAGAAGATCCCACATGAGGCAAGGAAGAGCCCACCTGCCGTAACTAAGACCCGGCACAGCCAAATAAATAAATATTTTTTTTAAAAAAGAAAGAAAAGGCAAAGTTTCAAACCCACGAAATAATGTTATCAAATAGTCATAAAAATAATGCATTAGCTCAGCTCATTTTATTCTGTGTTAACTTTGGCATGAAATTAAGGAAAAATTATTAACAATGTCACTCCAACCCCATTCCTAGACAGATAAGTAATCCAGCTTCCCTCAGAGATTCACCATTGGGCAAACGGAGTACTATATTCCTAACTGATTTTATTTATTATTGATTCTTCATTGTCTTGGAGCATCAATGGCTTTTATGGTAATTTTTAAAATATTAAAATGAATGAGAATCTTTATATTTCCTTTAGCAAACAACTCCTGCTCTTTTGCATTTTTGTTAGATTATCCTTCGTGGAGAAGGAAAATAGACACTAAGCTTCCTAAAATATTCAGTTTTTGACATGATGACTATTATAACAAGTTTGTTTAACCAATACTACTTTAAGAACAAAAGAAAAAGATCCATTAGAAAATAAAAGGTTATTAGAAAAAGAAAATGTAAGGAAGAAGAGAAAAGGAAAAGGAGAGAGAATGTATGCTTTTCTTTTATCTCCCAGGAATTGGCTAAGGACAAAATGTGAAATCTGTTGTAGCTTTGGCTTTGAGTCCTCTGAATTATCACACGGCTGTATTTATTCAAATGAGCAAAGACAATTTTCTGTCATGTCCACAAATTAGCTTTGTTCTTCCAGCTGAAGCTGTCTTTGAGGATTCATATAGTATATAATGAGTAAACCATGAACAAACAATTAATAAGACTATTTAAATTATAGATTAAGTGCCAACTTATTTCCCTAATCATGTTAGGCATGGTATTCCTTGTTAAATAAAATTTTCTCTAGCTTTATAAATATTTATCTTAATATTATTAAAGCAGCAAATGCAAACCTTAAAAAGTCTATTTGATTATTATGCTGTAAAACTGATGACATGAAAAATAAATTTGAGTAAAAGATTCAAAATAATTCTAGTACTCTCTGGTAGCATAGCAAATAAAAAAAAAAAATTCTCCCTTTAATAAGATATCCACCTATATGTACCTAAAGATCTACTGCAGGGAGTTAATTGGTGGCCCATATTGGCCCAGGAGGACATATTATGGTTACAGCAATGCACAGTGGGATGTTCCAGTAGAACTAAATATAAGGCAGCTTAGATTTCTTTGCTCACGACCATCTAACCTAATTTTAGATAGCCTGTATCTTCCTCTGAGCATTTCTGTGAAAAGCATGCTCTGATTCTATTGTCCTGGAAAGCAGAGCAAAATACGCATCAATTGACCTTTAAATAACTGCATTTTGAAATAATATAAAAGAGGAAAGGTTTGCACACATTCACACACAATTACACATCTCTGTCTCTACCCTTTCTCAGAGAATTAAAATGCTATATTACTGAATGGATATTGCTTTAAAAATATAACTAATGCCATTAAAATCAGCCTATTATGAAACCAAGCAACTACTCAAGAGTGTGGAGCATTCTTAGGGATGCCCCCACTCACCACAAATACTCAGCTACTGTAAAACCCCACAGAATTTCTACTCCCCTTCCTAACCATATTGATTCTTAAGTATTTTTGTTTCAAACTCACTTTTCTCAATTTCAACATTACTCATCTTTTCTGTGATCAATGTGGAAGTGAAGAAAACAGACAGAGCAATAAGCATTTCAGACAGGGCAATTAAACATGTGGTTTCTCTATGCACACATTACAGCATCAGCATTTACAGCTCAAGACACCACCGATGAGTCAGGCTAAAATAGTCTTCAATGGAGCTGATACTTTATCTTGCACATATGCTACCAAGATTACATCATCATAGCTAAATTCATGACCTACTAATATTTTGTTAAGAACTCCAAAAGTTCAGGCATTTTTATTTATAAAAATTTATTTATTTTATTTATAAAACAGAGGATGCCAGACCCTACCCTGACGGCATATGCGCCTGAAAGTTTCTGTTGCATTTTCCCTTTTTAGCACATTAAAATAATAGTAACATCAACTGTGGATCCGTAAAAACTCAATGCCATGGTTTCAGGTTAGGAGAAAGCTTCTATATAAATTAAAGAATGTTTTGTTTACTATTCATGATCTCAAAAGTGGCTGTATGAATATGTTATAAAACAAACATATGCATAAAAGTCAATAAAATTATAAGAACTAAATGTAACAATATAAGGTAGAAAAACAAAAATATTCCTGAGGATACCATGAAATGTGTTAGCAATTTGAGAGATTCAAAGAAAGTAAATGTCACAGTCCTATCACAATAAATCTGGTTGACATTATTACTGCAATAACAGTTGACATATAGACAGATGATTCTATTTTGTTCAGTTACAAATCCCTACTATGGTGCTTGGCTTATATTAAGCACTCAATAAATATTTATTGAATAATTCAATGCATTATTTGGTCCTTAAAAGAAACCTTTAGTATTACTGTTACCATTTTCTTTTTATTGTTCTTATTTTACCATTTACTACTATTATTAGCATTCTACAAATGAGAAATGAGTGTGAAATATCCTACATATAGTCTGACTCCATACCTAAGCACTAACCACTTTACCTTTCCATCTCTTGCTGATAAAAACCAGATTTCCTGTGAAACAGTATGTGGAAAGGGTCAATAAATATTAGAGGAGGTCACTACGAGCTGGGCTAGTAACCAAAATTTCATGAAGGACATGGATATGAGCTAATAAACAGCGACGACTAAAATAACAGAGGGAGATGATATTTAAAGCAGGAAGAGGTGGCCTGAGCTAAGGAGACAAGAAGGCACAATTAACATTCAGGGTCAGCTAATGGGCAGATCTGGCTACAGTACAGGGTGGCCTAAATGAATGGGATGCCCTGGAGTTGGCATGTTAAGTACTCAATGTGGGGAAATGCAACAGTCAGAAGTCATTAATATGTTAGAGGGCCAGAAATACCAAAAGCCTGGAAGCTTTTGGAACCACAGATTAGAAATAACCCAGAGGCAAAGGGTGCCACATAAATCATCATTTAAGGGAAATTGCAATATTAGAGGGCTAAATAGGGTTTAATACCAATCATCCAGGAGACATGTGAAGCTACAAAAATCTCAGAGCAAATTACCTTAGGGACAGATGAATTGAGCCAAATAATTTAGAAGGAAGACATTTCAAAAACAAAGGCTTGGGGCTTCCCTGGTGGCGCAGTGGTTGAGAGTCCGCCTGCCGATGCAGGGAACACAGGTTCGTGCCCCGGTCCGGGAAGATCCCACACGCCGCGGAGCGGCTGGGCCCGTGAGCCATGGCCGCTGAGCCTGCACTCCACAACGGGAGAAGCCACAACAGTGAGAGGGCCGCGTACTGCAACAAACACACACACACACACACACACACAAAAACAAAGGCTTGCAGAGATACCACACTAAGGTAGAGTAGTAGGAATGGTGTAAGTTAAAAGAGTATATTCCAGCCACAAGGAAAAGAAATCAGAAGCCCTGTGTGAATTGGAGCCAACCACCCTGAATGTTTCATATGCTGAATCTGTCTTGCGGCATTATATTTCAAAAGGCAGCATTCGTTGCTGTTTACCTTGTGACAAAGAGTTGGAGCACAGCAGTGAACCTGATATTGAAGAACCATTTTCTGATCTGGGTACACCTAGACCTGCAAATACATATGGGCAAAAATTGTTGCAAAAGGCAAAGGAAAATGCAATTGTAGGTAAAAGGAAATTCTTGTAACGAATGTGTTCTGATAAGAGTCACATAGATGGGTACTGAAAGACACAGCTAGAAAAGTATCTTGAAGACAGACTATAAAAGCCTTGCATGTTTGTTGATATTTACATAAGAGGCAATGGAGATTTTGAGTTGGGAAGTATTCTGATAAAAGCATCAGTCTCAGCAGTATGGCAGCAGTATGACCTGTGAATCAAAGATAAAAGCAAAGGATACCAGTTAGGAAGCTATTGTAATAATTTAGAGGTGAGGTAAATAGGATGTGAATTATAACCTTGACTGTGAGAATGCAAAGAGTTTTGGAATATTGCAAAATGGGGAACAATAGTGGGTTTAAGAGCCAGTAAGAGAAAGTCTTATAAAAATGATGAGTCTTTTCTAGAGAGAGGGTTGAAGAAAAGACGATACAAATGCACACACACACAAAAACTTACTTTATGTACACTGGGGAAGGTACTGCTTTAAAGTCATAGCAAGTATATCAATTTGTCACTCATAGCAAATATAAATTTCAAAGCTATGATATTGAGTGAATGTATAAGTCTCTACTATTCAAATTATATGCATTTTATATATGTAGCAGATGTTTCTTTTTATTAAGTGAAGTTTTTTTTTGATAAACCTAAGAGACAGTCTTGTATAATAATGCTGAATGTGCAGAATCATATTCTATTTCAGAGAATACAACAAAATAAATTTAGATATTTAAATATTCTGTTAAAAATTGAACTTCAGCCAACACAACAGATATTTATTAAGTAACCCATAATGTAAATACCATTTTGTGATGACAATGACACTGAACTATCACCTGGTGGACTGTTTTTCAAGGGATGGTGTGGATTTCTACTTAACCACCCACACTGCTCATCAGCACATACATATCTGCTCAGAAAAAGGTCCAAGGAAGAGTGCATCTACACTGCAGAGCTAACTGGCCCACTTTGGACTCAAACCCTTCATGCTGGCCTCAGTAATGCAAGCTCCACTCAACTGGCTTCTACACCAGCTGGTTTTCATAAATTTGAAGTTAAGACTTTCTTTTATTTTCTTCCACTTTGGCAGAATGAATAGTACTAATTTAGTAAAGTTGCTGGAAAATACAATCACTGGACTTGATATTTTCACCCCAAAATACTAATTAATTAATTAGTAACAATTAAATACTAGTTATAATTAGTATAGGTGAAAATTAACTCTAAAAGAGTTAATTATATCACTGGAATTGTGGATTATATCACACTCAGATTAAAGAAAGACAATTTATCGAAGCTTTATTACAGATATCTAGATACCTGGACAGATAACTGTATTCGGGTTGTTCCTGAATCTAATAAATACCTGTTTTAATTTTTCAAAATACACTAGACTAAAACAATACCTCCGCATAAGTTTTTGAGCCCAGAACATGTAATACCTTTTCATTCTTCCATCTCACCACTGCTATTCTGTCAGGCACTGACAATATGATGAATCAAAAATGAATGTGTTTATGTGGACGCTGAAATGACATATTTTATTGTAATTTTGAGGATTTGAGGTCTAATAATATGTCAGCTGATGCTTCTTATTTATTGCTATTGTTTTTACTCTAATGGACCAAAAGTAACAAACATTTATGAACAGACAGATTTACTTTTCATTTATGTAAAACTGGGAACCAGTGAGAGTAATTTTTCACAGATAAAATTAATTATTAGATTAAATGCCAAACTTAAGACTTTGAAAAACTTGAATCACATAGAGTAGTAGAACTAGAATGACGGTTCTACTTTGCTTTTAAAATACTTTCATTAGCAATGATGAAAGAAAATCATGGAGGTATCAGCTAATGTATCTGATAGGAGCATTCCATTATTATCAGCATCAGATTTTGGTCTAATCTGAAAACGTGGATGAATGTTTTGTGTCATCTTGCTTCTTTTCTGCCCATCACATTGTCTACTTGCATAAGTGGTTCTATTTATGGTCATACACTTGTCCCCGCTCACAGTTGTCCCCTAATCTGAAGAATATGATATAAAAAAAATTATAGCCAATACTCTGAAAGGTGTATGCTTGAAAACATTAACAACACAGAATGAAACATTGAGATAGTTTTAATGGCTATACACTTGACTGTCAAAAGATAAAACAGACATGTTTTAACATCTAATAATTAGGTATATCATTTACACATTTTCAATATGATGATTTCTAATTTCTTGCTTCTATACTAGTGTCCTTATATTCTTGTATTTCTTTCTAACTGAATTCACACAGCCTTGACTGAGATTCAAACAAATGGGAATGTTTCATTTTTCAAAGGTCCGGCCCATTTGTTTGCATTACAGTACAAAAGCCAGCTGTGCTCAAATGCACCATCTGAAGAACGATGTTGAAATAGAGTAAGCAGGCTGGCAGGAGTAGTCATGCTAAAGGCAATAACTTCGGCAACTCTGAAATAGTAACATAACCACAATATTAGCTGGCTATGATATGCTAATAAATACTACATGACCCTTTAGGCATTCCATAGAATGGAATTATTTAAACCCATATTCCATACTTCTAGCTTAACTCTGTCACTCTTTTTGTCCTTGCCTAAATAATTTCCTCTGTGCTTATTAGGGCAAAGATTTTTTCTTTTGTTTGGGTGTCCTAATCCAAACCCAAATCATGAGATATGATTTGAAGAAGTCATATATATATCAAATATATATGCAGCTACAAAATACTTTATATGTTACGATATTTCCCCTCCAAAATTTCAAACACTTTTCATAGTTTAATCTTCATACCAAATACAACAAAAAACACAGCCAATATATCCGAAGCAAGCATGCAAAATGACAGAAATGCACATTTGTTACTCTAATAATAAAAAATAATAGTGATAAACTCAAGCTATCCTAAACATTTCACATTGACATAACAAAGTAAAATGAAGCTCAGTTGGATTCATGGCTTTGTACAATTTCAAACAGTAAGACATAAATCAGTAAACTTGCCTTTTTTTTTTTTGGCTTGCTTCATCTTATTTAGGAAGGTTTTTCTACTACAGATTTTGTTCAAGGGAATAAGGCCAGGTTCCCAGTGTGCAGAAATACAGCCTGACTCTGGGAAGGCTCAATCACAAACTAAACTTGGAACTGCCCAGTGGCAATAAACATAGATGCCAATGCAGATAAAGAAACCTGCATAACGCTAAAACAAAAGGAAGGGTGTGCTTGGCACACAGAATTATTTTCTCTCCTGCCAAAGCCAATTTCTTATACATCAGTGACACTTTTTAAATTTGAGCCACTGAAATAAGTAAAAAAACAAATGTATGGAACCTATGAAGTAGAAAGGGAGGGAAAGGTGAAAATGTTATATCATTATCAAATAAATTATTTGGCTAAAACTATAATCTCTCCCAACATTATAGCACTCTATTGGAACCAAATTGTTTTGAAATTGTCACACACAAGACCAACGAAAAAACCATATGTATTATTTTTAAACAGGTTATCACATTTAATCCTCAACACCACTAGGAATTAGGCATTAATATCTCTGTTTTAGAGATGAGGATACTGATATTTAGAATGAGTCAGTAAGTTGCCCAAGATCTAAACTCAGATCTCTCTGATTTCAAAATTCTCTTTTAATTTCACAATATTAACTGTAATGAAATATACTTTATAAAATTTACCTTACAGAAGTAATTTCAAGAAGTAATACTAAAATCTCTGCTATGTATATTGGGTGGTGGAAAATTAAGCATGGATATAATCTAAAAACAGTTTTTGTGGAGAGAAAAGCCTTTCAAGAAATAATTAGAAAAATTATTTAAACATATTTAGATATATAGCATATACATTATGTAGTTGATACTATTTCTTTCAATGTCTATTTTGGATGAGGCCATCACTGAAGACAGCATAGCAGAGAAATGGAAAGAAGACATACTTCTAGCTACTTAATCAACCAATCCTGCCCTATCTTTAGACTCTCTGTTGGGTAAAGTCATAAATATTCTTATGGTTTATGACTTGATGTGGATTTCAGTAACTTAAGCTTGAAAACATCATAACTAATGCATATTACTATGTAGAGGTGCAGAGAAAGTACATCAGTATAAAGTTAGTATTAGTTAGGAGAAGTGTCTATTTGGTTCAGATAACTTTCATTATGTATATTCATTTAACAATAGTTTTTCTATCCCAGCAAAACCATTGTCGAGGATTGGGAATAACAATATGAAATACTGCTTTTCCTCAAGGAGCTATTGGGGTTTGCACACTGGCAATAAATTCAATAAATCACAGAATGTTAGAAGTTACCTAACTCAGTGATCTGCTTTGCCACATGAGGAATCTGAGGTCACATAGCTAGTGAAAATGTGCAGTAGAAACCTGAACTTTCATTTCCCAGAATAGAAATAATGTGGTAGAATCAATAGTCTAGAATTATCTGGAAGGGATAATTATAATTATAATTATCTTGAAGCATTAAAAAAATAATGCTTCAATATCTGGATTAGATCAGGCAAATCATTTTATTCCTCATGGCACAGTCTTATATCATGTAAAGTAAATATAATTATATTAAACTTGAATATTTATTTCTACTTGTGCCTTCTAGAACTCTTGACTTTTTAAGCCTCTCAGAATAAAGCAATATTTGCAACTAGATATGGTATTGTGACTTAGTTCTGGCCAACAGGATGTAAACATAAGAGTCTTGTGCTCCCTTTCTAGAACCTGTCACTGAAATATGGCCAAATATGCTCCTTCTTTCTCTCATCTCTCCTGCTATTTCAAATGTGCACATGGTGGCTGGATCACTATGACTAGGACCATTCATGGGAAGAGAAGAACAAAGAACTGGAAGCATTCTGGGTTCTACTTAACTGTTTAGCTGCCACACCAGTCCTGAATGCCTGAGTGCAAGAGAAACCAACTTTTTAAGTCAATGTTATGGGGGGGTCTCTGGTACTCCCAGGCAAATAGAACACTAATGTCTTAAAGTTAAATATATATATATGTGTGTGTATATATATATATATATATATATATATAAAACATTGTCTTAGTCTAATCTTGTGGTCTCAGTTATGTGACTAGAAATTAACCTGATAACATTGGGAACATGTTGACAAATCACCCACAAAGACATGTGAGAGACAGAGACAGAGTGAGAGAGAAAGAATATACCCAAAACCCTTGGATAAAGGCTCCAATAATTATTTGCCTCTCTATAAAGCATTGTGCAGATTATTTAACAACAACAAAAAGCTGCACCAGGAAAACTCAGGGTTTGAACGTGAATGAAGAGGTACTGTATCGCTTTAAAGAATCTTTTCAAAGAAACACACAAATGATTGTTTAATTTACTGTGTTTAATAGAATCTAACTGGATGTTCTTTAAAAACATTATGCACCTTTCTCTTGGCACCAAACTGAGAGTGGATTCATGGACTTATAGGAACGAGTGTTTTAGTTTTTGTTATGGAGCTTCTTGCTCCACTCCTATTAGCTATACTCCTCTAAACTCTCACAACTACAGAACTACAATATGGGAATTATTTAGGTAAAATTATTATTCCAACAATTTGGTTATGGAACACTTTTTAAAGATGAATGCAGAGATCATTAGCTCAAAAACTTATGTTCTGGACTAAATCAAACTCCTATCTTCTTCCTCCTCTCCTGCTCCTCTACCTTTCTTCCTCATTCTCCTCCTTGGCATCTTTGTCAAAGAAATTCTGAGACCTGCATAAAGGATTGTCACTATATTACTGTAAGCTAAAGCAAAGATAAAAAATGATTTTCTATCTCTCAGATAGAAATTATGAAACTAGGAAGGTTCTCATTTTCCTACAGCTTCCAACTATCTTCTCCCTCTTAAGGAATTAAATGGAAGACAGTTATTTATCTGTTTAAGTGTACTTTTTTGAAATGTTACTGCATATAAAAGTAGGCTCCTCCAAGAACATGGGGCATTTATAATCTATCTCCATAAATTTGTCAAACTAACTAGGGATGCACAATGGGAGAGCAGAACTTTTCACATTTTGGTTTTGAAGCCAGTTCCCCTCAGAATTTACTCTTTGGAAAGAAATTGTTATTGAACTAAAGATCCAGATATCAGGGGAAATTCCAGTCTACATTAATGATATCATAAGTTGCAAATGCAATAAATCTGTTCTCCTCTACCTTGATTAGAACTGCCCTCCTATCTTCTCCACTATTCAGATTACATAATTGTGTTCTTAAGCATCTTTGAAAATTATGTTGCTTCAATCTGAATACCTGAATGGTTACGCAGTTAGTTGTTTGTTTTTTTTTAAATATCTTTATTGGAGTATAATTGCTTTAGAATGGTGTGTTAGCTTCTGCTTTATAACAAAGTGAATCAGGGCTGCCCTGGTGGTGCAGTGGTTGGGAGTCCACCTGCCAATGCGGGGGACACGGATTCGGGCCCTGGTCCGGGAAGATCCCACATGCCGCAGAGCAGCTGATCCCATGCGCCACAGCTGCCGAGCCTGCGCTCTGGAGCCCGTGAGCCACGACTACTGAGCCCATGTGCCACAGCTACTGGAGCCCACGTGCCTACAGCCCATACTCCGCAGCAAGAGAAGCCACCACAATGAGAAGCTGGCACGCTGTAATGAAAAGAGTAGCCCCTGCTCGCTGCAACTGGAGAAAGCCCGCGCACAGCAACGAAGACCCAAAGCAGCCAAAAATAAATAAATTTATTAAAAAAAGTGAATCAGCTATACATATACATATATCCCCATATCTCCTCCCTCTTGCATCTCCCTCCCACCCTCCCTGTCCCACCTCTCTAGGGTCACAAAGCAACGAGCTGATCTCCCTGTGCTATGCAGCTGCTTCCCACTAGCTATCTAGTTTACATTTGGTAGTGTATACATGTCCATGCCACTCTCACTTCGTCCCTATACAGTTAGTTTTAATACTACAGAAGATAAAAAGGAATTCTTTACTCCCAATAAACTTCACTATCTTCTCACTGCAAGGTTTTATTACAGAAACATTTAAAAATAAAATATTGCTATGGTTGGGTATGTGATATACATTCATCGTATACAATCTAGAATCTAAATTGGCAGTTTAAGGTTACAAATATTCATTCATGTCTTGACACAGGAAAACTTCTTCATTCAATAAATATTGAGTACCTATTCTATGAAGACAGTAATGAAAGAAACTGGGAAGAAGTACCCAAACTTAAGGATTCTATAGGACAGCAGGTAAAATGGCATGCATATAAATTAGGATTTTGCAAGGAGGTTCACTGTAAGTGCCCTAAGACTGAGACAAATAATAATGGATATAACACTTCTGATTAGCACCATCAACGAATCATATGAGAAGGAGGTAGCATTAGAACCAGGCAGACTGGGCATATACCCAGAGAAAACCATAATTCCAAAAGAAATATGCACCCCTATGTTCACTGCAGCACTATTTACAATAGCCATGTCATAGAAGCAACCTAAATGTCCATCAACAGACAAATGGATAAAGAAGATGTGGTACATATATACAATGGAATATTACTCAGCCATAAAAAGGAATGAAATTGGGTCATTTGTAGAGACATGGATGGACCTAGAGACTGTCACACAGAGTGAACTAAGTCAGAAAGAGAAAAACTAATATGGTATATTAACGCATATATGTGGAATCTAGAAAAACAGTACAGATGAACCGGTCTGCAAGGCAGAAACAGAGACACAGATGTAGAGAACAAATGTATGGACACCAAGGGGGGAAAGTGGCAGGGGGTGGTGGTGGTGGCATGAATTGGGAGATTGGGATTGACATATATACACTAATATGTATAAAATAGATAACTAATAAGAACCTCCTGTATAAAAAATTAATTAATTAATTAAAAAAAAAAAGAACCAGGCAGAAATTCAAAACAGGCAAAACTGAAAGGAAAATATTCTTGACTGAGGAAGGGCAAAAGGATGGAGATAAAACTGAACTATTTCAGCATGCCTCAGATGTACTGTATCTGTAGGGTAATGGTCTCACATGTAGAAGGTTGTTAGGTTTTATTATGGGATGTTCTTAATGTTAGGTTAAGCCTTTACAGGTAATTTACTAAGGGGGGAGGGAACAGTAGAAAGAGAAGTATGATGCTGAATGCTATTTCAGGCAGATTAATCTGGTAGTCACTTGCTGAAAACTAGATCAGAAGCAGGAAACTAGATTAGAAGCTATGGTATTAGTACGGACATATGAAATGAAGGGGCACACATAGAGCACTGACAGAGGAAAAGGAAAGCAAAGAACAAGTACAAGAAATATTACCAAGACCTAACTGACAAAATTAAACTGATTAAGGAGTCAGAAGAAAAAATGATGGATGGCATGGATTTCCAAGTTTCCAGTTCAGTTGAACTAGGGATCAACAGAGATCTAACTAGGCACCATTAGAAGAAACTGAGAAACCAGGAGGTACAACTTACTAAAATGGAAACCAAGTTGACATTTAGATTTTTAAAGGGATGAAACATAGCATGTATGTGGAAATGTACAGAGAGCAGCTGGAAAACATGGGACTGGTTCCAGTCAGAGAAGACTATATGAAAATTTGACAGCTTCAGATTGAAAATCAGGTCTGAACATATACCTGTATAAATTCAATAAACAACAATAGGCAGAGAAATCTGGCTTTACAATTCATAAAGAAATCTTTTCTTCAGAGGAAAATATAATAATCTGGATATTTATAGAAATAGAGTTGAGATTAAATTGAAATACTACTTCCATAAACCACTCCAGCTTGAATCCATTCCACCTTAAATCTGTTATAGTCCCGTAACAATGGCTTCTATATCCTATGACCACTACCAAGAATTATCATCTTGCCATCGTGGTGTTTATTTGGTATGATCGGATGATTTAGAATATCATCATTTATTAACAACTTGGTCTATCTTTATTCTTGGCAAGTTATAAATACACAAAGAAGGTTAAAATGCCTAGATTTAACACTGAATATACAATTTTAAAATTCAAAATTATAATCATCACCATTTTCATGTTACTTGTTGGTCTAGGAACAATCAGAATCTTCAAAGTTGAGTGCAAAGCAAAATGAACATGCAACTGAAAAGATATCAGTACTGCATCTCTTTATTGGATTATATTGGATGATAACTCAGTTGAGTTAATACTCCACTGAAAATATGTAATTGTCATTGCTCACGTTAGCCCAAGGCATATCCCTTGGAAAGCTTACTTTTAAGAACACAAAAATATCTAGTTTTCTATATTTTCCAATAGTTAAATATTTAGATGGCATTTTGGATATGTTTTACATAAAACCTTTTTAAGCATGCTTTGTTTATCAATCATAAAAACAATAATAAAAGTAGGCTATGTGTAGCTATATAAGAGAATTGACCTGTTTATAAGTTCCATATACTCCACAAGTCTGTGTAAATATCCTCAAAACCAAATCCACATCTGCAATGCTTCTATATTAAGGACATATTTTTCCATTCAGAAAAGTGCTTCACCACCTTTCATTAAAAAAAATTATTCCACAGAACAGCTTTCAATCTATGTTTTCATTTTGTTTGAATTAAATCAAATTATTTCAATATATAATAAATCTTGGACATAGACACTGTACTATAAGCCTACTGACAAGTCAATAAATCAAAAGCAATGTTTTGATTTCTCTATATTTCTTAGCAAAATTTACAATGTTGCTGAAAAAAATGTTCTGCTCTCTACCTTCAGTAGAGTTTTGTGGGTATTTTTTTTTTGGAAGTTAGCAACGTAGGCAAAATAAAGTTGGAAAAGCTCTTTGTATAAGTTTATCGGAGAATCCTATATTTTTCACATATTAGAATTGACTTTTCTGTAATAATAAAATAATCTTATTGAATGTAGAGTCACAAGTCTACCAAATGAACAAGAGGATTCAGCAGCTGGCCTTAAAGATTATTTTCAAGTTAATGTGTTTTTTTTTAATAGGAGTTATAACTTAAAACAAAAATGCTATCCACTTAAAAGCTTAAATAAAAAAAGATGATGTTGGACTTCCCTGGTGGCACAGTGGTTAAGAATCCACCTGCCAATGCAGGGGACACGGGTTCGAGCCCTGGTCCAGGAAGATCCCACATGCCGTGGAGCAACTAAGCCCATGTGCCACAACTACTGAGCTTGCGCTCTAGAGCCCACGAGCCACAACTAGTGAGCCCACGTGCCACAACTACTGAAGCCTGCGTGCCTAGAGCCTGTGCTTTGCAACAAGAGAAGCCACCGCAATGAGAAGCCCGTGCACCGCAACGAAGAGTAGCCCCCGCTCGCCGCAACTAGAGAAAGGCCGCGCGCAGCCAGGAACACCCAACGTAGTCAAAAATTAATTAATTAATTAAATAAATTTTTTTTAAAAAGATGATGTTAGCCAATAAAACAATGTTTCCATCAGGGAACACTATTCAGAAAATTAGAAAAATGTGTTTTGTTTTTAAGCTAAATGGATTAAAAATAGAAGAAAATTTTCTAAAGAGGCAAGCATATTTATTGCAAAGAATGCTTGTGTACTTGACATAAATTCTTATTTTCTAAATAGGAAATTTTAGGTTTAATTTTTTAATATTCTAATTTAAAATTTAAATGTACATCAATAGCTGTCTCTTGCATTTAGTCATTTCTCTCCTTCATAGTGGCAAAATAAGGCTTTGCAGAATTTTTAGTTAGCCTTGGCAATTAGGACTGTATGGAAACAAATGACAGAGAGGTGACTTCACAAAGTGAGTGTCTAATTTGATGTCTTTATTGACCTTATTCTCCACTCCCACTGAATCCTCAAGTTTATATAAAAGCTTCAGGCAACTTTATTAGAATGAGTTAAGTTCTTAGAGGTTTTTTATCAAACCCTTTGTGTCCTTGGGAATAGAGGAAAAATTGTTTTTGTGCCACAAAGTTACTAAAGAAACATGGAGGAAGAAAGCAGCCTATAGGAATGAGTTTCTCGACTCCTACACAATTGTCAGTTCCACAACGTTAATCCACACGAATGTCTGGGGCCCCAAGCACAGACTACAAGAAAAATACTTTAATAGTCTCCAAAATGACCCCAAGTATGTAATCAGACAACTAATTATAAATACTGTTTACTATGTATGTACTAACACATATGTGCTCATAACCTCTACTTTTTCATATATTACACGTGCAAGGAATACAACAAAACTCAACAAATACAAATCCATCTTCCCTCTAGCTTCTCTAACAGAAAAGGACAACAGCCTTATCTGTCAGAGGCAAGGAAATGGCATCTTCCATACTATGTTACAGTGTTAAACTGTGCCCTGCACACACTTGGGTTTATGTCTGGAACACCAAAGAAGACCAAAATCAATATTAAATTGCTAACTCCAAATATTAATAAATGGTTTCTGCAGTGAAATTAAGACTGATAAGCTTGAATGTTAGCTTAAGGGAATAGCCTATTCTTTTCTTTCCCTTTCTATATTTGCTTTTGCTAAACTTCACTCAGGCTGGAAATAATCATAATAATTGGAACCAGCAGAAGGAAATAGCTGATCCTGCTAGGCAAGATGAAATAAATCTGCAACCCAACCAATACTAAATATAAGCTCCACATGAGCATACTAGAACAAAACACCTGAGATAAGAAAGTTCTTTGGCGCCAAATCCCCAAGTTTACATTTTACAAGTAGATATGTTTTGGAAATGCAATATTTATAAAGTATCTGGATGCCACTGAGTGTAAACAAACAGCAGATTTATGTCAAGTGTAGCAGTAAGACTAACAATTTCCTAGAGGGTAAGGAAGAAGACAAATAAGAAATGTTTGATCTCTGAAAAAAAATATTCATATAAAGGGATAATTTAATAAACTTTCAAGTTCACAAAATAAAATTTGTTTAAAAACTTCAGAAAGCATAAAAACACTGTTAAGGGCATTTTAAATTCTTCGTCGTTTGTAGAATTTGTTTCTCCTTGTCTTTTAACACAGTCCTGTTATAGTATTTTTATAGTTGCCAATGATGTATGCTATGCAATACTGAGACCGCAGAATAAGAAATATTATAACGCTTCTAAGATGCTTATGATTTCAACATGAAAATTAGGGATTAATTTTGAAGTGTCTGAATCATTCTAAGACAGGAAGAAAGAAAAGAAATGCATGTCTCCTCTAACAGAAATTCTGAAGTTTTGGAAAGGGAAACAGAACTAGAAAAGTGACGCAATATTTAGGTATTAACAACTGTCTGCTCTGCAGTTTTGGGCACCCATCTAGGGTATTGGATCATTAATTCTCTAGACTGTCCTGTTTCAGTAACACAATAAACTGGATAAGAGTATGGGCTTTTAAGTCAGGCTGCCATTTAGTACTGAGTGACCTTGGGCAACCTGAGCGACCTTGGGCAAGTAATGAAACTTCATGCTTCCGTTTCCTCAGGTTTAACTGAGATGATAGATATCACTTTCCTCATAGAGTTAATGTGAGCCTTCAATGAATGTAATTAGATGTGAAGTGGGACTTTTCCTGTTTTTCCGGAATGTAGCTTCATAGCTGAGGACAATGGGAAATAAGCAAGTTATCAATTATATCCATGGTAAAACCAGTCCAAAGACCATCACTCCCAATAGCCCAGATGAGAAGACTAAGTATTTGAAAAAGAGATTCCACAAAAAAGATTCCTTGAAGGGAATCTTAATAGACAATGAAGTGTCATCTCACCTTCCTTCTCAGACTGTGCTGCACATAAGAAAGTGGTCACTCACGAGGATTACTCCCAGACTAGCTGCTTGTTAAATTCTTGAAACAGTCATAGTTGCCCCATGCTGCTACCCATAAGCAAACTCTGAAAGAGTTCTTGGATGAACTTGAAAGGTTTTCTCATAAGCCTGGGGATATTCATAAAGACAGGGATTTATGCCCACTTCTTGCCATAGAATCCTGAAGGTGGGAACTTGGGTGGAGCTGCCCATGATATTGGAACATGAAGAGATGTGGCTGAATTTCCACAACATGATGAGTCAAGGAAATATGAAGTTTTCATCCTCCTTTGACCTGACCTCAGTGGAGACAGGTAGAGCGTGGATGGAGGTGGAGCAAATAAAGCAAAGAAACAGATCACACTTTTTTCATTATTGGGTTCCAGAGTTCTTGATCAAGATTAAGCTCAAAAGAGAGGAGAACCTTTCGATTGGATGCAAGGTTAAAGTTTGTACAATATTTTGAACAGACTACATTTTTTAATACCTGAAAGTGAGACTATTCTGTTACATGAAAGCAAAAACAATTATAAGGTGGGGTGGTGAGGTCTTTAGTAAAGCAGGGGTGAGAGGAAAATTAATTTTTCTTGTTTGTACCCTTTGAGTCCAACCTGTTCAATACACTGGTCACATGAGAAAGTACATGTGGCTGGAATGTACTAAGTGGTCAATATAACCTAGCAGGTTTTGTTATTATTACTAAATATTTTTTATTAATTGCCCCTAAGTAAATTCAACAATGCTTACGTTGCAGGGCTATGTAACATGAACTTTCAAGTTCAACATGAATTACTTCAGGGAATGTCACATGAATACCTAAACTGAAAAATAAGAAAATTTACTGATTTACCTATCAACCAAATACATCAAAATATCAAGTGGAAAAAAGAAAAGGAGAAAATACTCATAGTACAAAAATGTGTACTGTGGTTTTCTTGACTGAGCTCTTATTTCTGATTACTCAGACCATTTAAAGATGTTTTTAAAGGGATGGGACATGAACACCATTTTATTACTAATTTACTATGTAGCACTTAATCTACCACCTCTACATTTTCCTTAGTTCTCAAATAGAGCAATTTTCTCTCCTAGAACAGCCTGAAACAATTCTCCTCCTAGATGAAAATCTCCCTGCTGGAGCAAAAGAGCCAATTTAAATGTCCCAACAAAGAAGATCTCTTCCTCTAACTAACCTTCTAAGCTACCTTCTAATACTGGAGGTCTGTGGCAGTGTCATTCCGCCTCAATTATTAGTAGCTAAACTCTCTCAGATGTTGATGGGTAATCAACTGAGCAACCTGGCTTTTTACAGGGCTCATACTATTTTGAATCAAGTAAGCATACGTTATATACGTTACATATGTTAAACTATTTAACACATAACTTTTAAATTAAACAGAAACATTCCTTTCACAAGTTTCAGTGTAAGGATGGAAATGATACACTAGGAAAATTTTGTGATTTGGATTAATGATGGGCAAGAATGCATTTCAGAACAAAATAGGGCATATTTGGAGGAAAAAATAACAATTTTAGCAAAATTAGTCTCATAATGGATGAGGTAGGTAGTGATCATGTTGCCAAAAATCTACCACAGCATAATATAAAGAGCTGTGAGTATATTTAAAAATAAATTATTTGAAATGTTTAAAAATATTTTTCAAGGATATAGCTATAAACTAAAATGATTATACTTACCAATGTTTGTTAATTATGGGCAGAGGTTCTACATGTAGCTGATGGTTAATTTTATGTGTCAACTTCACTGAGCCACAGGGTGCCCAGATATTTGGTCCAACATTATCTTAGCTGTGTCTGTGAGGGCATTTTTGGATGAGATTAACATTTAAATCAGTAGACTGAGTAAAGGACACTGCCCTCCCTAATGTGGGTGGGCCTCATCCAATCAGTTGAAGACCTGAACAGAACAAAAGGGCTGACCCTCCCCCAGTAAGGGAGACTTCTTACTCCTACCTGACTGCCTTTGAACTGGGACATCAGTTTTTTCCCGCCTTTAAATTCAAACTGAAACATCAGCTCTTCTTGGGTCTCAGGTCTGCTGGTCTTCAGACTAAACTACACCATCAGCTTTCCTTAGTCTCTAGTTTGCCAACTTACTCTGCGTATATTGGGACTTGTCAGCTTCCATAAACACATGATCCAATTCCTTATAAAAAACATCTTCCTCTTTCTTTCTTTCTTTCTCTCTCTCTCTCTCTCTCTCCCCTCATATATACATATATATGTCTCCTATTGGTTCTGTTTCTCTGGTGAACCCTGACAAATATAATGTTTCAAATAAATCAACTATTACAGGGAAAGAAGACCTTTATCATTCATCCATTCAAAATGTTACCTAAACATTCTACATATTTTCTGGCATCATTCCAAGTACTAGGGAAATAAACACAAATTAGATGTTGTCCCTACTGGATGAATTCGAGGTCTAATGCAAGTGACATATTTGACAACTTTATCAGCCAACCATTGTTATAGCAAATAGAAATGAGTAAATATTTTGTTGTGATACTAAGAATCAGGAGGCTCTGGATCTAATTCTCACGTACCAATAGTGGATAAAATAAATGAACCTTGAGATCTTGAGATGTATATGCCATTCTTTTCATTTATAACCAAAATTATATACCACATACAGTTCAAAATACTTCATATTTCATTTCTGGGACCTTGAACTAGAGAAGATACCTGAAAGAAAGAAGATAAAATTTTGAGTGCTCAAAAATATGCACAGTCCTACCACTGCCATGTGGAAACATCTGAATAATTTTATGTGACAGAGAAGGTAATTCATTACAAATAGTGTCAATGAAGAATTCCTAGTAAAACTTAGAGAAGAGTTTGGATTTTCAAGGTTTACTCCAAATATAGCCTAGAATATTACATCAATGGTCAAATATCTTGGTCTCAAAATAGCAGCTCACAGAACCAGAAAATGAGGCAGTTTTACTTCTGTGATCTCTGAATGAAAACTAAAAACATACAGCAGATAAAGGCAGCACTGTTGAAGACAAAGTTCCCACTATTATTGTTTGTATATGACTTGCTAGAAACATTATCTTTAGTGCTTAACAGTGATACATTAACATTAAAAATCCTTATATAATAAATGTATCCTATACGATACGTATTATAAAGAACCCAATTTAAAAAGTGGTTTGTACGTTATTACAGATTTATGTTCCCCCCTACCCCCGACACCCACCCTCTAAGTTAGAAGTACTAAGTAAAGAAGATTATATACGCAGGCCCGTTAAATACAGGCATCCCTCAAATTCCCATTCTTGGCCTCCTTTCACTCTCAATGCTCTTATAAAGGGACCAGAGCACCCTGAAGGGCTTCAGCTACCATCATAAAAAGAGCATAACTCAACTCTCTAATCTGCAGCTCCAGCAATTTTGTGAGCTCTAGATGTATGTGACCAACAACTGTTGAACATCAGAAACGTGCCATCTGCCAGGAACCTCAAACATATTATATTCCCAGGCACTCATTTTTTTCCACTCACTGTTTCAATTGAAGCAACATGAAATAAAAAAAATCTGTTAAAAATGAAAAATAGGTCATTTTATAACTTTATTCTTTTAACTCACTATCTCCAACTCCAAGGCCTAGTCTAAATTGTTTTAAGTAAAACCAGTGATAAATATCTGGTGAATATAATAATATTACTTATTCACTAAGAGTCAAATATGCTGAAAATAGCATGCTGCTTCTTCCATAGTTGTCCAAGACAGCAATTTTCGATTTCTAAAACAGCCACTTCTACTGTAGATTAAATTTTAACATCTGTAGTTAATGGCATCTTCATCTACTCTGAACACCCACCCCCAGGGCAGTTATCTTTGACTCCTGCCTCCTCTTCACCACAACTTCCCAATCACTTGGATATAAATCCTTATCCATCCTGCCTCTATAATATGTCTCCAGTTCATGTCCTTCCATTCCCACCGCTGATTCCAGACCTTAGGCCTTGCTCTCACTTTCTTCTCCACTCAATACATACTTCACACCACATTTCCTCCCTGCCCCTATGCCTCAAAAACCAAAAACCCCAATCACTTTGATTATGCTTTTCCCTTGTTCAGATACCTTCAGTGGCTTTACTCACCTAGAGAATAATGTCCAAACTCTTTAGGTTTTCATTTAATACCTTCCCTGATATGATTCTAAGTTTCCTTTCTGGAAAAATCCTCAGTTGGTATCAAGATTACTTAGCTACCCCTTTCAGTAGCCTCACTGACCTGTATTTAGTTCTCTCTACAGGAGGGTCATTTTCACCCTCTCCCACCTTTGGTCATGCTCTCCTCTCTGCTTTCTACACCTCCCCACCTCCCACTCATGCATTAGAGACCATTTCAAAGATCCCTTATGCTGTGAAGCACCCCCACACACATACACACACCCTCAGTGATCTTCCATCTCTTAAGCAATAACATTTCCAACTAAGCTACACTAAAGTTTTACAAAACATTTCCATAGGCATTACCTTCTTGGATTCTAATAACCATTCTATAACATATGAAGCGACTGAGGCTCAAAGAAAGTTAATAGCCCCATAAGGACATGATAGCAATGAACTTGGGACTGGAATCCAATTAAGTCCTCTTACTCCAGGATCCACACTCCTTACATTATATTCCTCTACTTCTTCCTTTCCCTCCTTTGTGCTCTAAAAGCAGTATGTTTATATCTGTACCATTCCACTAAAACTCAGTGTTTTAAGGTTAGCTTTGTATGTGATTGCTTCTCCTTCTACTCTGTAGTCTTGGAAGGTAGGGTCTGACCATTACTATTTTAATGCCAGGACCTAGCTTTAGCATGACACAAAACAGAAGTATAATAAATAATTATTTATTCAATTAATCAAAGGATCTTAATTTGCTACAATATTTTTATTGATGAAAAACATGTATTTATGTGACAAATACAGAAATTCAAGCTCAAGTCTCTTCCATCATAACACACACACACACACACACACACACACACACAAACACCTCTATCTCTTTTAACATGCATCTCCTAGATAGATAACTGTCCATTACCTTTCCTACTAAACAGACTTCTTGAAGGAGTGGGATGCACGTGCTATTTCCATTTTCTTACTTCCTATTCACTCTTCAAACCTGTGACATGAACTCTTCTGCACC
This sequence comes from Aethalodelphis obliquidens, assembly GCF_003676395.1. NCBI lineage: Eukaryota > Metazoa > Chordata > Mammalia > Artiodactyla > Delphinidae > Aethalodelphis > Aethalodelphis obliquidens. Next base: position 3,283,513 of record NW_020837971.1, on the reverse strand, counting down.
ACCCATTCCAATGAAATGACACCAAACAAAGGTGACCTCCATTTTTGCCAAATGCAATGGAAATGTTACAGACATCATCTTTCTAACCATGGTGCTGACCACTCACTCAGTGTTAAGACTGTTCTGATAACAGTCTTAGTTTCCTTCCTGGGATCCCCTGACTTCTGAAACGTAGATGCCACAGTGTTTTCTTATTCTTTTTGTCTTTATTTTCTCTCATTGGATAATCTCATATTCACTAATTTACACATTCAGCCCCACTCACTCTTCTGAATTTTAGACATGGGATATTCAGATGTCTACCACTTGAATTCTTTCTGCACACCTCATATTAAACATATCCCAAATGGAATTACCTTCTCCCCACATCTACATCTTGCCACCAGTCTCTATAATGATTGGCACCACCTAAAAGACACCAGAAAGTCAACAAGACTCCTTTCTTTCTCTTTGTCCCCATACAATCACGTGTACTGACAATTTTACCATCCACAGTTTTCTTGCCTCAGACCTCTCTTTCCCATTCCTACCCTCATTATTTTAGTTCAAGACCTCAAAACCTCTCCTCTGGGTAAATCTATAGCCTCCTGAATGGTCTTCCTGCCTCTTTCGTCAACCTCCTTTAATTAGGTTTCTTCATTGCCTACATGTGTTCCATGAAATGTTGCCTACAGTTGCCCTCACTGGGAAAACAATGCACAAACATGACCTTCTTAATCCTGTTCTTAAAACCTTTCTAACACACAGAGGCAAGCTAGCATACTGGTTAAGATAGTACCTAGGTTAAATCCTGGCTCATTTAATTATTATGTGGCTTTGGGCAAGTTTCTTTATCTCTCTGAGCTCATTTTCTTATCCACAATGGAGTTTATGATAGTACCTACCTTGTAGAGGTAAAATCAATTAACATTTACTTAAAGTATTTAGAACACTACCTGACATATAATAAGCACCGCACAAACATCTGTCATTAACGACGATGTTAATAATAATAAAGCAGTAATACTCAGTGGTTCACCATTCAGTTCTATACGATAGCTTAGCCCAATCTAACCGCCCTAGCTCATTTATTACTACTGTCTATATTAAATTCCAGACTTTAGTACTTAGAAACTCTTCTTTATCACATTCCTAGAAACTCTCAATATCAATGCCTCCTTGCCTTTTTCTCTAGAAGGGTCCTCCTACCCTTCTCACCTGATTTCCTAGTGAAGTATTCTCTTCTCCATGAACTGTTGCTTGAAACCTCAGGAGAGACCAGGTACCCTTCTGCTAGGCATAGACCTTCTGAAATATTTATTCCATTCAAAATTCTTACTTATAGTAATTGTTAAACCAAATTGAATATTAACATACAGTATATATGGTAATTATAACATCAAACAATATATGTGTGTGAAATATATACATATACATTATATATACAGTATTGAGCCTAGACTGTACTCCAGGCCTTAAGCTAAGCATCCTATAGGCATTATAATATTTATTCCTCATAACATCTTTGTAAAGTAGGTTTGTAATGATACTTGTTTTACAAAGGATGGAACTGATATATAGAGATGTGAAATAACTTGTTCAATTCACAGCTAGCATGGGAGTAGAGCTGTGACTGGAATCCACATCTGTCTGTCTCCAGAGTTCCATGCTCTTAACTATATACTGCACTGTGAAATTCCTGGCACAGGATCAAGATTTACACACCTTACTACAATCACTATCTAGCACAGTGCTTAGAACATAAGCACAACATTAAAATATATACAGAGTCCATGTAACTACTTGAACTGTATTCCATAGTGTAGAATACTAAGAAGTCCTAACTCATATTTCTTCTCCAAAATGTTTTTTCTTACCTTTTATTCTGATTACATAAAGGATGCTATCCATTATGTAATGAAAGAACCTTCTCCTTAATGATTTTTAACTCAGATCACATAGACATACCACAGGATGGACTACTTGAGGATGCAGACAATGTCTTAATGAAGTCTTATTCATCTTTTTATCACCAGTCCCTAGTTCAATGCCAGATAGAGAATAGGTTACCAATAAATGTTCACTGAATAATAACTAGATGAATTCTAGCTCTGGAAGCATGGTGTTGGAACATTTTTGATGAGTCAGTTTATAATTATACACTCCTGGATCAATGGCATAGACATTTGTAAACACTCCATAATTCCAAAAATATTTCAAAATATTTCTGGCACGCATTGGTGGGTATATTTTTGTAGCTGGTTTGCTTTCTTGATTATGTTCTGTTTTGGATAATGTTAAAATAAATTTGTGTTCCCACATATTTTACTTCTGAATGCTCACAATTTTCTGGAATTTAAAACAGAGGTCCAACCATAGCAAAACTGAATGAGATAATAGAGACATACCTAGAATTTGACTGAGCTTATGTCGCAGGAAAATACATCTTGGTTTATTCTTCAAATAGATTTCTGGTTTTGAAGGTATATTCACCAGTGCTCCCCAAAACAATAAAATAGGAATAAAATACTTATTTTTATACCATTTTACAGTTATATCAATCAAAAGATTTTGGCCTCAAAATACAGAAAACCCAATCCAAATGGCTTAAAATATCTTGTGTACTGTTAGCTCAATAACAAGAAGTCCTAAGAGAGGACTAGTTTGGGCTCATTATTCAAGGAGCCAGTAACTTTATATCACTCAGTTCTGCCATTCTCCACCTTTGGCCACTCTCCTCTTGATCACAAGATGGCTACAGTTGCCCCAGGTATCACCTCCATGTACAGCAACTTCCATAGACTGAAAAATGAATAGATCTGTCCTAGATCTTATTTTAAGTACTAAGAAGTTTCTCAGAAAGTCCCCAAGGGGCTTCACTTTACTTTTCATTACTTAGAGCTGGGTTATAAGCCATTTCCTAAAACAATCATTGGCAAAGAGATGGAATTACCATGCTTGGTTTAGACTAGTCTAAGTCCATTCCCTTGGGATAAGGCTGACATAATATGAAACACATGGCATAGCATCACATCAGCGTGTGGATACTTGAACAAAAACTGGCGTTCTGTTCAGTAAGGAATGAAGGGAGGGGGAAAATAAAAAATGCATTCCAGGTAGACAACCAACAATGTCTCTAATAACTTTGTGACTTTCTAAAGTCTGTATGAAAGCATATTCAATGAAAGCAAAGTACCTCCTTATTCAATGCTAAAAGAGTCAATTTCCCCAAGGATAAAGGGTGTCATGATACTCTTCACATTAAGACAATGAAGAATTTCCAATTAATTTTAAAAGGGAGACTTGGGATGAGAATATAAAAGGATATTTTCTTGATTCACAGTAGTAAGTTAGCATACTGTTAGGGCTATCAAAGATATAAATTTTAGGGCTTTCCTGGTGGCGCAGTGGTTGAGAGTCCGCCTGCCGGGGGACACGGGTTTGTGCGTCCGGGAGGATCCCACGTGACGCAGAGCGGCTGGGCCCGTGAGCCATGGCCGCTGGGCCTGCGCCTCCGGACCCTGTGCTCCGCAACGGGAGGGGCTGTGGCGGTGAGAGGCCCGCGTACCGCAAAAAAAAAAAAAAGAAAGAAAATTAAAAAGATATAAATTTTAAATAGTTCTTAGTAAAGTTTATGGTATATATGTACTTTATAAATTCATATATAGATACTCCAAAGCAAATTAATTGGACATAAGGAAAATGGCTTTAAATTAAAACATCAATGTAATTCGAATTATCATAATCTCCACTTCATAACAAAACCTCTTAGGACCCATGTTAATTAAGCTTAGTTTTTCTTGACATTTTCAAATTCTCAGTAAAGCAACACTAGTACCTGTATTTTAGCTAAACACTTATAAGTTAGGCATCATTTAACTTATTTTTAAATGATTACTTCTTCAGAATTGTAATATATCACATATTCAAAGCATGTTGGATCCAGTCCTCTTATTTTACTCTGAGACAACTAAACCAGTGCAATTTAAACTACTCTGTAATATGTTATCAAGTTCATGAATAAGCATGCCCCTTATCTCTGCCCCTTCCTTTGCTACATTAACATTAGGACATTATCCTAGGCATTTGTAGGCCACCAGCCACTTGGGGATGTAAATAAAAGTAACTAAAATCCAAACTATCAAATTCTTATTATCATTTCTTAACAACTAATATATATGAAATACAGAAATCATCTGGGCACTTGATTTCGCTGTCTTTAGGTCTCCCGTTATCAAAACTAATAAAGGTTAAAAATACCACTCACAGTTGGAAATTTATGGGTACCTATGTAAGCTTTTCAGCTAGATTTGTCACACATGGAATAATTTTATGTAACTCTGACTAAAGTGAGACTGTATCCTCACATGCATAAATGCCTTTCTGGGACCATTGATTTAAAAACTGGCATTGAGGGACTTCCCTAGACATCCAGGGGTTGAGACTCCGTGCTTCCACTGCAGGAGGCGCAGGTTTCAATTCCTGGTCAGGGAACTAGGATCCCACATGCTACGCAGCGTGGCCAAAAAATAAATTTAAAAAAAACAAAAAGTAAAAAAACTAGCATTTAACCTTAGTGTTTCAAAAGTGTGTGTGTGTTCCATGTATACAAAGAAGCAGAACAGAACAAATTTGCTATTCACTAGAATGACTCTGCCACACTGAACTTAAGAAAAGGAAAGAAAAGGTACTTCCAACCAAAGAGGAAAAGGAGATAATGTTAGAGATAATGTTTCAGAAAAAATACTAAGAAGGAAGGTTTTAGTATTTTAACTGCAGATGGGTAAGAGCATCTTTGATAATATTCCTGCTTTTCCATAGAGGCATCACCTTCTGTCTAAAGCCCCAGTCCTAACAAAATGGCCATCCACTAAGTACCTGACTTGCCGGAAAGGCAAGATTACAGTTATTCACGTTCAGGGTGCTTTTGGAAATAAGCCACAATTTTGGGGAGATTTTTGTGACCCTTTAGGCCTAAATGCTTGTTATTTTTTTGATTGAATAAACTTGACGTGTAACATTGTATAAGCTTAAGGTGTACAGCATGCTACTTTGATACACCTATATATTGTAGTATGTTGTAGTGATATTTATCACAGTAATAATTATAGTCAAATATTATTGTCTCTATTAATGCTTGTTATTTTTTGAAGAAACTTTGTCTAGTAAAGAGTTGCTTTAACATCCTTATAGCACAGACTGCAAAGAAAGGCAAACTGGGTTCAACTGTGGACTGATCATAATGCTTCACAGATGCAACACTGGACATTTCATATCTCTGAAACTTGCTCGTGCTTGCAATCCAGCTAATCAGATTTTGACAAGCTTAGGGTATGTTGCTAGATTAATCTGTGGGTTTCTACAGCACTTGTTATCCTTGAATTAATATATATTCCAGCTAAGTATGCACCTTCTTGTGCACAGTGATACAAAATACTAGGATAAGCACCATTGCTCACCTATAAAATGATAAATAAGTGTTAAAAACACATATAATTGGTTTTTGCATTTAACATTTTTACTGAGACATTCTCTATGATCTTTCAAGTGCAATGTAAAGTGCAAACAGCCCCTACGCTACCTGTAATCCATGGCAATATAAATAAGTCACTGTAACATTTGGGAAACTCATGTTTTAAGAAACTTCTTTAAACACAATGTAATATGAAAAATAGATAAATAAAATATACACTTTTTGTTAAACAAGTTTGCTTCTTCCTATTTCATTTCACAGTCACTTAATTAAACCCATGGCTATTTATAGAAAAATCTCTGATTTCATATGCACAAGTTTCACTAAAGGCAGTTAAAAGGTTCAAAACATTAATCCACAAATTTTATCATTAGAAAAATCAATATCTTTTACTTCACACTATAAAGGTTTACTCTTTCTTCTGTCACATATTTGTTTGGGGCCATTATTGGATATATGATGACTGCCATAAAAGTGAAATTTTTTTTAAGTAAACCAAAATAACTGAAAATAACACAAAGCCGGACATGGATTCGTGTAACAATTACAGGGAGAAATGTTTTCCAAGGTAAAACAAGCCATAAAATATGTTAAATATTGAAACAAATCTAATTATTCATTTAAAATATCCATCATTAACCTACTGGATCCTTGAAAATAGATGCACTGGATGCATCTGAGTTAATATTCAATCAGTTGTCAAAAAAGGAAACTTTTTTCTGTTACTTCTAGACTATCCAAAGCAGACAACACTGTATATTAAACTTTAAACAATTTTTTTAAGTTTGTGAACAATTAATCTCCAAATGGAGTCTTTTTTAATAGAGTAACATGTCAATGAAATGTAATAACAGAAGCAATTATTAACTTCCTATGACAATATGAGTATTTTACAACAGTTTTAAGCAGATGCATATCCCTATTTAAGTCTATGTAAAATCAGTACTTATCAACCTATTACTAAATTATCTATACAAAATAATTATAATTTACTTTTATTAAAGTAAATTTCACATCAGTCCTTTCTGTAAACAGAAGAGAGGGAGCTGGGACTAGAACAGAATAAATAATTAAAGAGTCACAATACTAAGCAAGTTGTAAGACCCTATCCCATGCTTCTTATCATGATAAATAGCCAGATTGTAGCTTAGAAAGATTTTTAAAAATTAATATTGGATTAATTGGGCGATTGGGATTGACATATATACACTGATGTGTACAAAACTAATGACTAGTAAGAACCTGCTGTATAAAAAAGTAAATAAAATAAAATTCAAAAATTAATATTGGGCACTGGACCTTCAAGGTAGATGGTCCTATTGAATTCTAAGAAGGGACTAAGTCAGCTGAAATGCTAAACTCACTGGGGGAGGCTGATGGTAAATCCTTCATCTTTAAAGTGTTAATATAGAGAATTACTTATATTGAGCTGCTGACGTGCTCACAGATGCAAAGTAAACTTTTTGCTGAATTTTGGTGTATTTTCCCTTATTATACATGGTTGACTGTGAACACTTAAGAATTAATTCTGTTTCGTGATTGCCCTTCTTTATGAGGTCTTGATCTCTAGCTAAGAAATAAAAGTTCTGCCTTAAAACATGATAATAGTCGGGACTTCCCTGGTGGCACAGTGGTTAAGAATCCCCCTGCTAATGCAGGGGACATGGGTTCGAGCCCTGGTCCGGGAAGATCCCACATGCTGCGGAGTAACTAAGCCCATGCGCCACAACTACTGAACCTGCGCTCTAGAGCCTGCGAGCCACAACTACTGATCCTGTGCGCCACAACTACTGAGGCCCGTGCACCTAGAGCTCACGTTCTGCAACAAGAGAAGCCACCGCAAGGAAAAGCAGCTTATGGCAACTAGAGAAAGCCCACACACAGCAACGAAGACCCAACGTAGCCAAAAATAAATAAATAAAATATGATTATAAAAAAAACCCCACTATACTACCATCTAATAGTCACATGCAAGAAGTATAAATAAATTCCTAAGGTTAAATTAGTGAATTCGAATAGGATTTCTGTGCTTGTCAAGCCTAGAGTAACTGATTCAATATATTCACCAACTGTTTAGGAGAAGAGATATGGGTACAAAGGGAATAAATAACTGGGGAAAAACTATGGCTAGAGTATAAAATAAATATAAAACAGATCTTTACACATAAAGATGGTATCAGTGAGAGTTATTTTTAAAATGTGAAAACATGTTCCATTCCACTTAATGGCATTACTCTTCACATTAATGCTCTTCAAAGAAGACTACTACTTGCAAATTACTCATAGTATTAATTAGTCAATCATTTTCTATTTTTCAGTTAGTCTTCAAATAAGTGTAAAATATCTTGAAAGTTAAAAACATTTCATGTCACTAGCTCAAAATGACCAGTATGCTTGGAATAACATTTAGTAACACTTACATAATGCTTATTATCTGCCAGACACTACATCATTTAAATACATCTTATTTAATATTCTCAAGATACTATTACTACCCCAGGCTAGACAACTTGTTTATATAGCCAATACTAAGTGGCATACTCAGGATTCAAACCCAGACAGGCTACTTGGGAGACTACATTTAATGGCTACACTATCACAACTCTTGAGGGAAATGATTCAGCCAGGAACTGCTATGCATTTGAAAGCCATTGTTTAAACTACAAGCAGTCAGGGTTGTCAAATGTGAAAACCTTTTGCTCATTATGAATGTGAATGTGTGAATTTCAAGCAACTAAAAAGAAAAGTGAGCATAAGAAATATGGCAAAAGATTGCACCGTATAAATGTTAAGAGCAGAAATGGTGGCATTTAAATACATTAGCTGTGATCTCACCCCAAGATTACTCTCATTCAAAACAAACACATACGAAAAGCAGTCATATTTAGCATTCAAGGTCATACTACCTAAACTACGTACATTTAAAAAATATACTGAAAAACTAAAGTAGCATCCCCCATAAATTATGCCCAAAGATAAGTGTCTCATTAACCTTGTTCCAAAACATTAAAGATACTTTATCCTAAAAAAATTAACTGATCAAATTGTTTAAACAATTCAATAAAATTCACGTACATAAATTTCTATGGAGGAAAATCAATCTTGGAGAAAATTTGACACAATTTGTTTTCAGCTTTTCAAATAAAGGAAGCATAGAGGTTTAACTCTATGATACTACCTTGAAGTCAGTCAAAAAGAAAGCATGACTCAATAAATTTGGATCTTCTTTCCTTTGAAGGCATCTCTGAAAGGAGCAATAGGAGGGAGAGCAATGTACATCTTCTCTAGAACTGAATTTCAAAGGCTTTACTTGGCCCTTCTCCTACATCGGAAGAATTATAAAACATTTTGTCTTTTATGTTCCATCGTGAGATCCTAAACGGGAAAATAAGTTCAGGCTATGTAGGTCCCCATGTGGTTTTAGATGCAGTAGCTAGGAATGTAGGACACAATGGTCTATGTAACTGGCTGCTGTGAACTTTAGTGCAGATTTTAAAAGAAAAGAAAAAAAAAACCTTTAGCTCTTCAGCACAGATCTCAAAATCACTCAAGAAATGTCCTTCAATTGCATCCACTGCATTAATGAGATCACAGAACAGAAGTGCTAGTTTAGATTAACTAGTTTGGTGAGGAAAGTTTATTATTATAAACTAAAAAGCCATAGTTTATAAATAATAATAGGATGTGACAATAAAGGATATTTTTCATATGTGACTCATCACTGTGTGGATTAAATGCAGCTTAAATTAGAAAAGAAATCCCCTGAATTTAATTAAATGGCTTTCAAAAATGGCTTTGAAAACATTTATACAATGTAGAAAAACTACATCTATTTGTCTACTGTGTCTTAAAATTCTGGTAGTTCACCTTCTTTTAAAATTATGATAATTTAATCTTATAACAACTGTAATATAAAATTAGCCAAGCACATAAATAAAAAGTGATTAAACGATGCAATTTTATCTGGTGCACTTTTTAATCAATATTCTTATATTCAAACTTCTTTTCTTTGCAAAATCTGCCTCAGTTTACCTGATTATATATGTAGTTTCTGTATAATACCCAACGTTTGAATACTCGAAAATCAACTATCTCATTAATATTTTAAAAATACAACTGCTAAACAAGCCATGTTTAAGTTTTTCAGTTACGCTAGTTTACTGGCTCTCTAGAAATAAGACTACTGAGCCAAGGGTTTCTAAATATTTTTCCAGCGAGTGAAATCTATAGTGAAACTCAAGACACACAGGCACGGTATCTACGGTTCTGAAATTTTCACTTTGCTTACAATGATAAAGTAAACCTATTATTATTTGACAAGGGAAAGAAAGATTTCAACAGGGGAATAGTATATGAATCACCATACATAGAAGAATATAAAAGAGGATTATATTTTCCACAAAAGCTAAAAGAAGCAATTATTTTTGCTCCTTGGTTAGTGATTCAGGAGGTTAATCAGATTCCTCTGGGGTTCTGTGAACATCATTATGAACATCAATCATCAATGGCTCAGTGAAGCGCAGAACTGAAGGTTAACACAGAATGAAAAGAAAATTTCCCTAAATATATCACATTATATGTGTATATGCCATGCGTTCTAAAAACAGTAATCTTCCAAATAAAATCTAACACAGAAGTTGAGTATCAGAGACTACCTTGGATCAAATCATGGAAGGATTTAAATGAGATCTAGTCCAGGTACCCATCTTACATAAGAATCCATGGCATGTGGTCATTGGCCTCTTCATAAACACTCACAATGATGGAGGCTCATGAGTTCACAATATAGTCCACAGATTTTTTTTTAAAGCTCTATTAGAATCGTCTTAATAAAAGTAAAGATGCTTCATCCTTTAAAAATTTTCATAGATTCATCTTAGTTTGACCCTATAGAGTATCACAGGATAGTCAGAATTCCTTTTCTTACTTGATAGCTTTTCAAGATTTAATGATAGCTTTCATGCTTTCACTTTTCCAAGTCTTTCCACTGGATTTTATAGAATAGATTGACAATACCCAACAATCTCCCTTTCTTTCTTTTCTTGTCTTGCTGCTAGAGTTACAGTTTGGGAAGGTCCATCTCAAGATGCAGTGCTCAGAATGAGTACATTAAAATGTGGTAATAATTATAAACTATAATAGGACAATCACCTCTCTCATTAGGATATTATCATTAGTCCAACTTAACAATGCCTTAAGGTTTGCAGCCACTTTCCACTACAAATACCAACCTTGTTGCCAACAAAACCATGGTCATCAATTGTAAAGTAGATTTTTGGACTCAAAACCAAAACCTTACATTTATATCTATTGCTGCAAGATAGTACCATGACATCAAATATGTTAACATGAACGCCTATATTTGAGCCTCTGGTATGTCATCTTGAAAAATAGTAAGATACTCTATTTGCCTTCCTACCAAACTCATATTCTTCAGTTTCATTCAGTATGGAGCCATGTTGACCTACAAGTCAATGTTCACATTAGCCTATCTCAAGTCATCAGCTACTAATACTCAAGAATCCCCAATGAAAACTCTTTTTGTATGGCAATTTACAGTTAAGAAATTTTGACTGAGATTTCATTTTTCAGTGGCTTACTTTTAAAACTGGTTTATAGAGAAGAATAGCTCCCTAAGAGTGTTTCATATCCCCCGAAGAGTGTTTCCTGACAGCTGATCATGCAGTAAGATTAAGTGGTCGCTCAAAATGCAGGCAATGACAGCTCAATTCCATCTATGAGGCGGGACAAACAATGTATCACCAACAAGAAACCTTTAGATTGATGTGAATGTGCACATATACATACACGCCACACACGAGATGCGAATGTGAGCTACAAAATGTATGAAATCCCACGTGGAAAACAAAGATACACTACTTAATTCGAGCTAAAGTTGTCCTCTTTCCAAGAAACTTTTATCTCCCTCTTCCCTCCTACGGACCATAATTTTCTTTCAGGCAAAGACAGAGAGTTCTGCAACAGCCCATCACAGCCTTCAGCTGAGCCTCATCTAAACCAGGTTGGAGCTGACCGAGCCTGAGTTGTAACCAGCTGGCTTTTCCATCCAACTCCTCCTCAGAAACACGCCCCCCTCCCCCCTTTGCCCAAATCCGAAGCCAGAGGGGAGACCAACCACAGAGAACTTCCACTCAACCCAATGTTCATAGTAAATAACATTCCGGTAACCACGTCTCTCCTCCTGACCCCCAACGCTAGAACCCGCTGCTAGTGCCGCGCCTTCCTCGCGAACCGCCTCCCGCGGGCCAGCTCGGGGTGAGCGCCCGGGTTAGTCAGTGCGCACGTGACGCGCGGTGCCCACATGACACGATCGTGGGCGGGGGAGGGGGACAGGGGAGTGAGGCAGGGAAAAAGTTAAGGAAGACCCGTCCAAGCGCCCGAAGCAATCTGCCCCGTCCCTTCTTTGTCAACTAGTGGCTCAGGGATTCCCCCAAGGCGTCTTCAGTCCAGCTCCCGAGACGGAGGGCGCAGCTCTCTGCTCGTCCCGCCACCCCCTACTCCTCCCCGCCCTGCTGGTGATGCCGCTGCACCCTCAAGTTGCTCCTTCCTCCCCTTTCTCCCTTCTCCCCTTTCTCCCTCCCTCCTTTTCTTCCATCCTTCCTCCCTTCCTTCCTTCCCTCCTTCCTTCCTTCCTTCCCTAAAAGCTCTTCATCCACTGCGGGCCGTGCCGCTGACGCACATTCAATTGCCCCGGGAGCTCGCCTGCACCTCCGAGGTCACACAAGGCCGAACACCTACCAAAGGGGAGGGGATAACTGCGCAAACAAAGTTGCACGCCCCACCGCAATCCGCCCCTCCCTTCCACCGAGCCCCCCATTCGGAACCCCGGCAAAGCCCACTTGCTCTGCCGGTTCTCTCTCGACCTCACCCCACCGTCGCACAACACACACCCCCTTCCACACGCGAGCCCACCCTTCCATTATGCCCCGCGCTTGAAGCGGTCCAGCCTCCTGGCAAGAACCGAGCAAGCCGCTGCGCTCACCTTGCTTGACACACTTGAGCCGGAGGGGATCCTTGCAGTGTTTGATCACGGCAAGCACGTCCCTGATGGTGAGCCCCGCCACGGGGGTCTCGTTTACTTCCAGCAGCAGTTCCTCAGACACCAACTTGCTGCCGCTCTCATAGGCCACCTTGCCGGGCTTCACCTCCCCCAGGTAGGGGAACTGTCCATTCTCGGCGCCCCCCTTCAGTTCGAAGCCCAGCTGGCCCTCCGGGTTCCTGCCAATGACACTCTCATGGACTTTGCTAGTCCAGTGGCTTTTCTTTTTCAAGCTTTTGGACATGGCAGTGGGGTGAGTCGCCTCAGCTCCTGAGGGATTCCTTTGGGGTAGGGGAGTTGGTGCTGAGAGAATGAGGATGAAGGAGCCAGGGGGCCAGGAGGTGAGAAGAGCAGACTGCCTTCCTCCCGCCTCTGTTCGGTGCTTTCCCTCTTCTTTGGATGGAGTGTGGACGAGGAAGGGGGAGGATGACAGGGACGGCTGGGCAGAGGTAGGAGAGCTTGGGTGAGGTTGTGCTGTCCCTTGAATGACACTCAAGGCTGTGGCCCCGCAGCAGAAGAGAGCTGTGGTGGTGGCGGCAGCAGCGGCGGCGGCGGCGGCGGCGGCGGCAGCCAGAGCGAGCAGTAGCCGAGCTGGGGAGCGGGTGGGGTGGGGGTGGGGAAGGAGGGTAAGGATGCCGGGGGCCACTCCTGCGTGGTGCGAGTGGGAGCGCGCGCGCGCTCCTGAGCGTGTGTTGTTAGCTGATATCCATGGTAGCTGCAGTGGTAGCGGCAGGGTCCGCGCGCGCCCGCGCGTGTCTGTGTCTGTGTGCGCGCGTACTAGTTGTACTGTACTGGCAACAGGGGAGGAGGCAGAGGGCAGAGGAGGAGGGAGCGGGCTGGAGGGGGAGGAGGGGCACGCGCGCGCCGGGTGGGGAGCCGCTTCGCCGCTGTCTCCGCTCCCTCCCTCCGCCGCTTGACCCGGTAGTGAAGGCTGAGAGAGAGGCAGGCTGGGTCCGCCTGGCAGTCTACGGGAGGAGGCGGGAGCGGGAAACGAGGGGAGCCGAGGGCCGGCGTGGGGAGGCCGGCAGGAAGGGCTGCGAGCCCAGCGCGGACCTTTCTTCAGCCTCCCGGCGGCCGAGCGCTGCGCTAGGCTGCCGCGCTGTGAGCACGCCCTGACTTCCTCAGACCTGTGCGGGCCGGAGCAGAATTAGCGGCACCTGGACTTTGGCTCGCCCACTGCCGGGCGCTGCGGCTCGAGCGCCGCGAGCCTCGGGGCGCGGAATCCTGGCGTGAGAAAGCCGAGCTCTGGGACCCGCCCGGCGTGCGCTTGCCGGAGAAGGCCTGGGCGCTACGAGCCGGGTGGAGGCGTCGGAGTTCACTGATTAGACAGGCTTTGTCTTCTCACGTTTCAGTCAGACCCGTCGCAGAGTTCTCAGAATTCCCCTCAGAGGAGCGTAAAGTTAGAAAACTGAAGACTGGTTTTTCTGGCAGCCAGGGACGGGGAAGCAGCGCCCCGGCCTCGGGTGCAGACGGGAACTTAGCGGAGCCTTGAAGTGTAGGGGCTTCACTTTTCCAAGTTAGAAGAAGCGGGAAGAAAGGGACTGCGGGATGGGGGTGGGGACAGCTGCGGTAAGCAGCCTCCTCAGAGAACTGGGCAGTTTCACGCGGGATCTGCGGCGAGACCGCTGGGCACGCCCTCGCCGCGGGCGCCCTCAGAGCCGCCGGGCTGAGACGCGGGAGAGACCCTAAATTGACCCGAGCAGACAGCCTCCTGCTACCTTGAAGGAGAAGTCTCCAAGGGTTGACAGAGCGGCAGAACAGGGGCTGGAACTCAGCTCGCTGGCCTGCCACCAGGCTCCTTTCCCTTCACCAAGTTTGCAGCCGGGAGGAGAGGTGAGGACCGGGGCGCCAGGATGCAGGAGGGCCGCTGGGTTTCACTCAAAGGCTAGTTTCGTGTGAGATGTTAGGGGTGACTTTTTAAATTCCTGTAACTGGTAGGTGAATTTAATTTGCTGTAGTTTCAAAATGATAATTTAAAAAAAAAGGTGCACACCCACTCATCTCTTTAAAGCAAAGCATGAAAAGCACTGAGTTGTTAGGAGTCTTGCTGTCTGAGATGAAGACAGTGTGGGAGGCAAGCGGAACAGTTAAAAATGCTTAGTCGACCCAAACAAGGACCCAGTTTGAATTCAGGCTCTGCTACTTAGCAAGAGTATGACCTTGAATGAAGTGTCGACCTTTCTGAGCCTCAGTTTCCTTATTTGTTAAATAGGATTAAAAGTACTAATCTGACAGGACTACGGTAAGGATGAGATCAGGCAGAACGTGCAAAACGCTTGCCTGACATAGATGGGTAGGCACTGAAAATGATAATTTCCTCTTTTTTCCCCTTCTCGTATAACTCACTGTTTGGGGAAGTGGGGGATCAAAGCTAGTCACAACGGCAGAGATCTTAAAGAAAGATGATTTAACCGTGTCTTTTTTCACTTGAGAAAATGGGTCCCCAATGAATTGGCTTTGATTGGTGAGGATTATTCAGTGAGCCAGGAGCAATGCCAGGATCTGCAGCCAGAGGTGCGGGCAGTGCCCAGGTATGGGCAGGACTTTTTGTACCGTAGCCCAGTGTCACCCAATGAAGTTGGGTTTTAGCATTATGAGATACAGTCTTAAGTGGAAATTGGTAATTAGAACCAAATACAGTGTGTATTTTTAAATGCCATTTACAAACTAACACGTACGGGTAATACTAATATTTATGAAGTTCTTTTTTATCATTTATCTTTTTTAACATTTATCACATGTTGTTCTATAGGCTTTACATATATTAATTTATTTCTCCTGACATCTTAGTAAAGTATGCAATATTATCATCCCCTTTTACAGATAAGGAAACTGAGGCATACAGAGGTTAATTTTTGCAAGGCTGCAGTTTTAGTCAGTGGTGAAGCTCATATTCAGACCCAAGTGTTTGGCTCAAGACGTGGTCTCAGTCACTGTGTTGTACACTCTTCCCATGCAATTACCACATATCCTACCAGCAGTCAGTACATAGTGTCCCCAGAGGTTGGGTCTGCGTTTTATTGTAGAGGTACTTAGGGAAAAAGAAAACAAATGGGGCAGGAATTTGACATAAAAGCATTTTACCCTTAAGAACCCAGGAGAGTCACTGAGGTGTGTGCTTGCTAATTTAGTGTTTGGAAGCTTCTAATTCATCTTTTTTTGCCCTGAATTGTGATAATTAGAGCTGGAACCTGTAAACATTTCTTTGTTTTCAGTTGGCTCAATGTTAGCACTTGTCAATAGAAGGTGCTGGAGGGACACTGCATATAAAAGGGGCTCCTCTTCTTGTTTCCAGTGCTTTTCTTCTTGCTCCTATGGTGTGGTGGTCAGTGGTATCCAAGAAACCAGTATTTCACACCCTCCAGGAAATTTGGCTACTTCCCCAGTGTGTGACTTCCTAGTAAGCCTCGCCAGCAACCCAGTGGGTGACTTCCTAGCAAGTTTCACGGGCCCCCTAGCTGGTGGTTTTTCTCACCAGCCCGGTCTGTGACGCCTCAACCAATTTCTTGACTGTCAAATGGGCCACAACCTCATTATCTCCAATGAGGACTGTCTCTCAGGCTTTGTAGGGTAGAGAGCAGGGATGGGGGTAGTTCATCTAAGTTATCCCTCCTTGAGTACTCTCCCACAGCCCTGGAGGTAGTGTCTGCTCCCTTAATCCACTCTTCCTGCATTCTTTAGTGATATCTTCTCTCTTAAAAGAAGAATTGCTAGTTAATAATTCTTTATATTAAATTTTCCCTGTTCTAATTTTGGTGTGATTTCTGTCTCCTGACTGGATCTTGACTCATACAAGGTGAAGAATCATGTAGAACCCTGAGGAAAGTGCTTTCCTAGGTGTCAGAAGTTGGGATCTTGCCTTTAGCTGTGCAACCTTAACTAGATCACTTACCCTGTCAGAGCTTGTTCCCTCATTTGTAAAACGGGAGTGAAAATATATGACAGGGTTGTGTGAGCATCATGTAAAATTGAATGCTCTTTAAATGCACTTAAACGTGAATGCACTTTAAAGTTGTAACATGCTATCAAAATTGAAGGTTTTAATTATCAGAATAGGACCAGAATAGCAAAGAAGGAGATACTTTAAGAAAAAAATTACATGTATTCTGGGGACTCGTTACATTGTTTCTTGGCAGTGGGAGGGGCGGCATTTCCTGTAAGGTTTATTGTCATCAGATAAATACATTGTTTGTTCGTTGGTTGGTTTACTTTGCCTAGCTTTTCAGAGATGAAAGCAAATAGTTGTGAATCTTAAGTTTTTCAAGTTTCCAGCTCTCTGAAAAATATGACTGAAATTATGACCATTTTGAAATGCTAGATTCAGACTAATTTGGTTACTTTCTATTCTGGTAACCTTCACATTTGCTTTATTTCTCCTTTGTCTCTTTTATCCTTTCTGGGATGGATGCCTATGTCACGAAAGAATTATTTCATTGCTGAGCACTCTATGTGCAGAACATGGCACTAGATATTGTGTGCTATTCCAAAAGAAAAATAGTTCAGGAATCTTAACAGCTAAAGAAAGAAAAACATAAGTACATTCAATCCTTAGGAGTTCTATGAGGTAGATGCTTGTGGCAGACCCAGTTAAGTTCCATCCTGATCCCTTAGGATCCCTTTGATTGGATCGGCCTTACCCCTAGCTTCTGTGTTCTTTTACTTCTCAGAGCCAGCCCCTGAGACTCTCTTTGGAAGACTGCCCAAGGGCTACTAGACTCATTTTGCCTTCAGGCACAGAGAGCCAGAGGGGACCCACTTAGGAGTTCACTTCCCTCCTAGTACACCCTTTGCCAAGGACTGCCCTACACAGTATAAAAGCCTGTAGAAATAAGAAAATCTGAAGTGTAATTTACACCCCAAGGCTCCCCTGCAGGATCATGCTGATGCTAGAATTTTGCCTGAAATCACTTCCTTCCCTATCTCGCTTACCCTGTTATTTTTGTGTTTTTCCTGGAAGTGTTTTGTTAATAAAACAATTACACACAGTCCTCACCTCAGAATGTGTTTCCGGGGATCCTGACCTAAGACATTGCTATTCCTTTTTACAGATGAGGAAACTGAGGCTCAAGTCTTATAAATTACCCAAAGCCACACTACCTGTAAGGGGTGAATCTGTGACTTGATCCATGTCCATGTGACTCTAAAGCTCGTACTTCTAATGCTGTATTACATTTAAAGTCCCTCATGCTGAGTATTATTAAATTTACTCTCTGAACAGAAGTGGACACAAAGCTCAGCAATTGGTTGATCAACAGACATAAAAATTATATCCATATATTAAGAGATCTTTAAGTGTTTCAGGAGGAAGGATAAAGAACCACGAACAGTAAGACCGAAGTGCGGTGTTCCTCATCTAGGAAAACCTTTACGAAGGTGAGAGCTGCCTGACCAGAGAGAGCTCTGATGAAGATACGACTCACATTTTAGAAGAGACTGTAAATGTTCAATGTGGTTTTCAGTCACAGGCTTTCTTCATGCCAAGGCTGAGTCGGGTATTTGTGTTTTTCCTGTTGATTCTGTAACAAATTTCCACATTGGTGGTTCAAAACAACACAGATTTATTATCTATAGTTGTGGAGGCCAGAAGTCCAGAATGGTTCTCACGGGGCTAAAATTAAGAAGCTGGAGGAGCTGTGTGTATTCTGGATCTCTAGAAAATCCTATTCCTTGCCTTTTCCCACTCCTACAGGGTGCCTGACCTCCTTGGTATATGGCCCCCTTCCTCCATCTTCAGTGCCAGCAACAGCCAGTTAAGGCCTACTCACATCCCGTCGCCATGACACTGACACCCCTGCTTACCTCTTCTACTTTTCAGGACTCTTGTGATTACTTCAGGCACCCAGGTAACCCAGGATAATCTCCCTAGTTTAAAGTCAGCTGATTAGCAACCTTAGTTCTATCTGTAAACCTAATTTCCCTTTGCCGTGTAACATAATGTATTCACAGGTTCTAGGGATTGGGACCTAGATATCTTTTAAGGGGCCATCATTCTGTCTGCTGCAGTATTATAGGATACCACATATTCATATCCTCACTGTTTCTAACTTAGTTCAGGTTATCAACATAACTACCCCCATATTATTGTGGTTATTTTCCCTCTCCCTGCCTTTACCTCAAAAACCTCTATTTGGATTAGCTGAAAGAACTTTCTGAAACCTCTCCTTTCTTGTCCGCTTAAAATCCACTAATGCTGCCCATTACATACGCAGTAAAGTACAAACTCCTTATTTTGGTTTGATCCTCCTCTGCCCCTTCCAAACTCTCCAACCACATCTCGCTATATACCCCCTGGAATTAGAACCCACGGCGCCCAGCCAATGTGTATTCTCCAAAACAAACGCAGACTAAAGGAAGCCCCTTTATAGCATCTGTTCTAGGTCCCTTGGAATATCATTAAAGACAGAAATTTAAAAATTGAATTTCAGTAATATTTTGATCAGGGTAGTGAGGTACAGTGCCTTGTGCCAAAACCCCACCATATTTGGGACCCAAGACAGCTGACTCGTGTGTCCTACCAAAGGGTCAGGCCTGGGTCTCCCCTTCCCCTTACAACCTTTTGTTTCATCCATCCTGAATTTCTTAGTTTCCTTGACTCCCGAGGCTATTTCTTGGTTCTTTGCCTGAAATACAGCCATCGCTCTCTGTTTGTGGGGCTTGTACCTGCTTACCCTCTAAGACATACCTCTAAGGCCCTTTTCTCTCAGGAGCCTTTTCTAACTCTTTTTTTTTTCCTACCAACATAACACAAACTCTTCCTTATGTCTCCATGTACCCTTTGTGGAAACATGGCTTCTAATACACTTCCTTATTTTCAAGTCTGCCCTCCACAACAAGAATAGCTGGGCCTTTTTAGTCCATCTTTGCATTCTTATCATTTTGCGCATTCTTGTCATTTTGCACATTCTCTGGCACAATGTAAATGCTCAGCAGAATTCTGCCTAATAACAGATATATCCAAAGTGATAGTGTATGAAATGTCACTATCTGACCGCTACCTTAATGTGAATTTTTATACTTAGTATTAAACGATTATCTCTTTACATTCACACTAATGTCTTAAGAAAATGGAATGCGGAAGAGCACATATTGATGAAGAAAAGACAGAATATACTTAGCCTTGAGGCTGAGGTTAAGAAAAGAAGCCAGATTCTTCAAGACCTTGGGACAGGGTCTGAGAGGTAGTAGTGATGGTGGTGGTGGGGGAGGAGAATAAACTTGACCTGCTTCATAGTTTGTCCATGGCCATTCCTATCATTAAACCTCTTTTCACTCTTGCTACAGTATTCACACAAAAATGCTAATCCATATTTATAAGGGAGAATTATTTAGCATGATGCAAAGTGTCTTAGACTTTTCTATCAGATCATCTCCAACAATAATATACTCACCCACCGCCAACCAAAAGTAATCCTTTTTTTTTTTTTTTGGTACGGGGGCCTCCCACTGCTGTGGCCTCTCCTGCCGCGGAGCACAGGCTCCGGACGTGCAGGCCCAACGGCCATGGCTCACAGGCCCAGCCGCTCCACGGCATGCGGGATCCTCCCGGACCGGGGCACGAAGCCGCGTCCCCCGCACCGGCAGGCGAACTCTCAACCACTGCACCACCACGGAAGCCCAAAAGTAATCTTACTTGAAGTCTCCAGTTTTCATCTAAAAGTCCTATGGATTTTAGATTCTACTCGGTAGTAGTAGGTTCATATTTATACCAGTGTGAAATATGACTTTCCCCTCAAACTTTGCCAAATGATGTTTCAGGAGGATTTGCCATGTATATCTGGTGGTTTCTGGGCCCAGCTCAGTGACTCCACAGATATGCACAGCTTAAGTCCAGTGACTGGAAATACAAGCCCAAGTCCCGGAGAGAGTTTGGGCTACAGAGATAGACGTGGGGACACTTTGAAACCTTGAATCTTTGGCCTAACCTAGCAGAGTGCAAAACATGAGAAGAGGAAAACACTGAACTCTGATTTGTAATATCTTTTACTAAGCAGAGAGGAGAGGAAAGATCAGTGAAGAAGACTATATTCTAAGGTGAGGATCTAATGTTGAGAAATCAGGCCTCTGCAAGTTAGTGAGGGGAAGGATTAGGGTCTTAGACTTCTCCAAACACGTGGAACTGCATATTTTATTTG
The DNA here is from genome assembly GCF_003676395.1 of Aethalodelphis obliquidens. NCBI lineage: Eukaryota > Metazoa > Chordata > Mammalia > Artiodactyla > Delphinidae > Aethalodelphis > Aethalodelphis obliquidens. Next base: position 3,262,869 of record NW_020837971.1, on the reverse strand, counting down.
GTATCTTGTCAAATTACATTGTAGTGCTAATTCTCTTTACCTCAAAACCTCAAATATTTTGATGATTGTAACATTTAGGTTTTTATCAATTAATTTTTTGTAGAAGGGCCAGAACTGTTTCATTTTAGTCTAGGATTAATGGTCATTGGTTGTGCTTCTGCATTTCGTAGAGCCATCTTACTATTTTTAGTATTGGTCTTAGTATTGGGAGGGAATATATGGTCCAGCATCTCCAGATCTCAGGAAATTACTTTCAGTCAGGACTGTCAACTAGTCACCTGGCCCTGTGTAAAAGATCTGGGAACAGTCAAGATTTGAGTACTTAAATCTATGAGAGTATTAGATCATTTTAGCTGCTAGAAAGTTCTGAACGAAGTGACTTTGGTCTTTGTAAAGCATCTCTTTGTGTGAAATTCATGGACCACACAGACTACACAAAGTGAGGAAAGAGAACTACAAGATTGTTTAAATCATTGCTCCATCCTAACTACAGAGTTCACATGTATGGAGAGAAATTTGACCAGCTCAAGCAAAGAAAGCATGAAAGTAATTTTTTGTTCTGTGACTGATGCTTTTGTTACCTTATTCAACGTATGCACAAAATACAACAGAATAATGTTGTTTTGGGATCTGGAAATGTATTCCTTCTTAGGCAGTGTTATGCAGGCATACTTATTGAATGTCAATATCTGAATTTATCTGTCTTTTTTTATTATTTTGCTTTTTACTCACTTGGTGCCTGTCAGTCTTTTATCATCAATTTACATTCTACTAAACTCAAAAAGATATTCTTATAGCTTTTATACTTTTAGCCTTCCTTACTAGATTTTTTTAAACACTTCAAAAATTCAGGTACTTGGATTTCATGCCATCAAGTAGTTATATCTATATCCCCTCCTTTTTTTTATTTAAGTGAGTATTTCATTTGCCATCACTTTCTACTTTGTGATTCTAAATCTTTTAAAACCATCTTACTGTTTTTTTATGCACTCATCCTTGTAGAAAATTCTTCTCTATAAAATACTATTATCTCTTATGTTTATAACTACTTCTATTTTTTCATATTATTATTCTTCCTGTTTTCCAAATGCACATCTTAATTTATTCTTTTTTTTCCTCTATGTATCTCTTTAGTATATGCCTTTAGTTTCCCATCAATTCCCATCATAAATTTTTTAAAACTTTAAAATATGCTACATGTATTTTTAACATGATGTTTAATGTCCATATTCTAATCCTCCCTATTAATTTTTATCATTTTGTTATTGATTTTAAATGACAATAGTTTCCATTTCAATTAAGTAAAAGAAGCAAAAAAGGCACAATATTATCATGGGCTTAATTTTTGTCAATAGTAGAAAATCTTGTAGGTATAAAGAAAGTTTATATAGAAATAAAGTGAACATTTTCTATCTTGAAATAGTGAGGAACAATCAGATGTGTTTTCTAGACTTCGGAAAAACATACTTCAAAAAATTCAAAGAAAAGTTCATCATGCTTCCTCAGTCAGATTACTAAGAAGCAAAAATTCTGATGAACAATTGGAGGCAATGAGAGTGTAATTCTAATCATACTAATTTTAATAATTTTGCAAACCTCTCCAGACACTATTCTGTGTGGTGTAGTTTGCTTTTAACCATTCTGAATGTCAGAGATGTCTTTCAGAATATGATGAATACTGGTGATCTTATCCCACCCTTCGTCCCCCATCATAAATGCACATGTACATATATCTTCCATATATGTACATATCATTTCATGTAATCTATAGATTCATTGATGCCCAACCATTTTTTGGTTAGGTGATTCTTTAAAAGTCCAGCTTAAATAAACCTCTTATTTAAAAGGTTTTTTTAATTTATATATAATCAGCTGAAAGTAATCTTATCTACTGAACTCCTATGAAATGCTACCTGATCCTTTTCATCAGGTTGTATTACAAAATTCTAGGCATGCTCAGCCTCACTTCTAGGCTATGACTTGAGAGTATGACTCATGTTCGTAGTCCTCACAGAGGTTGAATGAATGAAGGAAAATACAATAGTAGGAAAAAGGAGACACATAACTGCAATGAATATACAGTGTATAAATATACACATTTATACAGTTTATGTATAAACATTCCCTGAAGCTCCCACTTTAGCAGGATGCTAAATAAAAGAAATCTAAGTTTTCTCAGTACTAATGGAGATTTACTTCCTAGCTCTTTTCTCTGGAGACAAATGTAGGTCTCCTCAAGGATAGGAAGATTTGCATATGAGGTATGATTTAAAGGGCTAGAAACATCTTTTCTGCTGTCTCCAAAACACTTCACTATGTTTTGTCATATTGCCTGATAATTTGCATTAGAGATTTATCCTTTTGAGATAATAAAATGCAAATATCTCTGAAAGGGTTTCTTCTGCTTTAGTCATACTCATGCGGCTACTAGTGAACAAAATATGTTCATTACAGGATAAAGAGAAGACTGCCAACTAACAAATCCCTAGAGTCTGTACTACACCAAACGTTGCTTAGCAATTTCTACAATTGTCTCAGTCTAGTTTACAAGAATAAAGAGATTAGAAATCAAGGGTATATGGGTATGTTACATAAAGTTGTAAAATTGATATTTACAACTGTGTTTCTGTTCTCTATTGATTTAAAAACAATGGAAATAGAAGATTAATAGGTGGGTGTCGTAGGGTGGCACTAGTTCAGTTCGGTGGTATTAAAAGGTGATTGTTAAGCCAAGAGTTGAATGAGGCACAGCATACACTTGTGTAAAAATCCGGGGGAAGGACTTTTCAGGCAGGGGAAAGGGGAAATACCTAGGTCCTGAGGTGGTAAGGAACTGGACAGGTCAGAAACTAAATAATTTCTACTTTCATTATTTTATACATTCAGTTATGCTACCACTTAGGTTAGTCTCTAAGGCCTTCCACAAGTTGGACCTTGCTGAAAATTTAATTCTTCCCTCATCTCTTCTCACCATGTTCCAGGCTAGTCTGTGCCTCTGTGACTTTGTTTAATAGCTGCTCATTCGTTCATTCTTGCCTAATAAACTATGGTTCATCTCTTAAAATCCACCTCAAGCTTTCACTCTTTGAGGAAACCTCTCACTCTCTCCCACCCATCATCCAAAGAATTGCTCAGTCTTTGTGCTACCATTGACTTATGCACTTGAGACACTGCTTTGCAATTACTAATTTATGTGTCTGCTTTTATCACTAGTAAGTTTCTTTAGGACAGAGACATTGTTAATTCATCCTTGGGTACCTATGATCCATAATATTAGTAGTACTGCATAGTACATGGTACTAGTAGTATATAGTAGATACTCAATAAATCATTGTTCAATGAGTGAATGAATGGGATATCTTTTTGCTGTTCTGATTTAACTAATGTAACATTTATCTTCAGAACAGTTTCCATGACATATTTATTCTAGTTAATAGCTGTAAACTAACTCTAGACTATAGCCATATTCTATAACCACTAGAATGTTTATCATTATGTCATTTCAAAACAATAAAATGTTAAATTAAATATTATCCTTCATATTTAATGTAAACTATGCTCATGGAAATATCGTGGAAAGATTGAGTAATTTTTAACACACAGTTTTCGATTTTTCCATTTAGCATACTTTAGTAGATTTTCAGCCTTTTAAATATGTTAGCATTGAGAACCAGGTACTACTTAATGAAAATCATGATTTAATAGTGTGTTTTTTGTGGTTTGTTTGTTCCTCTTTTTAAGTTAGGGTGATAGAATTATGTTTGAGACATTCATTACGTTTTATTTAAAAGAACTCACTGTTCCTAATTTGTAAGCTGAGGGCTTTTTCAATTCCTAAGTGTGTAGAGTAGCTGGATGAGGAGCTGGGAAGGAGAAATTATAGGAGATGTAGCAAGAGACGGAAGGAGGATACAGACCTTTTGGCAGGCCAAGTCAAAGGTAGTTTCTGTCAGGGAACTACTACAGCATCATACTTTAAGAGATGACAGAGAAATGGCATTAAAGTAACCATGCAGAATTGGAAATACACATTTGGAGCTTTTTGTTCCCAGAAAGTTTCCAATATATTGGTACTTGCCCAGTGTCTAAGGAGATAAGTGTCTAAATGATTGGCATTTGTTCTAGGCTTTATCTATAGTCATGGAGAAATTTTCACCTGCAGGTTCATCTTGAAGTTGTGGTACAGTCACCTGGTACACATTTACTGAATGAACTAAGCTAATGAGTAGAGGTCTAAGCCTTTAATATTAGTCCCTTTATTTATTTGTTTTTAAAGTTTGTGTTAGTATGGACTACTAGATTCTTATTTAATCTAATGGATTAGAATACTAATATTCTTTATTTTGATGCTCAAATTGTTTCAGATTTGGCTTGTAGGAGTTCCTTTAAGATGGTTTGCTTATCCTTTTGATGTGTTCCCCTGATGATTTGAACATTTCCTTGTTTCCTAATATAACAAAATGTTCGAAATTTATCTTGTTTCTTTATTCCCCAGCTCTGGAATCTGCCTTTCCCCACAATTAACTGTGATATTTTTTAGTGGAGAATGATATTTAGAAACCAGAATATGGTGATTTGTCTTGTTTATTGCAACTGTTGAGCCATTTCTTCTAAGCCCTTTCAGTGGAGAGACCTAGGAATTGTATATAGAGATATTTCAAATATATTTATATGAAATATACTAAATGTATAGGAAAAGATATTATGAACAAAACATTAACATTTTTGAAGGGAAAATATTTGTTATCTACATAGAATGGGCCTAGAAAGTAATAACATTAATTTTGAACTAAGTACACCCAAATAGGTTTCATTAACAGTTAAACATAATGTATCTTAGAATCTCAGCTATTGGAAGGAGACATTGTCTAGAACTGTGATCTAGGTGTTATACAGTATACCCTTGCAGTGTTGTTTCGGATCTGTGTTGGAAGAGAAAAATAAGATCAGGGGACAAAATCTTGTACTAATCCTTCCTAAAACTTTTAAACACATGGAGAAAAGATATTGAGCATTCATTACATTCAGAATCTTGAATATATGAATGTATAGTTATGAGGGGTATAAACAAACAAGGATGTAGTGACACTATCTACATGGAAACAATACTAGTGTCCTCTCTTTGGATAACTACGCTATAGATGCAATACTAACCATTCCACTTAGCAATAGCTTGATGATTATTTGGCCACCAACATGAATAACTTGTTAAGAGAAGATGATGAGGAGTTGTGAACATCTGAATAATCAGGATTTGCATCATAAAATCCTAAACTATGTATCCAAATTCTTACAGAGTTTTCTCCCAGCCGGTCATGGAGGGCTTTAACAGTCTGTTTCTTCTATTACATTGAAAACCAGAGCTTCTCTACTTGGCTTACTAATTCCAAAGATTAAATCATTAAAGGTAGGAGCTTACCTTTACTGATTTATTTGCTTTTCAGAAAAATTAAGTATAGCCTGATAAAGTTCATTTTATGTAGTATAATAAACAAAGATTCTCATTTTAATAAACACTTGCTAACTATTGCATTATAGTAATTTAATAATGACCTGAAAATAATGTAAAAATATGTGTGTACATATATGTGTATATGTTCATATAATACATATGTTATTTTTAACTTCAGAAATCATAAAAAATAAAATAGATACCTGAAGAAGCCACAGCTGTAATTAAAAAAATATAATTTGACAGTGTTAGAAGGCAAAATTAACTAACAATTATTAAGAAGTTACTATGTGGTACACACCATATGTATTGCATTTTATTTAATTATAAAACAATATAATTACTAGAGCTATTATTATCCCCATTTTATAGAAGAAGAAACTGAAATTACCTACCTTATTAAACTTGGTCAACTTCTTGTAACTTATAATTAATACATTATAGAAATAGGACTCAAACCCACATATGTTTACTTTAGACCCCATGCATCACATAAACCTTCACATGAAGTATGCCATATAAATAACACTACTTCTGGCCAATAACAATTTTACTAAATTGATTCTTTGTTTTTTTGTCTGTAAAAGAAAGATGTTGGCCTATCTTAGCCATCCTCAGTGTTTTTAACGATCAATAAATGCATTCGTCACACGTAATATTTTTTTTTAATGTTCTGTATTCGTGATTGCAAAATAACTATGACTCAGTTATGCTTTGAACTTAATTTCAGTGCTATTAATTAAAACACATCTGTATACATCTGAAAAATACCAGTCGTGACAATAGCACAGAGAGCTTGGTTTTGAAAAATAATTTAGATTATAATTAAAAATGAACCAAAGGTACATAGAGAGGGTGTGGACCACACATATGTGGCTGAAAGCTGACCCACAGTCATCTTAAATGGATTTTATCAAAAGAGATGCCTAAAAGACCGCAGGATCCCAACAAGAGAGTCTGTGAAGAGATGGCCTGCTGAGATCCAAATCACAGTGAAGTACCCTTGAGAGATGCCTGCTAATGAATAGGGAGAGGAGTAAATAGTCTGAAGAACCCTACAAGGAAATGAAACACCCTGCAAGGGAGAAAGACCAAGAGTCAGCTTTGACACCTTCCAAACCAGACAGCAGTCAATGATGGCAGCTCACAAAAGTACAAGCATGCAGGAGCTTTGCTATACCCTCACATCTCCTCTCTCCACCATCTTAAAACCTGGTGTGGTCAGAAACAGTGCCAATCAGCATTTGAGGAGAGGAAGAAGACAAGTTGGGAAAATAGAGTATCTATCCAAGTCATACTGTATACTACAGGGCTGCCTTCTGTTGCATGGTTGATTAGGTGAGTGCAGAAGCTTTAATTTTGAATGAAGTTTGGAGTTTTTATTATTTACTCTAGCTGTACCTATCAGTTTCTAAGCTGAAAGTGATTAAAGTACCAGGAGGACTTTTATTATTTAAGAGAGAAGTGGGGGACGAACCAAAATTCTGTCCAGGGGAGGGAGAAGAATTACCTTATAGAGCATACTTCCAGGGATATTTTGAGAGAAAACAAAGTTACTTAATTATTTCATATTTTAAAAATTCTTGTTTGGTTATTCTCTCAATTATGTTTTTATATATCCTTTCTTCCTAAATGCTTTAGCTATAAGCAAATAAGGGTAAAGTCTTCATATGCAAGATTATACATGTTTTCCTTTTTAATTGGAGAAAATGGTATTTTATCTGAACCCCATGTGTCATGTGACATATTTGACACCCTATATCATACCTAGTGACTATTTATAAAACACAAATTATCTCAAATCAATAGGATCAAAATTAGATTTGAAAAAGTGTATTCAATAAGATGTGTAAATTGAGGTAGAATTAATTCTAATTGAATTCACAGAGGACTTGAGATGTAAATCTGTAATATGGATTAGATGCGAATTAGTATTAGATTTGCATTTAGAAAAATGTACTATGTTCAGTTCTGAGTGTCATTTAGGCAGAATATTAGGACAGATATCCTATCTTGACTGTCTTCTCCCCACTCCCCACCACCTAAATGTCATTGAAAAATCTGTTCATCTTGATTATCAACATTAAAGACTGGTTTTGAAGAATGCAAAGAACCTATTTACATTTTAGTGGGAGATAGAATATAATTAAGAAAAATTTTTATAGGTACAGAAAAATGTCCTTAAGAGGTAACAATTTTAATACCTTAAAAAACTTATCTATCAAATACTAAGTTTTAGATATTAAGGCTAGCAAATATATACAAAACAAAACAGTTTCTTGAATAAATAAATGTACAACATTTAGCTTAAAGAATCCATTTAGGACTTAATATTCTGCTATCAGTATGTGGGCATTAAAATTGTTATTTGAAACATGTTGGTAATTAACTCAGAAAAATCCTTGGAATTTGGATTTAGGTACTATTATTTAGATTTTAGATATTGTCCAAAGGAGGTTGGTACTATTTATAACGTGGACCCTAATGTCACCCTAAAGTAAGGTATATAAAAAAAGAATATTCTAGTATGCAAAAAATGTTGATGGTCTGTAATGACATCATTCTCACAAGTATAATGCGGAGAGTAAAGTACTTAAAACATTTCTTTATATTATTTCATTAACAATGGCTATTCATGAAAAAATAAAACCCTCAAATATAGCAAAAGTGAATAGTTACTGAAACTTAGTATAGCTCTGAAAATTTATGTTGCTTAAAAATACTGGTTGTGATCATATAGCATTCTGAATTCAATGACTTTTAGACCATCTTAGTTTCCTACCTAAGAGCTATTCCTCAGTACCTCCTTACTGATAAGAAAGAACCCCTTTTTGCTCAGATTGGCAATGTTCCCAGATAAAACATTCACCTTCTCAGACTCTTTTGTATCCAGGAGTGGCAATGTAACAAAAGTGTAGGTGATGAGGTCCAAATATGTTTCTGCTGGAGACTTCTGGGAATATTTTTGTTTTTCTAATACCGATATTCTTTTTGTCCCTTTCTCTCTCTCCAGGCTACAGCACAACTGAAGAGGGAGAAGCCATCTTGCCTCCATATTGGACAAACATGAAGATAAAAGCTTTCCTGTGTGGATGATAGAGCAAAATGATAGAAGGGGCTCAGACTCCCTTCCTTCAGACTTCTTGATATGTGAGGAAAATAAAATGCTATTATAAGGTTAAGCTACAGAAATGGGCCTCTATTTTATTCGACTAAATACGTCACAATTCAGACAGTGTCCATTAAATTGGTAAAAGTATCCACTTTAAAGGGTTAATCTGAGGGACCCACCAATACGTTACACAATCAAATCTCAGAAAAAATTAGTTTTTTTAATTCATTGTAATTTTGAAATTGATCTTTCATAGTCTTTTAGTTATCAAACTATTAAATACATTTGACCGTTCAAATAATGTTGTGAATAATGCCAATGAATCCTGTTATTTTTCTCAGTGTGAGTAGGATTGTGTGTGTGTGCGTGCGACAGATTGTTACCTGTACTTCTACCAAGCAGATATAAATTGTAAGTTCCTTGGATTTTATTAATTTGCTGGAGCAGCTCATAGCACTCAGTAAACAAGTTTATTTACTAGGATACCATGGAAAAGTTGTGTAAGGCAAGGGATGGGGAAAGGGCACAGAGTTTCCATGCCCTCTCTGAGAACACCACCCTACCTGCATCTGCACTCATTCAACATGGAAGCTCTTTGACCTTGTCCTTTTGGGGTTTTTTGGAGGTTTCATTACAGTGGCATGATTGATTAAATCACTGGCCATTGGGGATTGATTAAACCTCCAGTCCCTCTCCCCTCCCTCCCAAGGGGTGAAGGAGGTGTGGAGGCAGGGCTGGGACTGAATATTCCAACCCTCTAGTCATGTTGGCTCCCCAGGCAACAAGCCCCCAGCCTTAGTTGCTTTCCAAAAGTCACCTCAATAACATAAACCCAGTTGTGGTGGAAGGGGGCTTGTTATGAATAACAACACACCCAGTTCACCTTTATTAATTTCAGAACTGAAGACAGGAGATCAAATATTCTTACAAAAAATGTTCCCATTGCTCTTATAGCTCAGGAAGTTCCAAGGATTTGGAGATCTGTGAGCCAGGAACCTGGGATGACGACCAAATATTTATTTCTTATTATAACTCACAATATCACAAATTAATATACAGAGGTCTTTAAGTTAGGGGGAAAAAACAAATATAGCCATTTCACTGATTATTAACTTAAGCCCTCAAGTTAAAATGTCCTTGGTCAAAGTCACAGATGTTATTTGCTATTTGCTCTGAGAATAAAAATGGTCACTTTGAACATCACATAAACCTTCCCTGAAATAACTTCTCTCAACCTCCCATCTTCTCCCATTGACAGAAGATGAAAAGATTCTAAGTCAAAACAATCTTGAAAAGAAGGAAAACAACCAGAGTCTAGGAGAGGTTTCCAGTAACTGCATGGGCAATGGCTAAGATGAAAAATAATTGGAGGCCATAGCATCCTTTGCCCCTCAAAGGTGAGCAGTACCTAAGAGGAAGAAAGCTGAGCAAGACTACAGTTTACACCTACCACCCATCCCTAGTTCAGAGATGCAGGGATTTTGCCAACCACAAATTTGAACAGCCGTCTATTTACTGAAATATAACAAACTTTCGGTGGCAGCTAGGGACATTGCCTCTATAGACTTCACTACCCTCCAAGTACATATAGTTCTCAAACCCTCAGAAAATTCAGTTCCCAGTAAAACACTGTGAATAAAAGGAGTCTGTGGTGGGGATATACTGAGGAAGTTGGTAGGCAGAGAGGAAGAAAGAAATCTTCCCTGACCAGGAATTGAACCTGGGTGGAATTTGCTAAGAGCATATTTCATAAGTGTTCTCACCACACACAAAAAAATTTGACTTAAAAAAATAGTAAGTATATGAGAGGGTAGATATGTTAATTAGCTTGATTGTGGTGATTATTTTACAATGTATATGTTTATGTATATCAAAACATCAGTGTATTTGTATAACTTAAATATATGCAAGTTTTATTTTTCACTTATACCTCAATAAAGCTGAGGAAAAGAGGGAGATTAGGGGAAAAAGTGGTGAATGGAAACTTGCCATGTGGTGTAACTGTAGGCGAGGACAGTGATTGTGAGCAATGCTTGGGAGGTATGGGATTTCCATATACTACTTCAAGAGAAAAAAAGTTAAGTAAACACAGCCAGAATAATCCAGAAATAAGTTCTTATCCTAGAAGACAGAGAACCAGGCAATAGAGTAAGGTTCCAGCTCACTACAAGCTTGCTAAAAGAAATTATTCTGAAAACCACGTATGTTGATTTGCTTTTCACTTTAAGAATACAAGGAGGCTTCTATCAGCATTCAAGTAGGTAGTGAGAGAGCTATAGGAATCTATGTCCCCGCCCTTTTTGGGGGGGTCTGCATTGGGTCTTTGCTGCTGTGCGCCGGCTTTGTCTAGTTGTGGTGAGCGGGGGCTGCTCTTTGTTGTTGTGTGCAGGCTTCTTATTGCGTTGTCTTCTCTTGTTGTGGAGCATGGGCTCTAGGGGCACGGGCTTCAGTAGCCGCAGCACTCGGGCTCAGTAGTTGTGGCACGCAGGCCCTAGAGCATGCAGGCTTCAGTAGTTGTGGCACGCTGGCTCAGTAGTTGTGGTGCACGGGCTTAGTTGCTCCATGGCATATGGGATCTTCCCGGACCAGGGATCGAGCCTGAGTCCCCTGCATTGGCAGGCGGATTCTTAACCACTGCGCCACCAGGGAAGTCCCTATGCCCCCTTTTAATAGGCTAAACCAGACCAATTATATAGGATTGAGCAATCTTTATCTAAGGATGAGCACATAGCACACTAAACAAGCAAATAAACAACAGTTACCCTAAATAAAGTAAACAGACACAAATTGACTTATGAAAGAAATTCTTCAGCATAGAACAAAGGGAGAATTACTCTAAAATACTTATTGAAGTGATTTTACTATAACATGCAGAATAAATTATTTTAAAAATATCTAGAACTGAAGCAAACAGTCTACTTCAAAATATTTAGCAACACAGATGTCCTTATAAGCTTTGTGCAATGTTAAGGATAAAGAAATTGTCTTATTAAAATCCAGGTCCCAAGATATGTAGGTTACCTAGAGACCATAAAAAAAATACAAGAAACCTAAAGCAAATTCCAGGAAAGCTTTAAAATTAAACCTTTGCAACATAAAATACTAAAAGATAATTGAGAGGTGTTCATAAGGCTTATTTTCTTTTTTTCCTTTTCTGCCAGGTGATAGGCCTGGGAGAAGACTGAATTCTTTTTACTTTCTGATATGCAAGTGTTCATAAATTCTGGCACTGACATAAAATCTCTGAAAAGTTTGCTCAAACACATGTCAGGGGGTCAAAAGTTAAAATTGAGAAGTAAAAAATAGAAAAATTTGAATAAATTGATAACTTGATTTATTTGATATTGATATGAGTTGATATAAGTGAATTGATTGATATGAGTGCATTGATATGAGTGAATCCAATTAATTTATGTACACATTAATGTAGACACAAGGGTAATAATTGTCACTTGAAAAACAAGATATGTAATTGGAAAAAATAAGCATAATAATCTATACGTCTAACTTGTAATCTGTACCACATATTAAATTAACAAAGATCTGTAAATGTAGGGATGGGTCAGTAAAAGCACATTGCATGTCTTACATAAGAGGGAGGTCAAAAGTTACATTTCTTTGTTAAATTTGAAGCTAAAAAAATTATATAATCATGAACTTTATTAAAGAATACAAAGTAATCCCAAAGCAAAATTTTAAAATTCTTCCTTCTCTTAAAATTACTACTGAATAAAATAGCAAACAAGGCATAGTACATTGCAAATGACTAAACATAAATATAACAGTAAAATAGCACAAAGTATGCAAATCAATGACAGGTTGACATGGATTCAGTTATTACAGTAAGCATAAATTAGATATCAACAGGCAAAGTGCATCAGAACTAATTACAAAGAAATTCAATTATATGTTCCTTCCAGAAATTAAAAAAAATTTTTTTAAGCTTACATATGTAAGTACCATGTCATATCTTTTGGTTTCATCTGTCTCTGGATATTTGGGCACTTGTTTCAAACCAACTGCTCCTTTGCATAGACACTAATCAACTTCTTATAGGCATAACCTGTGGTACCTTGCCTCATGCCCATGCCATGTACTTCTTGCCTTCTGTCTCAGATTCTCTTGGTGCCGAGGTCTTAGCTGTAATAGTGTCTTCTTAGTCCGTTTATTCATGAGCAAGTTAGGTGTGCAAGGGAATTAATTTTCCATGGGGTATAATTTTGGCCAATGGGAGACAAGAGAGAATGGATAAATTCTTTACCCTTTCTTTGCTGGATAAAAGGCCCTAATATTCACTCATTTCTGTGGCCGCTTGAAAGATAGTGCCACATGGATAAGCAAGCAGTCATACTACATACTAGGCAGTAGCCAGTATGATAACCTATCCTTGTATTTGCTTCCCCCCACCCTTCCGTCACTTTCTATTTCCTCACTCCTATGCCTTGGGAATGCATTATCTTAAAAGATAGTTATATAAATGTCTCTGACTTAGGCTTTGTTTTCTGGAAACCTCAGGGCAGGACCATTGATAATAAGAAAATTCTTAGAAAATAGACTACAGTGATGGGATTTTAAAGTTGGATTACTCACCTGTCTGAGAACAATAAGGATTCCAGTTCTAGTGGTGGTAGGAGGCTGAAAATTTCTGACTGGCAGTAGCATCATGTTTACTAAGGCTTTCACCTTTTTTACTTTGGAATAAAGTACAGATGAAAGGAGAGGCACTGGAATATATGATGGTTATGGTGTTTTAAAAGTATAGGGTCAACAATAATGATAAGGATTGTGTAGCCTGACTTTTCTTAATGGCATTATAACTTGACTAGAACAAATGTGATGAAAAATTGGAACTCCCTTATATGGTATTGAGAAGGGGTCCAAAGACTCAGGGAGTTGATAGTATTAGAATAGATTATCTATTTAAGACTTAAGCACCCATAACTTGATTAAGATCCCTGGGTGGACCCAGAAGACACACTCCATAAGGAATGCACTGCTGAGTGGACACCAGTATCTTTAAGAAGCATCGTTGGTGGTGGTTGCACTCTGCAGGCTGTAGCTGATGGTGTCTGGTTGTTGCTATTGAACTGGGCTCTTTAATATCGTTGGGAATCAGGCCAGGGAATAGTATTCAATCACCAGAGGCAAAGAAGATGTAATTACCAGACTTGCCATCAAGTTGCCTTGACCTTCAGTGATCTGTGGTAATAGCTAATAGGTCATGGCATTCTTAGACATGAGATAGATGAGTAGATGCCTATGAGAAATGGAGAGAAAGAAAAAAAAGATGAGACAGAGGCTGACATCAGCTGCTAAAACAGGAAATTGTGGTTCCTCACCCAATTTCCAGATCTAAGTCAGTTCTGAAATCCAGAACTCATTGATTGAAGCTCAAGATCCTCTTGAGAATGAAGCCTGCAATGCCACATTAAATTTATACAATAATTATTCCCTCAATTATTCTCTTAAAGTGACCTGGAGCCATTTCCAGGGTAACTGAACATTGAGGAATGAAGAAAATCCAAACATTTCTAGGACTGTTAGATGTAAGGTCTGAGCTGACACTGATGCCATGGAATCTGAAACACCACCATGGTTTTCTGGTTAAATGGGAGCTTATAGAAGCCAGGTGGAGTTTGGCTCAAGTTCATTTCAGTGTATCCAAGTATCTTTGAATCTAATCTGTGGTTATTTCCTTGGTCCGCATGTGCACGACTGAGAGAAAAATGCTTGGCAGCTAGCAGAACCCAGTCATTATAGCCTGTGAATGGTAGTCATCAGGGCATCTAGAGCCAAGTGGAAGCCCCAGAAACCACACACCCATCCTGAGGAAAATCGTAAATCAGAAGCAATACTATATTATGGGAAGAACTGCTGAGATTAATATCACTATCAAACACCTAGAGGATATAGGGGTTATGGTTCTCATAGCGTTTCATTCACTTCACCTATATATACCCTGAAAAAAATGAAATGGATCTTGACAAGTATATGTATTAACTATAAATTTATTCATGTGGCAGCTCCAATCACAGCTACTGTATGATACCATCTGCCACAGAAGCTGCTATTGTGACTACCACTTGGTTAAATGACAGTAGATTAATACAGTCTTCGGCACTTGTTATAGGATTAACATTCTTGCAGATAGATATGTACTTTCCAATTCCCTTCATTAATGAGGATCAAATTTGGTTTTTATTCACATGGTAAGAGCAGGAGTTCATATTTACTCCCTAGCCCAGGAATATGCTACCTATCCTCCTTTCTGTCACAGTAGAGAATTCAGGTATCTTGATCACCTTGACATAACACTAGACTAGTAGTACATTGATGACATCATGATAATAGGGTTTGATGACTAGGAAGTGGAAAGTACACTAGATATTCTAGTAAGACATCTGTGTCAGAGAGTGGGAGAGAAGTCTCATGAAGATTCAAGGGACTGCCACAGCTGTAGAGATCCAGTGGTCTGTGACATGCCAAAACATTCCTTCTAAGACTAAGGACAAGTTTTTGCACTTTGCATCTGACATCCCTGATTGAGGCACAGTGTTTGATAGGTAACTTCTGATTTTGGAGGTAGCACACCCTGAACTTGAGAATGCTGCTCTGACCCATGTACTTGGTATCTTGGAACCTGTTCATTTTGAATGAGGCCTAGAGGAAGAGGAGAATCTGAAAAAAGACCCAGCCTGAGGTCCCTTGCCGCTTGGGCCTTATGATTCACCAGATTTGACAGAAATGATATATCTATCAAGGAAGAGTTTGCTGAGTAAAATCTCTAATATGTTTCCAGGATTTAGAGGAAGATTATGCCTTCTCTGTCAGAAAACTAGTCTCAATTTTAACAAACATTTCGGCCACGATAATGGATCCTACTAGAAACTGATAGCCTGACCATGGGTTGCTAACTGACCATACCACTGA
Source organism: Aethalodelphis obliquidens (assembly GCF_003676395.1). Taxonomy (NCBI): domain Eukaryota; kingdom Metazoa; phylum Chordata; class Mammalia; order Artiodactyla; family Delphinidae; genus Aethalodelphis; species Aethalodelphis obliquidens. The sequence goes on along the minus strand of NW_020837971.1, from coordinate 3,247,375 downwards.
GGTTTTCTTTCCTAAGCTGGATATTGTCAGATCCATCACATAAGATTGGGCAGGTGTAGAAACAGCGTTTGGATTTCAACCTGAGCACATCCAGAATGTACCAGTAAATTACACAAACAGAAGGCTCAGACTTCCATGTCACTTGTCTCTGCTATCCTCAGAAGCAAGAATAGATAGTTGTTGTATATGTTTTGTTAAATTTATAAGATGGTATCAGCGTTACAAATCTTATTTCTTACTTTTTATAGTCAACATTATATATTTTAAAAATCTATTCTTTTTCTTTTATGTACAACTAATTGGTTTCTTTTTACTAATGTACATTGTTCTATTAGAACACATTGTCACGTATTATCTACCTATTTCATTAGCATTCAACAGTTAAGTTACTCCAGTTCTTTACAGCAAACAATGCTATGGTCAACATCCTTAATAAATACCTCTTCCTTTTTCTCATTATTAATGAGATTAGGGTAACTATATATTGAATCATTCAAGTTTTACTTCTGTTATTTTTTCTCCCTTGGTTATTTTCTACTGGGTTCTATGGAAGTCACTGAATATTTTACATATTAATTCTTATTATTTATTCATAAGTATTGAACCCCAGGCTGTCACTTTAGTCTCAGTCCTGTGATTGAAATGAAATCTGTAACTGACCACTCAGATCCTTGTTCAGGACCAGAGGGTTTATTCCCTTATTGATGAAAAGTGATTCTTGCAAGCATCCCATAATGATCATCCCTCATTAGGAACTGCCTTGGGTGGAGATATTTGTCTCACCCAATTTCACACATGCTTCCCAGGGCAGTTTGCATCCAGTGACTGGTGAATGCAGGGAAGTTTGGCCCCAGCCTCTCTCCAGCTTCAGAGAAGAAGCCTTCATTGATACTGCATCATAGCACTATTTCTCCCTCTAACCCAATTCTATTTTTTTCCCTTCCCTCCCTATCACAGGTGTTGACCTCAAGAACAATCCATAATAAACCTGCTCAGTAATCTCTTTCTTACGGTCTGGTTCCTAGGGACACAACCTGTGTGAGTGACAATTATTAACGGAAATTCTTACTTATGTTGCTCAATTCTCATATTAGTCAAAAGTCAAATTATGTTTGCTTTTCTTTTGTGATTTGGGCTTTTATATCTTGCTTCAGTAAACATAATCTATGGTTAGCTTGGTTATACTTTCATTCTCAAGCCTTTTATCCATTTGGGATTTTTTGTTTGTTTTTGTTTTATAATAGTATGTGCTAGAGGTCCAATTTTATTTTTGTAAATAAAAATTTTAAGTAGTAAATCAAGTTTCTAATCTCTTACAAAAATGTCTGTCATTTCTCCAAAGTTATGTACTATGTCCTCTATCATAAAACAAATAATCTGTTTAAATCCTTATTTTTCTATTCCTTCAGTCAATTAGTCTGTCCCTGCACCAGTTCCACACTGATGGTTTTCCTTTGGTGCTGCATTCTGTCTTAATACCTAGTAGTAGGAGTTTCTTTCTTTATACTTTTTAAAAAATTGCTTTAGCAATTCATGGAAATTTATCTTTCTGTATAAATTTTGGAATAAATTTTTCAAATTCTTTTCAAAATCTAGCTTTGGTGTTGAATAACAATGAATTTACAGATTAATTTCAGGACAATTAAAATCTTTAAAATTTTATTCATTGTATTCATGAGTATATTATATCATTACATTTATTCAGATCTACTTTGATATCTTTTAATAGAATTTTTTAAAAATCTCCATAAACTTATCAGGCAATCTTTGCTAGATTTTTTCTAGGCAATTGGTAGTTTTTGTTGTTATCACAAATGGCATCTGTTTTTCATTTTATCTTCTGGTTACTTATTGCCAATGAAGAGTCTTTGTTGAATATACTTGAAGAAGGATTTACTGAGCTGAAAGATAAGATTGAAGAACTCTTTCAGAAGGCATTATTGGGGAATAAAGTGATGGAATGAAAAAAAGTCTAAAGACATGGAGACTAATAATAGTAATGGCAATACCCATCACGAAGGAAAGACAATATTTGAGGGAAAAAAGTGTTGATAATTTGTTAAAGCTAATGCAAGATGTAAGACTGCAGTTTAAAAGGGCACATAAAGAACTGAATAGGAGAGATAAGTGGAAAAAAAGTTCCTCATTGAGATATATTATAGTGATTTTTAAGATTACTAAAAAAAAGGAAAACATGATTTTCAGAGAGAAACTAAAACTTGTCTTTCAGAACTAAAATCCAATACTTTTTAGCCCTGATTACAGCAACCCTGAATGTAAGAAAGTTTTCAAGAAAAAGGATTTGAATCTGATATTGTATCCAGCTAAGATATTATTTCAGTGTTAGAGCAAAAAAATAAGATATTAATTATCAGAGTCTAACAACATGAAGAATCTCTTTAAAAGAATGTGTAAAGATTTAGCTTTTGAAAGAAAGAAATTGATTCCAAAAGCAAGAAATTGCTGTGGGATGGAAAAACATGTAAGAAACAAAACAGAACTTATTGATGTATAAAGTATGTATGTATAAAGTATATATTGATGTATAAGTAAGAATTTAATCGTTTGTGTAAGCACAAAAATCCAAAACTAAAACTTCAGATGACACTAGTGTTATGGAAGTTGTTGGGGGAAGACAGGGAGGTGAGAAAGGGAATTGTGTTGACATTTTGTCCTGTTCATTGTGGGGAAACATAGTTGTTCATGAGGTTATAGATATTGACAGGGAAACATAGACAAAATATTGATCTTTTTTATCCCCGCTGCTTAGAGCATTGCCCAGGATACAATCAGTGATGAAAAAAAAATATTAGTTGAAAGAATCTTACTAAAGTAATAATGACCATCAAAATAGTAAAAATAGAATGCATATAGTTGATCCATAAGTAACATATAATTGAAATCAGGGAAATGGAAGACATAAAATAAATTGCAGTAGGTGGAAAACATAAAATAAGAGTACACAAAAAATAGTAATAAAAATAATTTATGGTAAAATTCAATAATCAATGTAGGTAAAACAACAATCAGAAGACAGTGACTCTCATATTGTAATAAAAATTAGAGCTAGGTATGTTGTCTAAAAGATACTCATTTAAAACACACAGACACATATACAGTAATATGCAGAAAAATTGATTTCTATCAATCATAGAAAATATATATCTGGAAAATATCAACTAGAAATTTTAATATCAGAAAAAGAGTAGAGATTAAAGTGAAAACTGTCATCAGAGATGGATGTTATATATGTATGAAAATAAATGTAAAACAGGAAAATTGTAATCATCAATATGCAGCTGAGAGTATAGCCTCAAAGTATATAAGCAATAGCTGATATCTGATATGAAGAAACATGGTAAACAAACACATATTTTACAGAAATGTGATGCATGGAGAGCGATAAAGGTAGAGACAATGTCAGTGGCATGACTAATAATTTGATCTAACAGATATGTCTGGAACCTCATATCAAACGAACATAGAATACATATTATTTTCAGACACATGGAACATTCGCCAATGATGATGGTATACTGAGTCCCAAAAGAAGTTTCCAAAAATTTCAATTAACAACTTACAATCTATATTCTATAACCACAATGCAATGAAGTTAAAAACCAAGAAAATAATGTTTAGGGAAAAAATAGCTATTTCTAAAAATTAGTACATTACCAACTACCCTTTGGTTTAAAGCAGAAATTATATGGTAAACTTTGAAATTCTTACATTTAAATGATAATGAAAGCACTGAGAGTCAGTATCTGTTTGCTGCTGAAATGTAGAGGAAAATGTATCAATTTATAAACATTAATAATAATATAAGAAAGATGGAAAACTAAGCTAGGAAAAGAACAACAGAATAAATTTTAAAAAGAGAGAGAGAGAAAGAGGGAGACAGAGAGTAGAGTGCATAATAATAAGGCTAGATGAAGTAATGAAGAAGGAAACAATTTAAAATGAAACAATGTGAAAAGACTAAGAAACTTCTAGTGATATGAATTAAGTTAAAAAGAGAGAGAAGATGCAAATAAACAATATGCAGAATGCAAGTGAGGAAATAACTAAATATAAGCAAAATTCTACACATGTGTAATGGATGACTATACATCAAAATTTGAAAACTTAGATGAAATTCATATTTTCTGGGAAAAAACTATCAAAACTCCCTTTGCCCAGAAAAAAAAAAAAAAAAAAAAGCCGGGGCAAGATGCTTTTAGATGAGAGTTCTGTAAATCTTTAAGGAACATGTATCTTCTACAATTTTTCCATCAAAAAAAGAAAAAGAGGAAAGCTGACCAATTTATTTTTTGAGGTTAATATAATCTGGATACCCAAACTGGGTAATGATAGTACAGGATAAGATAGAAATTCTTAGCAAATGAGAAAAGAGAAAGACAATTCTTTTTAAAAAGGAATAAAAGAGTACAGAATATCTACAGTAAGAATCTTATTTAATAGAGATATTTTAGATTCATTCCCCTTCAGACAAGTGTCAAGACAAGGATGGTTGCTATCACCGCCATTATTCAACACAGACTGGAGGTCCTGGACAAGATATTATTGATAAAAACAGAAAAATAATAAGAAATAAAGATAATAGGAAGAAGTTAAAATGTCATGATATGAATATCTTCATGGAATGCCCAAGATAATTTATAAGCAAATTTTAAGATTAACATGAAAATTCAGTTAATTTAAGGGCTGAAGGAATAATGTAAGGAACACCCCATATGACCACCATCCCAGAAATGAAATGTGCAATCATTTAGTCAAGTTTCTTTCGTATTCCTTTTTAAAATAGCAAGTATACATTTACAAGAAAATTCATTATAGCATTGTATGTTAGAGCAAACAATTGGAAACAATCTATTTTACATTAAAATTTTAAAGTTGAAGGAGCAATAATCTCAATCTCTCTGTCTGTTCTACAAAAATTTTCAATTAACTTAATCCAGAATTTTTCCTCCAAACTCTTTTAGAACACATACTATTGTTTCTCACAATCACCACATATTCAGGCACACATATACATTTCTAACAGAGTTTATAAGAATAATTACCTTGAAATCAGAGGAAATTGATTTATTAAGAAAGACTACTTGAAGATTATTGAATGGACAGTAATGAATGATAGGTATGTCTTATTTGAAAAAAAAGTTACTTGAAGCTGGTTTATGGATTTAAAACATCAACATTGCAAAATATTAAAAGTCCATGCTCCTACCCTGGTCAGGACTTTTCAGATCTTCTTCTCTAACAAATTTCAAATATTTAAAATATAGTTTTAAACAAAAACTGTATCACTTGGAGTCTTCCAAGAATGTAGCTGGCCATTCTAGAAGCTATAAATAAGAGAAAATTGGCAAAGTCTAGATCACTGGTGTCCAATGGAAATATAATTCTAGCCTTACAATTCTTAACCTTAAATGTGAGGCACATATGTAATTTAAAATTTTCCAGTAGGCACATTTAAAAATATAAATAAACAAAATTAATGTAAATAATACATTTTAACCCAATCTATAAAAAGATTAGCATTTTAGCCCATAATCTATATAAAATATTAGTATCGAGATAATTGACATTTTTAATAGCAAAATTTTAAAAATTTAGTGTGTATTTTACCCTTTTAAGACCATCTCGGTTGTATTATCCACATGTTCAGTGCTCAAAAGCCTCATATGGCTAGTGGCTACCACATTGGATAGCACAGGTCATACTGCATTGATTACTATGATGCATTGATTTATGTAATGGATATAGTATGCTAATCTGGTGAAAGCAAACACCAACATTTAGGAATTTCTAGTATGTGCTAAACACTGTGTGAAGTACATTATATGGATTATCTCATTTAATGCACAGTAAACCTATGAAGTAAATAAATACTAATATTATTCATATTATTTCCATTATATGATTGAGAAAGTTGAGATTAAACACATATTCCAATGGACCACAGCTAAGACCAGGCAGAGCAGAGAATCAAGCCAGGCTTGACTGCTTCCTAAACCTTTACTTTTAATTACTTTATACCATACTGGCTGCAGTTTGGATGACGGCTGGCACTAGGGTCATGGCAATGTGGGGGAAATAAGTTTGAGAAATATTCAAATGATAAAACCAGCAGGATTTGGTGATGGGATATATATGCAGGTTGAGGTAAATATCAAGGACAGTGTGGGTTTGGGGATTGTACAAATGGTCAGATGTGTGACTATTGCTGAGATAAGGAATATTAGAGGGGGGTAGATTTTGCGAGAAGCTTCTAAGTACTCCATACTTCAGATTCTGAACATTGCTACCATCTTGGCAGTTATATTAAGCCTCTGCTAGCAAATGTGAATTTAAAAAGACCCTTCATTTCTGCTAGTTATTAGGCTAAACAGCAGAGAAAAGGAGAAAAATAATGTATTAGAATAAAATAAAAGAAAGCCTCTATGATCACTCCCTTTTACAAATAGGAAGAAAAATGATATAACTGAGAAAATAATTTATAATTTATTTGGACTTAACAAAGTTTTTCCAGATCAATAATACAGATGAAATTTATGGAAAATAGAAAAATTTAAATTGTTACTGTTTTAAAATTTAGGGGATAAAAGCAGATGAATGCCTCAATAAATGGATTAAAAATAATACCACTTAAGTACTGATGTACTCTATCTCATCTTCACAACAGATTTTCAGTGTGAAACCTTTCTAGATATGAGTGAGATCTATGCTGCAGACCCAGTAACATACGGCTCAACAAGAGCTTTTATGGTATTTATGATCAATTTGAATGACAAATAAAGCACTATGGATTAGAGGTAGGCACACCACTTTATCCCACTGTTGTTAACACAGTTATTTATGCCTCTTCCTAGTTTCTTGATTCTGGCTACTTCATCTTAACTCATGGTTTTTCTGATTCTTTGCGCCATAAATTTGAATTCCTCAATGATGAGACTGAATTACAATTTTCACATTTGGCTTGTAAGGCAGGGATCTGAGATCAAGTAAGGCAGAAAATTTGGGGAAGAGGGCTGGAGGGATTTATAGAGTGAGAAAAGTTCTGAAATAGCTGCTCTGAGGAACAGCATAGGGAGGTAACAAAGTATGGTTAAAAGGATTGTCAACCTGTGCGCAAGGCTGAAATGTACAGTCAGAACCCCGCAGATACCAAGGGATGACTGATTACATATGTGTACGAGGAAACAGAAGACCTCATCAACTGAACATGAGCCTCGAGATTTAAACAGTAAATTAAAGTTCCCAGGTAGTGAGGGACAGGAGGTGATAGGATCTCCTTTACATTCATTGAGTATATAACATTAATTGATTTCAGAGAAATTAAAGACTCTTCTTAATAAAAGCTACTCAGGCAAGAGTTCACCTGAAGAGTAATATTTAGCTAAGATTATTCATAAATAGGGGATTCTGCTTCGTCTCTGTAGCCCTCAATCCAGCTTTGTCATGTCTGTTGTTTGCTTCATAGTGCATTGATCTTTTGTACATAAAAGTGCCACCAAAGTAATCCACACCTCAAACTCCATTCTGACACTGTAACTTTCTGTGCTTCCTGCTGAACCAGAGTAGATTTTTAACCAGCATGGTCCAGCAGGCTGACATAATCAGAGTGCTTTTTGAACATTGTTTGTGAGCAGGGCCTACCATGGAGTGAGACCAGTGAAGAGGTACTTGGCAGTAGTCTAATTATGAGGTGAAAAAGTCTATACCCAGGTAGTAGTGGTGACAATGGAAAAGCTATGTTAGCCAAAAAAAGTTTTCTAAGAAGAGGAATTAGGGAAAAAAAAACTGATGTATTTAATGTGGGTGTTAGGGATAAGGAAGAAGTCAAAGGTGATAGAATTAGAACCTAACATGTGATCATATTTATACCATTGGTAAGAGGAGAAACTGGATTGGATGTGCCTAGAAAAGTGTTGGAATAATGTAGAGGAGTTTAGACAAACTGTTGTTGACAGCATGATGGATGTTAGGTGGATATCTCGAGGTTACTTATATTTGCCATCATAGCAGTAGGAGAAATGACAGGCATTCGTAGTACTCAAGATGTGCTGAGCTTCCCAGGTTGCATGTATTCCTTTTAATCCAAAAACTTAATCTTTCCTCATATGATCTCACCCTCTGACATTTCACATACCTTTCGACTTCTCAAGGTTAACAAACAAAACTCTTATCATCCTTATATCTTATATCTCATAAATGTGTGACATCTTCTAGTGTCTCACCAGCTAAGACATGTTCTTATAAACTGAGAAACCCATTTATATGGATCTAATGGAATCATTTTTACCACAGAACCTAACAGCAAAATACTCTTGAGTACACAGAACTTGTTTCATGGAACTCATTACTTCCTGCCCTGTTTCATATGTTGTTCTAAATTTCTTATCTCTCTATATATAGAAGCCATATATAAAAAGCCATATAAAAAGCTATATCTGTTTACTTCCTACTCTCCCAATCACTACATCCTACACCAGTAGTAACATTTAGCTGGCATTTGTAATGTCAGGATTGAATTAGGTAAGAGACGTCAGAATAAGTTTTTAAGACTCGTTTGCATAATTATCTTAGTCACTTGGGAAGGTAGTGAACAGAAAGCGGAGGTAAGTGCACAGAGCATAAGAAGAAAGTCAAGGATGCAGCCTTGAAGAACACCCACATTTTGTGGCATTGAAGAAGAGGAAGACCTTGTGAAGAGGAGAGGAGAAATAAAGGGATAAAGAATTACCAGTATATTTTAATGCCATAAGTAAGATCAGTGTTTCAAAAGGTAGTGATGGAATATACAGTTTTCTCTTTCTGAGCATTCAAGAGAGCTAGGCCCCGAGAAAAATCATAGGTAACTTTGATAAAGTGGTTTTATGGAGTGTAGTGGGAAAAAACCACATTGGAAGGGGTTAAGGAATGAATGGTTGGTAAACAGTGAGAGGCATCCGTTTGATATTTCATAAAAACTCATAGATCGGCTGTAGAAACCTCACAGACCACATTAATGTGCTCTTTTATCACACAGAATAATTTGAAACTTCATACAACATTAGTCAGGAAACTGAGTTCTGTTCTGTTACTATCAGTCTATTCGCAAGTTAAGGCAAGCTGTTTTTAAGTACTTCACTTTCTTACCTAAACTTATCCCCAATACCTAATTAAAGTGAAATTGGGGTTATGCTTATGTACCAGTGAAAGAAAATTACCACTTAATGGCTATTTAAAGTGTTTTTATTAAATTTAGAAGTAAATATAATTTTTATAAATTCCTGAGACTTTTATGTAAATATTAACTAATCAAAAGATCCTTAATTAGGTGGTGAGAACAGATTTTTTATTTTAGGAAACATGGTCATTTTCAGGTTACTGTGAAAAATACTCTCAGGAAACTCAGATAAGACATATTCCTTGTTTACAAGGATCTCATAATCAACTAAGAATATAAAGTCAGACTGCTAAATATGTATTATTATAGGAATAATGAGTTTGTCTCCATTCTCTAGTCCTATTAATATCCTCATACATCCTCTATTCTACATCCAGTAAATGGTGTGGGAATGTTTTACTTAAGAATTATATCAATCCTACAGTAAAAGATAAAGCAATTCTTAAGCTTTTGTTAGTACTCATTATTGCCAAAAATGGCCGTTAAAGGCTGACAGATCTATTGCTTGAAAGGGTAGTTGTAATGAGCTCCACATTTCCTAGGCACAGAAAAGAACCTGAGAAGGGGTTAGAAGCAGAAGGATGTACTACTAATTGAGTACTGACACCATTCACATCATAATGTAAAGCCATTTCTCCACTGTGAAAGAAGTATTCAGAGGAAATTATTGTTTTGAGAAAATGTTTCTTAATATGCCTATGGGGTGTATTATTACTGAGGATTAATATTTGTCCACAGATGATGGCTATGTATGGGTGTGTGAGTGTGTGAGTCAAATGTAGCATGTGTGTGTGTGTGTGTGTGTGTGTGTGTGTGTGTTTGGTACAGTACTTGATGACCAGGAAGAATGAGAAGGCATGTACTGAGAGAGACACTGGCTTGCCAATACCGACCCTAGAATGTTCTTCTGAAGCCCACTTGTTCCCAATCATGGTATTATTCCACACTTAGTAACTTAGATTCTGAGAACTCCATTGCTACAAATTATCATGTGCTGTTGTTTGCATTGTTGAGAGTTGGAAGAGCAAGAGGGCATATTTCGCTTATGAATCTCCAGGACTGTTACTTTCTCACAGCCTCTCGGAACAGTGAGTCCGCAGAGGGGTAATTTTAAAAAGGCTTCATTGTTCTTATACTACCCTTTTCCTCACAGAATCACCAAAAGGCTATATGGTGACTGTTGACTTCTTGGTGGCTTATTAAATGAAATAACAATGTAGGAAGAAGTTTAAAATCATAAACTAAATAGGACATTATCCATGGTTTCCCAAAAGTCTTATGGTTTCACAGGAGGTCTCCTCACAGGCCAAATCTGGTTTAAGAAACATCAGTTCCCTGTCTCAAAGTCAGTTGCTTTATCTCTCTTCTTCTCCAATAAAAAGAAAAGAATGGACAGAGATGCATCAAGAAACAATAGTGCCTATGGGTAAAGAAGGAAATACTTTGCATGCCAAGGAAGTTAAGTGGATGTTTAGAAGATTTGGAAACTGAAGACTGTCTGAAATTCTAGCTGAGGATGATTATTATGGACAATGTTTGTGCCCCCCAAATTCATATGTTGAAGCTTCAACCCCTAATGTGATTGTAGTAGGGGCTTTATGTAGGTAATTCAGGGTAAATGAAGTCATACGAGTGGGACCCTGATAGGATTAGTGTCCTTAGAAGAAAAGACAGGAAGAGAGGTCACTTGTGCGTGCCCTTTCTCTCAGCCATGTGAAGACACAGTGAGAAGGTGGCCCTCTACAAACCAGGAAGAAAGGTTTTTACTAGGGACCAAATCAGCACCTTGATCTGGGACTTCTAGTTTCTAGAACCATGGGAAAATATCAATACATTTCTATTGTCTACGTCACCCAGTCTGTGGTATTTTGTTATGGCAGTCCAAGCTGCCTAAGGATCTTCAACTCACAAAAGCAGAAACCATTCTGGATGGCCTTGTAAAAGGTAGGACTAGTCTCTTATTGAGGCATCCACATTGTTCAGTCCATCCAGATGGTTCCACTTATTGTAAAATGTGCTTTCTGTGGAAGCATGCTTTCCCAGACATAGAAAATAAGCATCAACTCTCCTTGTCAAAGGATCTTCCTGTTAATTTACTTTCACATTTATTTAGCACCTGAGACCACAAGTTTCTTTGTTTCTTTGTTTTCCTCTCCCATGTCTATAATGGGAGAGGATAACAAAAATAAAAATCAAAAATCAAACCATAGTTTTATTTGTGAAACTAGTGAATTTTAGAGAAATTGCTCCTTTTAACTTATGTGTATATTGAAAAATTCTTACTCACTGAATAAATTAAATGTTAACCTGGTAAGTCAGGATAAAGATTTGTTTGAAGCCAAGTTTCCTTTTTGATTTTTGGAAGGAAAATTCCTAGAAGGATGTTATCATTTTCAGTTGTGGGAATAATAATATTGACACAATAATTTCAGTAACAGAAGTTAAAAATAAAGAGATAAATTTAGTAGTTTAAAATGCATGAATTATATTTAAGGCTTTACAGAAAAAAAAAAACTTTTTCCCCCACATACATTAAGTGTGAGCAAACATAGTATTTGGAGATGGTCATTTTTAACTACTAATATTCTGTTCTGTCATATAGAGTTCCAGGAAGAATACACTAACTATATTACTTCACTAATCTTAGTTTTTGCTTCATATAGATTTTTTTGTCAAATTCATTACCTTAATGTTGATTTAGTACAGATGACAAATTTACAACTAATGAGCATCAAGAATTTTGTAGTACCTGCGTACTACATCTAGCATTTGGGGGGGAGAGAGAGGATGGGGTAAGGGAGGTAAGAGATGCCATGCTGCATTAATAGAATGCACTGTCACTTCAGGGATTATTACTAAGTGGAGGGATTACAATCATGTTCATTCATGTTTCTTTTTTTATTTTAAGGAAAAGCAGAATGATTATGATGAAAAGCTTTTATTTTTGAAAATTTTACTCAGCCTACTTATGAAAATCACCCTTTTTAATATTAGTTTCTTTTTTTTTTTTACATCTTTATTGGAGTATAATTGCTTTACAATGGTGTGTTAGTTTCTGCTTTATAACAAAGTGAATCAGTTATACATATACATATGTTACCATATCTCTTCCCTCTTGCGTCTCCCTCCCTCCCACCCTCCCTATCCCACCCCTCTAGGTGGTCACAAAGCACCGAGCTGATCTCCCTGTGCTATGCGGCTGCTTCCCACTAGCTATCTATTTTACGTTTGGTAGTGTATATATGTCCGTGCCACTCTCTCGCTTTGTCACAGCTTACCCTTCCCCCTCCCCATATCCTCAAGTCCGTTCTCTAGTAGGACTGTGTCTTTATTCCTGTCTTACTCCTAGGTTCTTCATGACCTTTTTTTTCTTAAATTCCATATATATGTGTTAGCATACGGTATTTGTCTTTCTCTTTCTGACTTACTTCACTCTGTATGACAGACTCTAGGTCCATCCACCTCACTACCAATAGCTCAGTTTCGTTTCTTTTTATGGCTGAGTAATATTCCATTGTATATATGTGCCACAACTTCTTTATCCATTCATCCAATGATGCACACTTAGGTTGTTTCCATCTCCAGGCTATTGTAAATAGAGCTGCAATGAACATTTTGTTACATGACTCTTTTTGAATTATGGTTTTCTCAGGGTATATGCCCAGTAGTGGGATTGCTGGGTCATATGGTAGTTCTATTTGTAGTTTTTTAAGGAACCTACATACTGTTCTCCATAGTGGCTGTACCAATTCACATTCCCACCAACAGTGCAAGAGGGTTCCCTTTTCTCCACACCCTCTCCAGCATTTATTGTTTCTAGATTTTTTGATGATGGCCATTCTGACTGGTGTGAGATGATATCTCATTGTAGTTTTGATTTGCAATTCTCTAATGATTAATGATGTTGAGCATTCTTTCATGTGTTTGTTGGCGATCTGTATATCTTCTTTGGAGAAATGTCTATTTAGGTCTTCTGCCCATTTTTGGATTGGGTTGTTTGTTTCTTTGTTATTGAGCGGCATGAGCTGCCTATAAATTTTGGAGATTAATCCTTTGTCAGTTGCTTCATTTGCAAATATTTTCTCCCATTCTGAGGGTTGTCTTTTGGTCTTGTTTATGGTTTCCTTTGCTGTGCAAAAGCTTTGAAGTTTCATTAGGTCCCATTTGTTTATTTTTGGTTTTATTTCCATTTCTCTAGGAGGTGGGTCAAGGAAGATCTTGCTGTGATTTATGTCATAGAGTGTTCTGCCTATGTTTTCCTCTATGAGTTTGATAGTTTCTGACCTTGCATTTAATATTAGTTTCTTATATGAACATATATTTTTCAGCACATATAGAAATGTTTAATCAAATTTTTCTTTTTATCTTTTACTGTTTAATTGAATCAAATGCAACAAAAGTTAATATCAAAATATTTTTCTGTGCTCTTCTTTTCTGCTTAAGATCATTTCCCCTACCACTGAAGATTGTTTAAAAATTATTATGGTAACTTGCATACACATAAATGGATATTTGTCCATTTAAATGCTTTTTACCCCGTATTTTGTACTATATATGAATGCTACAATTAAAATAGTTTCTCATTAGGGAGACAATATAGTGTTTACAGATGTAGTCTCTAGAGATACATTGTCCAGATTTTCATTCTACCCCCAATTCTGTCACTTCTCAGATAAGTGGTCTTAGGCATGTATCTCAGTTTTCACATCCATAAAACAGGGGTAATAATTGTGTATCTCAGAGGTTGTTTTGAGGTTTATTTGGATTAGTGATTGAAAAGCACTTATGATAGAAATGCTTTATCAGTATTTGCTCTTATATTTCCTTAAATACAAGCATAGAAGAGCAATTGTCCTTTGACCTATGGATCCTTAATAGCTGCATTTATGAGTAAATGACTTAGGGTCACCTTTTCTACATTTTGGAAGAGTTTATTTAGAATGACAGTTGTGGTTCCATGGAAATTTGAACGAACATTTCAGGAAAACTGTTCTAAAAATTACAGTCTTTGGGGGATGAAATCCTTTCCCCCCCAATTTTATCCATAGTTGTTTATTGAGCTCTGTTCTTCTTTCTTAGATCAATTTTGGCCATTTAAATTTTTGTTTTTAGAAAAAATACACAGTGCATTTCATCAGTGTATTAGTGCTTGCGCTGCCATAACAAAGTACTACAAACTGAGTGGCTTAAACAACAGAAATTTTTTCTCACAGTTCTGGAGGTTAGAAGTCTGAAATCAAGATGTCAGCAGTGTTGGTTCCTTCTGAGGACCATAAGGGAAAGATCTGTTTCAGGTCTCTCTCCTTGACTTATAAATGGCTGTCTTCTCCCAGTGTCTTTTCACATTGTTGTCCCTCCTGTCTCCCTCTCTTCATGTGGCATTCTATTTATAAGCATACTCCGTATGACCTCATCTTAAATAATTACATCTGCAAAGACCATATTTCCAAATAAGTTCACATTCTGAGATACTGGGGATTTCCTAATATATGATTTGGGGGGGATACAATTCAACCCACAATGATTAGTATTGCCAAATATTCTCTTATTGTGTTTTAAATAGTATTATATTCTTAAAAAGTTTTCCTTATTTGTATTTGCTTTCATCCTCTAATTTCTTTAATACATTTGTAAACATTTTCTCATAGGATATTTCAAATGTATGCATAAATAGGGAGAATAGTATAGGGAATCCCTATGTACCTGTCACCCAGTTTCAACAATTATCAGATCATGGCCAATCTTGTTATATTTATACCCCTGCTCTCCCCCAGTCATGTGCATTTTTTAAAGTAAATTCCAGATATGGTACCATGTAATCTGGTACTGGTTTTTTATATCTCTAAAGAAAAAAAAAGAACTTTAAAAACATAGCCACGATACTAATATTAAACAAGTATTTATTGAAGAATTTGGCCTGTGGAATTTACTAGATTGGAATTTAGTGATTATATCCATTGGGTGACTTAAGATGTTCCTTTGTTGCCTGCTAGGCCCTGAAACAGATAATTCTATCTAGAAATTGGTTTGAAATTTAAAGATTTAATCATATTTAGGTTCAAATTTTGGGGGAAAATTCTTTATGTGTGATGTTGTGATATTACCATCCATCGACCTTGTAGAAGGTGCTTCTACTGCTCAGCATCACCATGATTTAACCCACATTTCATTTCAGCCACTGATGCAGTGGGCAGTTCAATGGGAAATCAAACTTATTGGCTCTTATAGCATCTTAGCTCAGGCACACTGCATGCCTTTTCACCTGCTGTCAGGACCTTCCCTGAAGCCATGGGAAAGTGAGCAAGAGGTACAGAGAGGTTAACTCCTGAGGATGGAAGTTGCCCAAATTCTCCTATCTCAGGAGAAGCTTATTTAAGTTTGCTCCTGAGTCCTTTTAAAAACAATTTAAAGATCAAATTTATTGAGACATTATTTGCATGGGGGAGTATGCTCACATTTTACCTGTCCAGTTTGATGAGTTTGGGCAACTATAAAAACCCATATAACTACTACCCCAGGCAAGATATAACACATTTTTATCATCCCAGAAAGCTCCCTTTTGCACTGATTCCCTTAGGAATCGGTCTGTCTGCTCCCCACATAACTATTTATATGATTTCAGTTCTAGAAATTCATGTAATGGAATTTTACAAGATATACTCTTTTGAGTCTGTCTTCTTTCACTCAGTATAAAATTTTAAGATTCAACCACATTATATGCAGGTAGATCATTCCTCTTTTTATTGTTGAGTAGTATTACATTTTATGAATATATCAAAGTTGGATGCATAGTCACTTGGTGCTCCATAATCAGGTACTCACTACCAGGTCTTAGTAGTACATCATAAAGTGATTTTCAAAAGGTCTATAACTCTCTGTTGCATACAGCATGGTCTTGCTCTAGGACTCCCTTATCTGAGTTATGACTCTCTCATTGGGACTAGTCATAAACTCCACGTCGCGTCTTTTCCCATCAATGATACGTCTAATACCACAGAGACTACAGGGAAGCTTGCACCACAGCCTGAAACTTTTTAAATAATCATTTATTTTGATTAATTATAGATTCACATGCAGTAACAAATAATACAGAGAGATCCTGTGTACCTTTCATATTGTTTCTCCTAATGATAACTTCTTGCAAAGTTCTAGTAAAGTATAACAATCAGGATATTGACATTGATTCAGTCAAAATACAGAACACTTCCATCACCACAAGGATCTCTCATGTTGCCCTCTTATAGTCACATCCACTTCCCTCTCACTCCCATCTCCCTAAGCCCTGGAAACCACTATCCTATTCTCATCCCAACAATTTTGTTATTTCAATAATATATAAATGGAAATATACAGTATGAAACCATTTAGAATAGGCTTTTTTCACTCTTCATAATTCCTTGGCAATTAATCCAGGTGATTGTGTGTATCAATGGTTTGTTCTTTTTTGCTGAGTAGTGTTCCGTGGTATGGGTATACCACAGTTTGTTTAACTATGTTGAAGGATATCTGGATTGTTTCCAATTTGAATGTTATGAATAAGGTACCATAAGCATTTATACAGGTTTCATTTTTGTTTTTTGTGAACATAAGTTTTCATTTCTTTGGGATAAATGCTTAAGGGTGCAACTGAAGTATCATATGGTAGTGACATGTTTAGTTTTTGTTTTTGGGGGTTTTTTTGCGGTACGCGGGCCTCTCACTGTTGTAGCCTCTCCCGTTGCAGAGCACAGGCTCCGGACGCACAGGCTCAGCGGCCATGGCTCACGGGCCCAGCCGCTCCGCGGCATGTGGGATCTTCCCAGACCAGGGCATGAACCCGTGTCCCCTGCATCGGCAGGCAGACTCTCAACCACTGCGCCACCAGGGAAGCCCTACATGTTTAGATTTTTAAAGAAACTGCTAAAATGTTTTCCAGAGTAACTGTATCATTTTATATGCCAGATTGTCCACATCCTTGTCAGCCTTTGGTGTTGTCACTATTTTTTATTTTAGCCATTCTGATAGGTTTGCAGTGATATTTCATTTTGGTTTAATCTACGTTTCCATCATTATGGAAATCTGCTAATGATGTTGAGCAGCTTTTCAAGTGCTTATTTGCCATCTGTTTATCCTGTTCTATGAAATGTCTAATCATGTCATCTCTTGACATGACATGAGTATTGTTCCAATAGTCTTTGAAATATTTGGGTATTTTTCTTTCCTGGTATACAGTTACCAAATTAAGTAGCTGTAGGTTCCTTTAGGAAAAGACTGGGAGATTTTGACCATTTATACCTGTCATGACGTTCAAGGGTCCTTCCTCCTGGGGACTCTACCTTTCTTTTAATCAATGAATTCTGAGTCCAAAAACTAGCAAGGGACCATGACTTTTTATTGGGGCACCTATCCTCAGACTTCTGATTATTCTTAAAATCTTTCCATTTTATAGCCTGTGTTGTATCCTTGTTCACTGTCCATCTAATTTGCCCCTAGGAAAGCTGTGTTCTAACCATTTCCATAAATCTCTGCTTGTCAGGCTTCCCTTGCCATCCCTCTGACCTCACCACTCATAATAAATGCATCCATCTGGCTTCTGTTTTTTCTTGCTGCTTGGGCTCTATTATTTTGAGATTATATCATAACTGTTGCTATTATTTCACCCTGTTCTATAATGTCATCTTCTATTATTAGCCCTAGCCTACAGAGGAGACACACACCGAACTTTAAAAATGATGCAGGTACCCCTCTCACTAGCATATTGCTTATAATTTTGGTAAATTTTGTGAGTTTTCTGGCCCTATATGTTAAATTCATTCTAGCACACCCACTTCTGTTACCTTTTAAATACCTTTTGCCACTATCTGATATGGCAATTCAGGCATATATCCACTTGCTTAGTATGGGCCATTATATTTTCCATGCTTCTAGGAGCCGTCCTCGTAGGATGTTTGTACTATCTCTTTGACAGAGAGTTATATCTTGTATCCCAGGAGAGGATACGTTGATAATTTTTTGTATCCAACTTTATGTTCTGGCCCTCCTGATAAATATCCCTCAGGGTCTAGTATCCAAATATACTCTACTGGCTTCTCCTGCCACACGGTGGTTAGGTCCTGTGGCTCTTTTGAAGTGCAGTTCCTTTCCTTCTTTATTTGACCCAGTATGTTCTTCTTGGTCAGGACAGATTTTAAGGAATGGTTTTGTGGGGAAGAAGCCTCTGCATCTTCTTTAAGCAAGAGAGACTTGTTATCCTTTTTTTTTTTTTTTTTTTCTAACAGAGATGTGGGCCATTTCTTCAGGCTCAACAAGTCTGGAGGACTTTGAGAATTACAGAATTTTTAGGGCCATCAATCAGACATACCCATTCCATGTGTGAGGGTCCTGTTATTTTCCCCACAATGTTTCTGACCTAGGCATAGCAGTTTTGCCTTAGCTGGGAGTTCAACCTTTGGAGTTTAGCTAATCTGAGGATTAAGTTCTAGGGCTGGTCCTCAGTTTTCTCACTCTATTGCTTCAAGAGATAACACCTCCTTGAAAGCTGCCAGGAAGGCAGTTGGCCTTTCATGCTTAGCTTTTAATTCCTGATTAATCACCTCAGCTATACATTTTCTTATTCAGAATGATCAAATTTAGGCAAAGTCAGTCAATTGCACTGTTCTTATAGTTGTGGTTTCTCCCGTGTTTCTTAAGCAGTGTATACACTGCACCAGCTATTGCTTTCCCATCCTTCAGTATGCCATGCCAGTACAACGCTAGCAACAACTGCAGTTTTAACAATTGCCCTGTCATGTTGTGCCAGGGGCTATCTGTAGTCCATTCACAGTTTGCCATCTGGTAGGAGGAGTTATCCAGCTTCAAACTCCCACCCAAGTTTTGCTCTCTGAACTACTCCTAGCACTGACACAGACTAGATTCCCTGGGAAGCAGACTCTGTGATGGAGATTAGAATGCAAGTGGTTTTTATATGTTTATAGGTTTATTGATATCACCACCTTAAAGAGGAAGGGAAGGAAGCAGGATTTTGCAGAGGGAG
Source organism: Aethalodelphis obliquidens (assembly GCF_003676395.1). Lineage (NCBI taxonomy): Eukaryota > Metazoa > Chordata > Mammalia > Artiodactyla > Delphinidae > Aethalodelphis > Aethalodelphis obliquidens. The sequence continues at coordinate 3,228,191 of NW_020837971.1, read as the reverse complement.
AAGATGAACAGAATCCAGTCTCAGGTGAAGCCTCAGCTGCCTCTCTGTGGGCTCTGGGGGAGATGTGAAGATGGGTTGACCGTGCAGAGATGCTCTGAGTTGGAGTAGTAGAGAAAAGCCTTTCCACCTGGAAAGGAGGTATGTGACCTTGGGTGAGGTGACCTTCTTCAGTTACCTGGTGGGACTGACACCTGAGGGCTATCTGCCAGACCCTCTCTTAACAGTTCATTTAGCAACATATAAAGGATATTATTCCATAGTGATATACATAGATATTTCTCATTCCATTTTCAAGTTGCATACTACACCATTATATGCATATACCAGGGTTTATTCAATTCATTCTCTTTCAATATATACATTTCAGTCTTCAAGCATTAACAAGTAGTGCTACTACAAATAACCTAATAGCCTTATGCTTATATCTTTTTGTATGTAACTTTTGGATAGACTCATAGAACTTTTGGATAGCCAGTCAAAGGGTAAATATATATACAATATTGCTAGATCTTTCCAATATCCTTTTCATAGGCATTTTACCACTTTGTAGCTCCAGCAGCGAGTAATGAAGGTGACTATTTATTCACAATCTCACCAACAGACTGTGCTGTTAAACTTCTGATTTTACAATCTGACTTGTGAGAAATGGTATCTCGGTGTAGTGTTAATTTGCATTTCTCTTACTATGAATGATACTGAACTTCTTTTCATATGGTTAAGAATCATTTGCAATGTTAGCTGCCTCTCCCTATTTATAGCTCATTTTTCTATGGGGTTGATGGTCTTTCTGTGTCTCTTTTTGTTTTTTAAAAGTTCTGTATACATTATAGATAGTAACCCTCTGTCTGTAACATAAATTACAAATACTTTTTAAAATTTTTCATCTGTCCTTTAACTTTGCTTGTTGTACATTTTGCTATGCAAAGTTTTATTTTATTTTTATGTAATCAAATGCACCTATCTTTTCCTATATTGCCTCTGGATTTTGGTTAGAAAATAGTTCCTCACTTCCAGTTTATAGGGTAATTCACACTTGATGATTTTTGAGGAGTCCAGTCCAAGCTAAAAACCTATGTGTGATCTTTCAGTCCCAAACACAGGCAATTATAAAAGTTTACCTGGCAGGTCATATGGGGGGAAGCTGCCTTCCTCACACCAGACTTGGTGCACAGCCTGGAGAGATTTGCAGTTAAGGCTTTAGCACCCCTACGCCTCCAGCCTCCAGCCTCTTAAGCATATCTGCATTTATAGCCCGAAAGCCTCCATTTGGAGACCTCCTTGGCTGAAAGAGGGGCCAGGCCCAAGCGTTTCTCAGGTATCTCTGTCACCCATATCAGGGGGCCCTGAAGACATTTTTCTCCATTCTGGCACAATATTCAGTATTTTTCCACTCCTAGCCCTTCCTTATCTTCCTCCCCTGATCCCCAGGTCTCTATAAAGACAGGTACCTTTTGTTTGGGGCTCCCTTAGCACTGAGAAGATTTTGCCCCATCTGCATACTCGCCTGCGCTGTTGCTAAGGGGAAAATAAAACACTGGGGAAGGTGGTGCTTTTTCCTGTTTAGCCTCTTGCTTAATATATCTCAATTAATACCTTGTTTCTTTCATTTTGACTTGTCGTGCCAGCTGACTAGCTCAATACCTGGCAGCTCAGCTCTCCCAACTCAACTATTGACAATTTTAAATACTTATATTACTTCAATTTTTGCATTCATATCTCTGATCCATTTGTAATTTAGCCTAATTTTTAGCATGAGGAATGGATCCAAAATTATATTTTTCTATAAAATCGTCTTGTCACTCCATTATCACTTATTTAAAAGAATGCCTTTTTCCTCCGAATTTGAAATGTTTGGTTGACCAAAAAGTTCATTAGGCTTTTTCCATAAGATGGTACGGAAAAACCCGAACTAACTTTTTGGCCAACCAATATAACCTTTAAACTAATCATTTGTTGGTGCTTAAATCTTCTGCCTGGAAGTGAAACACACTGCTTCCAATCACAGATATTGGCCAAAGCAAATCACATGATGAAGCCTGATGTCAACAGGGCAGGATGGTATAATCCTACCCCAGGGAAGAATAGCAAATATTTATAAACAATCATAAAATCTACCACACCCCCCCATCTCCATCTGTGCGGGTGTGTTCCGCCAGCACCCCCCGCAAACTAATAAATGAGGAAACCGCTGTTAGTTTTCCATGTATTCTTCTAAATGTTTTTATGCTTAATCAAAGATAAATATTAGTGGTGATAATAGGCATCCTTCTCTTGTTCCTGAATTTAGTAGACATTCTTCTGGCATATTTAGTAGAGATTTCTAAACTCTTGGGTGGAGATTTTTCCATTTAGCATAATGCTGGATTTGATATTGAAATAGATACATTTTATCATTCTTATTTTACTGAATATTCAATATTGCCAAATTCTAAATTTTCAACAGCTATGGAAATTAATATGATTTTTCTTGAGATCTACTAAGAGAATGCATAATGTTAACATATTTCCTAAATTTGAGCCCTTCTTTTATACGTTATGTAGTCTTTAACAAGTCATCATTTATTATTACTTTAACATGCTTCTGAATACATGTGAGAAATACGGAATATATTTAAATTATTTGCCACAGAGTCTGGCACAAAGTAACGTTCAAACAATATTAGGTATTATTATTTGCCTATATATTCTCCCCTATTTCCATATTTCCTTTGTTTTACATATTAATTTTAAATCATCCAGACTTTAATTTAGCTTAACATGGAAGAGATGTCCAGTTTTTCTTTCTCCCTTCCTCCCTTTATCCCTCTCTCCTTCCTCTCCGCCTTCCTTTCTTGGCTGTCTGCCAACGGTTAGTTGAATGTTTTAACAACCTGTATTGACTATTCCCTCATTTGTCCCTTGATTTGAAATGCTGTCTTCATCATTTCTGAATATACTTGGTTCCGTTTAATTGATGGGCTCGTGCCACAGCACCATATTAACTGAATACTACCTCAAGCTCTTCCTATTTTTCTCTTACTTCAATGCTGTTCCTAGTGCCACAGTCCATCTCATGGTGAAATACACCACTTCTCACCACTCTCCTTCTCTAGTGTTGTTGGTATTTGCACTGTCAGTATGAATGTTTTAAAAGTAATTAAATTTGGGGGGAGTCAACATGAAGAGATAGGGAGTAGAGAGAAGGAGGGGTAGAATACCAGTCTGTTTCCATGCTGGGGTGTAAGGGTTGGCTACTTTACATTCCTTACTTTCCCTGGACCCTGAAGGCAGGATCAGACAGTTGTTTAAGTCAACGGCTTACTCTACCTTTCTTAGAGCTGCTATTAATCTAGTTCAGAGTGTAGAACATGTGCAATTCCAGAATGCATTTCAAAAATTCAGCACAATTAGTGATGCATTTAGGGACATGATATTTGGCACATGATCTTTAGTATCTTCAGTCCAAATTGTGGCTCTCAACTGCTCTCTTCTTATGAATTTTTATAGGTTATTTTAATAGAAAGTTGGAAGAGTTTGAATTATTATAACTGCAATCACTATAACTTGAAAATTCCATTACTTGTTTATAATGATAGGAATCAATGAGCTATTAAGGTTTGCCTAAAGCCTCTTACCAAACTGTACTTTAAGTTTTATTGGAAATTAACTCTTTGACTCAATCTCCTCAGATATATATACCTGATGTATGTACACACAAAATATGTATTTAAACCTTTATTGAGTAAACTAAGAGCCACATCTCACTAAAGTATTTTTAAAAATACTTTGCAAATGTGTGAAATGCTTTGTACATTGCTGTTCTCTAAACAAAAATTTTAATTAAGTATCCTCCTTAATGTCATTTGCTAAATCAGCAGATCCCCAGAACAGGAATCCTTGCATTCCAAGGGACCAATGTACGTGTGGGACAAGATGAGCAGCATGTCACTTGCAATGGCATGCTGAGGAGTGTGCATACCAAAGTAAACAACAGAGTGCATGGCCCTGATTCGCATTTCGTGGGTTTTCTTCTCTAAATAAAATTATCTTAGAGCAAGGAACTAATTTACGCATATGTTAATATTGTGGTCTATTTCAAAAAGTTTTCCTCAGCTATTCCTTTAGTTTAGAGGTTTTCAGTATCGCTCTGTAAACAAATTCTGAGTGACACTGAAGGAGAATTGAGTGAGAAAGCAGGAATATTCATTTACACTATATATCCTTTTTTTCCTTACTGTTTGGGTTTTGGAGCTGGGCTCAATGTAGTTATTATCCCAGTGGATTTGTGATGCTTCATAGCTCTTGATTCCTTTCATGCATCTTTTCATAAAAAGTTATGGTCTTTTAAAAAGAATGCTGAATCATAAAAATCTCAAGTGATAACATGAAGTGAAAAGATAAAATTGAAAACTGTAAAAAAAATAAAATTATAGTCTTTAAGATGGATTTTATATAACCTACTTGTTGATCATAACTTTTGCCTTTATCATTGTGTTTTTGATGTTTGAATTAGTTTTCCATGTCTGAATTAGTTGGGGCCTTTACTAAAGTATGTGACAAAAAATGTTTCAATGTTATGAGAATAATTTTTCTTCATTGTAGTGCAAGACTATTTTTACTTTCCCCCACTTCTGAGGTTTTCTGTGTTTCAAGAAATTATCATATTCAAAGTCACAGAGAAACGTTTGCACTTAGGACAGTATATGTGAATCTAACATTGGTTTAGATATTTGAAACTACGTCCAGTGTTTTCTTTCATATGTATGGCAGCTTTAATATATAATGGCAGATTGAAGTCAGTGATCTATTTTCAGTGGCAAAAATGGGATACTAAGACTATGGTGACAAATCGAGATCTGCCATTTTGCTGATGAAGATTCTGACATCTACAGCAGGTATGCCCTCTTAAAAATGGGCAGTTTTCCATTTTGTTTTCCCTGTAAAGGCTGACCAGTATTAGTCAGATAAATAACAGAGATAGGTACCATCAGTTTTACAGAACAGAATTCAGGCTGCTTTGGTTAAAACTGCAAGCAGTTTCTTTTTCTTTGTTCACGTATACAATTTTTTTTCCTTCATTTGCAGATTTCTTTTTCAAAGTCATACCTTCCATAATTAAATTTATAAACAAATTGGGACCAAAGATAGCATTAATATAATAAATTATGTTGAAACTACTTCATTTCTCTTTTTCTCAAACAAGACATTTTATATAACAGCAACAAGAACAACAAGAAAAACCTAAAGTTTGATTCCATAAGCTTTGTACTGGTTGTGATCTCATCGTGCAGCTGCAAATATGGAGGGAAAACTTCTTGTTATACTAAAATAAAAACACCAATTGGATAATCAACCTAAAAATATTTTTGGATTCCATTTCTACTGCCTGTTAAACATTTATTCCTAGGGGCTCTCCTGGCCACTCAAATTCACTCTAATATCTCATTTTTCATCTTACTTCATTCATTCGTCAATAACCTTCAAGCTACTTAAGGGAAAAGACTATGCCCTATTTATCTTTTTATCCATGTTGTCTAGCTCAGGGCCTAGTACATAGTAAGGGCTCAATAAGCATCACTGAATGAATAAACCTGACTCTTCTCCTGGATTGGTAAATTAAGTTTAATGTACTGTCACTCTTTCAGGCTTCAAAACTCTTTGCAATCTTTGCCTCCTAAATTCAATCAGTTCCTAAATTGTATAGATTCCAAATGAGCAGTATCTTTCAAATATAACTTTTTATCCATTCCCACTGCTAGTTCACTAGTTCAAGATTCCATGGCTTCTCTTATACTAAAGAATTAGTTTTATGTTTTCCCCATTTTCAATCTGTCTCTTTCTCAATCTCTTCTAAGCACTTTGGCTAGATAAATTATTCCATAAGCACAGAATTTACATATCACTTCCTTACATGGATACTTTTAAGCCTCTTTAGTCTCTACAGAATAAAGTTTAATCCACTTTGCATTCAGAGATCTCTGTAATGTGGTCTCAATCTCTTTTTTACCAAGGGACCTAGAGATTGTCTATTATTCTTTCCATCTCTCTGCAATTGTAAATGCCTCATGTGGTTTAGGGAACAGCAGAATGACCTTCCCCAAGCTTAAGGCTGGCTTTGATTTTTTTTTTTAACATAATTTGGGTTAATCTCAACCCACCTGTAACAAGTCCTGGCATATTAGTTCTCATCTTCTGAGATAAATATATGTCATTCATTAAAAAACAAAAATAACCTGAATTTCACTATGATTGAGAATTTTCTGGTATAATATAATCACCTTTGCATTAGGTCTCTTCAGTTCTTTGGGAAAGTGCAGCTCCACTATCAGTTGAAGCTGCTTTTTCCAAGTTGTTCACATCTTGGAGGTTTACATGCCTTACATTTCTTGAACTGTCCTTCCCCTGACTTGAAACTCAATGCCTTCATCAAATCCTCTCTCTGTCACCTTCTGCAGATCTTCAAAGATGTCCAATACTTCTGCTGTAGCAACACAGTGCTTCATGGAATCCTACAGTGATTGTATCTACGAATTCACTGCACGAGGTATTTCTCTAATTTTTAATTTTTCAAATATGTTATGTTATGCTTGAGAAAGATTGTGAATATTTATGGAAACAACACTATGACAGTTTGGGGTTTTTTTTCAGACATGGCAAAATAACATGGACAAATAGATGTCCATGGCTAAGCCTATAACTTTTAAATATGTATCTCTTTCAGTGTTCTTTATCACTTCCAAATTTTTTTCTAAAGGCTTTTTTAGGTCTCACACACTTATCTACTTTCTTCAGAGACTTTTTCACTTTATTGGAAGACATTTTCACTCAACAGTGTGGGGAAGATGATATGATGATGCATCATGATTTAATCAATAGGATCATCAAAAGTGATCCTAGCTAAGAAATAGTTTAGACATAACTGCTTCATTGTATTTGCAAATTCATTAGAGCAGGGTTTCCTATTCAGCTGTCAAATTCTGAATAAAATTTTCAAGTTATTATAGTAAATATTTGGATAGTGATAGTTCAGAGAGAGTTATTTCAAGCTGCAGGTTTTTTCACCATTTATTCACCATATTCTTAACTGTGTCCTCTTTGTGGAATCTCTCTTCCAACAGTTTCCTTCCCATTGTGTTTCATATGTCCAAAATCCACTTAATTTTTATGGTTATGTGCCATTTGCTACATTGCATTGGAAGAGAACACTTTTCTTTGAATTTTCCTGACCTACTAATCCATTCATTCATTCATTCAGCAATTATTGTCATATGTTGTATGCTAACCATGATCAATTTCAGGCTACCAATATAATGTCACTGAATGCAGAATGTGAAGACATAAACACAATTCCATTCCAGGAATACCATGGAAGTTACCAAATACTGCAAATTAGGGCTGTCTATTTCCCCAGAAAGACAGTTTACAGAAATAAGATTACATATATATACATATATGTGTGTGTATGTATATATATATATATATATATATATATATATATATATATATATATGAGATTTGTGAATAAGAAGGCTCTGAGATGGTAGCCTGTCTACTGTGTTGGGAAAACAGTGAGGATGACATTACAGCTGGAACAGAGAGAGAGCCAACAGAGTGTTGAAGATAAGGTTAGAAATGTAAAAAGGTGTTTCACCTAAGGCCTTGTATGTCATAGGAAAAATTTTTCTTTTTACTGAGTGACTAGGGGAAACCATTGCATGATTTTGAGCAGAGGAGTGACCTGTTTTGGCTACTGTGTGAAAAATAGATTGACATAGAGCAAAAGCAGAAGCAAGGGGACCAATAAGTAGGGCATTGACTCAGGCAAGATATCACAGTGGCTTGGAACAAGCTGGCAGGAGTGCAGATATAAGAACTGGTCTGTTTTTACAATATTTTTTGAAGGTAGAATTGGCAGAATTTGTCAATGGATTGTTTGTGGGGTGGAGAAAAGAGAATTAAAGGTGGATCGAAGAGTTTTGGGATGAGCAACTGGAGGAATGAGATGGGAAAGATTTTAAGCACAACATATGCTGTGGAGAGGATGGGGATATCAGGAGAGTTAGGTGCTCATTTTATACATGCTAAGTTATCCAAAAACCTGATTGGACTGAGTTCAGGGGAGAATTGGAGAAGAAAAAATTGTAACAGCAAGTATAGCTAACTATAGTGTGGAAGCCTGCATGATCTGGGAATTGTATAGTTTGCTTATGAGCAGCAGTGAGGAACTCCTTCATTTAATGGTCATAAATTCAAGCGAAGCCAGTGAGATTCTGCATTTTTCATCAGTTCTGTCCAGTTGTGTGGATGCAGGCAGAGAGTGAGGGGATATAGTGATGCCGGGAGAAAATTTCCTGTGTAAATACTGCAGAATTTAAAGTTTATTCTTAGATCAATAACTATGTCTACAAGGGCTTTTCAAGAGGAGGTATGGCTCATTTAGGGATGGATATGATATGTAGAGTTTTCCTTAAATAGAGGTCAATGTGCATGCTTTGATCCTGAGGAAAAATAATTGTGTTGATCATAGAAACTTTTTACAAGTAATATCCATTTTATCCCTGAGGTGTGCTAAGCAGTCTCTTTCTTCTTCTGCTTTTGGACTTACACAGAAATTGTTTTCTTTTTGTCTGGTTTTATCTCAGTTCATTACTTTTAGTTTACATTTCATAAAACCAGAGAATGGTTTAATACGGTGTAATGCATTTTAATGGTGCTATGATTCAGTGACAGTATTTTGTTCTTATAGCTCCATGTTACATCCCATTGATATGGGCTTAACCTAAAATAATGGTTGCACAAGCAGAGGACTGTGACTTCAAATCTCATTCACTACCACTCAATGAAAAAAATCCTATATTATTTAGATAAATAATATGTATTAAAATACAAAATAGGCATTCATTTTGATCACAAATGGTTGAGAATATTCCAATTTTAGCTTATCAAGGCCTTATAGTATTTTATTATTTAAAATTCATAGTACCACTTCAAATTAGCACAATTAACATGCGCATTTGAACTAGGCAATAGTTCCAGACAACTATCCACAAACAATTATTTAAGACAAACCAATTATCTAATGATTCTTTCTTTGTCTCATATGGGTCTATCAAAGACAGCATGCTCTCAGAAATCAATTTACAACTATTTTATTTTTCATGTAGAACAATTCACAATTTAACAAGTGATGGGTTTTCCCTTTTGTAGTGGTTATTTACTACCATTACTCAGAAGGACATTTAATTACTCCTGAGGCTTGAGTCATTAAAAAAATTTCAGAGGTTGAAAATGCTCTGCTTTGATTTATCTATATACTTAAACAACATTTATTTAGAACCTACTATGTTCAGATATTGATTTCCCACATTAAAATTGGACTGCTCTCAAAATACATTAAAATTTGGTAGGAGAGAAATACACTCACAAAAGCAATTCAAGGGAGTAAACCAGGCAGTAAGGGGAGTGTGGATGAGGTTCAGAGTTGGAATGCTGGTGTTGAGTGAGGGCAGTTGTTTTTCTAAAAATCTGTCACGTCAGCATGCTTATGTTAGAAGTTATTCCAAGCTCGCTAGATATGTTCGGTATATCTTCTATCAGTGTTATATATTTAATATCAATTATTAATTACACCATTTTGGACCCCATATAATTTAATTTCAACAAAATCTAAACAGAAGAAATAGCCCTAGGAGTAAAACAGTAATAAAGTTTAAGGTGATTCATCTGAATCTACATGTCTTTTAGCTGATAAATATAAATTGGAGTATTTGGCCTTTCCCTGTTCCAATCCACTACCTGATGTAAAATGATTGTCCTTAAATTCAAATCTGATCCTGTCACTTTCATCTCAAAATTCTTCACCAACTTTCCAAGAAAAGTTCCAAGCTTGTTAGGCTATCCTGCCCAAACTTACCCCATCACCATTGCTGCTACTACTACTACTACCACTACTGCGATATACACACAAACATACATGCACATATACTCTATCAGGATAAATCCTCATTTTTATTAATGATTGGGCATCTTCTCTTAGAAATCTTTCCTGACCTCTCGGTTTGGGTTGGACTTCACACTCCAAATGTGTTCCCATTGTACCCTGTTCACAACTTTTTCATTATATTGGAAATGCCCTTTTATGCATCTCTTTTCCTTACTAGATTTCTTTTTAGTGATTTTTATAATGAGTGTGAATGATTAATTTTATGAGTCAACTTGTTTGGGCCAAAATGCCCAGGTATTTGGCCAAAGTGATTCTGGATGTTTCTGTGAAGATGTTTTTTGGATGAGATTAACATTTAAATTGGTGGACCTAGAGTTAAGCTGATTATTCTCCATAGTGTGGGTGGGCCTTATTCAATCAGTTGAAGGCCTTAGTAGAACCAAGACTGACCTCTCATGAGCAAGAAGGAATTCTGCTAGTAGACTGCCTTTGGACTCAAACTGCAACTTTTCCCTGGGTCTCCAGCCTGCCAACGTACCTCACAAATTTTGGATTTACCAAGCCTCTACAATCATGTGAACAAGTTCCTGAATCTCTCTCTCTTTCTCTCTGTACACACACACAGACGCATGCACACACTCACACGCACACACACACTCACACACACACACACACACACACACACACAGGTTCTGTATTTCTGTAGAACCCTAAGTAATATAATCGGGTAGTATGCCTTGTTCATTTTTGCATTCTCACTGTTTTTCACAGCACTTGGGACAAAATGGGTATTTAACACTAATTGAGTAAAAGAATGGGTATACTGTCTAACACATTTCAGATACTATGTAATAATTAATTTAAAAATAAATCAGACTCAGATATTCCTTCAAGAAACCTATTATCTATTGTGAGAGATAAAACTTGTATATAAATGTTAGTAATACAAGGTAGAAAGAAGTGTCACAAGGAGAGACTAATAATTGACCATTGACAGTGATCAAAAGAGTGTCAGTATGCTTGGAGGAATACTGTCTCTCTAGGAGCTTAGGGCACTTTTACAGCACAAGTCAAGAGAGAGCTGTTGTGCTTAGAGTAGAATCACTCCTTTGAATACATCCATTTCTGGATGTCTAGAGAATGCCTGCATAGCAAGGGTAAGGCTCTTCTTCTGCATCCGTGATTTCTCCATCAGCAGAAGTCAAATGTGAGTCTCCGAATTCTGTATACCCTAGAACACCTCAACCCTTCCCTCACCTCAACACTCACAGCCTTGCCAAAACTATCTTCCTTGAGACCATCGGAATTTTCTCCTAATGCCCCATGTCCTTTTTCATTTTACATCCCACAAAAAGCTAGGACTCTTACTATCCCTTATTCCTTAGGCTCTAATCTCCATTTAGCTCTGTATTTTGCTTTTTCTGACTCCATATACTATTCCTCCCATTTCCTGAAAATCTTCCATTGATTCCTCTGTAACTCTTGAAAGCCAACCTCAAAATCCTCCATTTTAAACATTTTTTTTCTGAATGTCCCTTCATCTTCTTGATGTAAGAAAAATTCTGGACTTCCTAGTGTTTCTTTTCCCTGAGCCAGTTGTTTAAGTGAAAGAATTTGATGGACGCCACACTATGACAGTTTTCCTTGCTTCCAGACAGCTAACCGTTAAGCTAAGGTTGCATACTATAATTTTTAAAATCACGGTATACACTGTAAACTAACAATTTCTGTATTACTCAGGGTAGGTTAGAATGTGTTGTGGTAACACACAACCCCCAAATATCACTGGCTTCATATAACAAAGATTCATTTCTTTCACATTCTATTTGCCTGTTATGGGTTAGCTGAAGGCTCAGCTCTGTGTCATCTTCACACAGGAATGCAGGATAATGGGAGAATCCATCACCTGTAATGTTACTAGTCACTTAGGAAATGAAAAAGGAACATGGTGGAAAATTAGCAGGCACTATATTCTATGGTGTAGTGACCCACAACGATTCCGCCCATGTTTCTTTGGCCAGAGAAAGTCACAAGGCCACATCTAATTTTATGGGAACCAGGAAATGAAATCCTACCATGGATCAGAAGGAGAGAAACCAGAAATACCCCTGAAAAACATCAATACCTACTACAGACCTTAAACCAGGGTAGATAATACCATGGTAACAAGACAAATCTTAACGATACTGCGTATTTAATCTCAGCTTCTACCTGGCATCCCTTTTGGAAAATATTTTGATGATGAATTCTATCCCCCAAATTATTTATAAAACCAAAACATAAATAAAAGAAAGAACTACTCATCTATGAAGTATTCAAGTTTGCCACTCAAGGATGTGGTTTTATATTTAAAACTATGTTTATGTTATGTGACATAACATATGAAGTATTCAAGTTTGCCACTCAAGGAAGTGGTTTTATATTAAAAACTATGTTTATGTTATATGACCATTAGCAAATTAAGAGATATTATTTAATGCTTATATCCAGCGTATAATATGGATTAAAAAGGCAGTTTCCCAGACTCACAGACTTAGGGAACGAACTTATGGTTACCAGGGGGGAAGGACGGGGAGAGGGATAGATTGGGAGTTTGAGATTGACATGTACATACTACTATATTTAAAATAGATAACCAACAAGAACCTACTGTATAGCACAGGGAACTCTGCCTAATATTCTGTAATAACTTAAATGGGAAAAGAGTTTGGAAAAAATAAAATAAAGGTTCTTTTTTTATTCTAGGGAAAAAAAGGCAGTTTCCTATGTTTCAATTTTCATATTTAGATGCAAATCTTAAAGTATTTATACACTAAATTTATTTCTACATAAACAGAATCTAGAAGATTATTTTGGAATATATATTAAACAGTTATTTTCCTTTTTATTAATACATTTTTAAAGTCAATGAATAAAAATAATTGTTTTCTAATAATATATGAACATTAGGAAAATAATGCCATCATGTTCTTGAAAAAAAAACCTTTCAAAAATGACTTTATCAAAAAACATAAATAGATATTAAATCAGGGACTGTATTTTTATCTGAATATAAATAAATACAAAAACAATTCATTCCAAGATTAGAATATTATTCAACATCATGAATAATTTTCATCAAGTACATACTGGTTGTACCATTTTCGGACTTATGGCCAAAAATGTAAGAACAATAGAAATGGGCTTGTTCAATTATACTTTGTTCATTCACTCTATAAAAATATTCACTTGTTCTACAAATACGTCCCTCTCAGAATTCTATAGTTGGTTTTGAAGAGGTCAACAGATTATAGAAATGTAAATAAATAAATCATGTAGTATATTGGAAGTCCATACGCACTGTAGAGACAAATAAATTAATGAGAGGGAGTCAAGCAAGCCAGTGGAAGGGCTGGGGCTGTGTTGAATGGAGGGTCTACAACCTCAATATGTCCTTGACTCTGCTCTCCAGTTGTTATGTTCTTCCACTCTCAACATGCATTTTATCTACTTTTAAGTCATTATGAAATTTTCATTTTTTAATTGTCTTTGTTTACCACAAAGTCTTACCATAATAAAGGGGAACTTTATCATAAAAGAAAAGGAAGTGAATAGCATTAATTTTAGAGTAGTCAACAAAAACAATTTATAGCAAATTTACATAGTATACTGCTGGTGTAGTTTTAGTTGCTGAATGACTATGCTAAGACTTGCAAACTTTTGGCAAAATGCTAATAATGTCAGGTATTTTTAGATGAAGAATATAGGAAAATTTTACTTGAATTATAAAATACATAATATTCTGATGGAGACTAGAACTTTTGTTAAATTATAAATGGGACATACGTTATCTTTTAAATCATAATGTGAGCAGTTATTAGGTACTGACTGGTTCCATATTCTCCTTTCACATCTGTGGTGAACTTCCTTTTCAGTTCCCTTCAATATGATCAATTCTCAATAAAATGATTGTGACTAGCATTGCAGCAAATAGTATTTAGGTGAATAGAGTTGCGTTATCACCATACTTCACAGATCACAGGCAAATTTCAAATTTCATATTTGGAAAAATACAGTAAGAAGAGAACTTTCCCAAAATTATTTTGAATAAGAATTCTATCATACAAGAACTCTCTCACTCTCTCTTTAAAAAAGTTTTTTAAACTTTAGCCCTCTGACCTCATCAGCAACCATTTTTACAATTTTATTATTTTTTATAGTAAAGTTTTCTTGTAAGCTTCAGAAATGACAACTATTAAATTACAACCCATAATTCAATCTACCCTTTGCTCTTTCCTTAAAATGTATCTTCATTGGTGAGTCACATTCTCCTGTTGCTTTCAACCCATGAATCATTACATCATTTCTATAGTATAATTACCTGTGCTGCCTTCATTTATTACTGGAAGAGGCATAATATAGAGTTAATGAATTTCTCTTGGAAATGATAACTTGGATTATGTCCATTGCTAACATAATTTCTTGGACATTTTCTCTTATTATGTTATTACAATGAAAGAGAATGCATCAATGTTTTAAACCCATCACCAAAATAACTATAATTATAACTGCTTTTATTTACACAGTATCTTTTGGCTGAGTGTTCACAAATACTTCAGAATTAGGTTGTAAACAGTACATAGAAAAGATAATGCAGAAATAGTAATGGGGCAAATATATTTTGTTGGGTTGGACTGCTCAGAGAAGCTGGATAATAAACATTAGCATAAGTTGTGGTTTGTAAAAACATCTAGTGTGCTTTCAGCTTCAGTTTGTATTAAGGTTTGAAAATGTAGACAATATCAAGAAATTTTTTTGATTTCTTCCAAAGAGATAATATTCTTGATTGTAAGTTTAGTTGAATAAAGGGTCTACTTTGTCCTAGTATTGTGTTCTTGTATCTTCTTAGAGTATAGTCTAATTAGATTTGTTTTGTGAATTTATTCTTGGTTAATAGAAAACTAATTGAAGTAGATATATATAGCCTTTGTGTTTTTTTGTGTTTTTTTTTTTTGCGGTACGGGGGGCCTCTCGCTGCTGTGGCCTCTCCCGCCGCGGAGCACAGGCTCCGGACGCGCAGGCTCAGCGGCCATGGCTCACGGGCCCAGCCTCTCCACGGCACGTGGGACCCTCCCGGACCGGGGCACGAACCCGTGTCCCCTGCATTGACAGGCGGACTCTCAACCACTGCGCCACCAGGGAAGCCCCTAGCCTTTGTTTTAATGTGACATTGTTTTCATTTATTTATGCAAACACATGGGCATTCAATAAACTTTGCTACAAAAATTCTTATCACAGAAACATCGTTCTTAAGTTGTGGTAATCTGATAAATTACTTTGTCTTCCTTATTGATAAATATACGGACATTGAGCCTGGCATTCTAGGTTATGGGATAGCAACTGGATAAGTTAAAGGAAAATACAAATCTTTGCTTTAGTTATAAAATGTTTGCATTCTGATATGCTAGCGTGGCACATAACAAAATTTTCCTCAGTTAAAATTCTGGTTCTGTCACTAAATTGTAACTTGTATATATATTTAACTGAACTTGTGTATATATTTAACTCACTGGCACCTTAGTTTCTATATTTATGAAATGGTAGTAATAATATACACATTAGAGAGCTAAAATGAGAATACAGCATATTGGGGATTTTTAGGGCCACATAGAAGTGTAGGATGTACAAGAAATGAGTCTAGAGAAGTATGCTAGATATACATAATAAATTAGCTTGTTTGCCAGGGTAGAAATGTTCATTTTATTCTATTTTGTGGATGACCCATTGATGTATATTAATAATGAAAGTATTGTGATCATTTTACAGTTTTGGAAATGTCTTTTAACAATTGATGATAGTGATCTAGAGGATAAATAATGGAGGCGTGCATCTCCTGGCAAAAAAATGCAGGGAAAGATGGAGTTGGGAAGTACACAAGACAGGAAGCAAATGTGAATAGAGACTGAGTATACAGCCCTTGGAATTAAACAGGCTGGACTATTTTCCACTTTGGTCACTTAATACCTGTGGGTCTCTGGGTGATTTACATAATGTCTCTCTTGTAAATCTTATTTTTCTCACACGTATAATGTAAATGTTATAAGTCTTCTTCACAGGATGGTAGTAAGTGTGATATAAGGTAATGCATTTATGATAATACAATGTTTGGAACTTATAATTCTGTATAAAAATGTTAACTAATTATTATTATTAGATTGAATTGACAGCACTCTATCTTCTGAATGAAAGAAGTGAGAAAGGGAGGAGCATAAGAAGATTCATGTTTATGAAATAAACAATTATATTGAAGATGATGTAAAACAAATCAACCATTTATATTTGCTTGCTCATTACTTCCATAATTTTTAAACATACTATATATGACATTGTGAGCAACAAAAGACTATTAAATATGCATTTACTAAGTAAAATAGGCACTAGGCACTATGCTATGACTGTCTACAGTGAACAGTGGATACAAAACTGAAAAGACACTGCCCCTGCCCTAGCATAGGTAATACTCTAGTGTACATCCAGGTTTCTAGCTTGATTATGAATGTAAGAGAAGGAGTAGGAAAAAAAAAAAAAAAGATGCATACCCTGCCGATAAACTGCTTACCAAATGAACAACAAAATAAACCTGTAAATTAAAAGAAAGTATTAATATCAATAAAATTAGAAATCAGTTGAATAGAAAAATGCGATAATAACAGTAAAAGTCAATAAAAATCAAAAGATGTTTCATTAAAATGACCAATAAAGTGACAAAGCTTTTGCAAATCTCATTAAGAGTAGCATACAAAAGAAGTAATAACTAAAGATATGAATTGTTTGGAGAAAATAATTCAAGTTCAAATATATATTAAAATTTTTGAAAATTTAGATGAAATAGATACAGTAGGAAAATTTTAATGTTAAATATTAACCCCAAAATAAGAAGAAAACTTGTATTAGCATTAATTATACTAGAATTATTTTAAGTACACCATAGGTACACCCCAAAACAAAGATAGTAGGTCTAAATAGTTTTGAGCACACATTACTGTTAACATCAAAAAGTAATAATTACAAAATTTATTTCATATAATATATGAGAAATACCATAATATATGAGAAATCAGAAGTTTCCCAATTATTTTTTTAAGATTAGCGTAAACTTGATAGTAAAAATTTAAAGAAAATGAAATCTAGCAATTTATTAAAAGAATAACATGGCCAAGTACACTTTATCTAAAAAATATAAGTATTAACATTTTATCATATTAACAAAGGAAAAATTGCATTACACTACTCTATGCATTACTGTATAGAAAGTATTTAATAAAGACAACATCCACCAGCCAAGGAGAGAGGCCTCAGAAGAAAACAACCCTGCCAGACACCTTGATCTCAGACCTCTAGCCTCTAGAATTGTGCAACAGTAAATTTGTGTTGTTTAAGCCACCCAGTCTGTGGCACTTTGTTATGGTAGCCCTAGCAAACAACTGCACCACCCTAGTCAGAGAGAGGAACCAAGATGGCGGAGAAAAGGACATGCTCTCACTCCTTCTTGTGAGAACGCCAGAATCACAAGTAGCTGCTGGACAGTCATCGACAGGAAGACACTGGAACTCACCAAAAAAGATACCCCACATTCAAAGACAAAGGAGAAGCCACAATGAGACGGTAGGAGGGGCGCAATCACAGTAAAATCAAATCCCATAACTGCTGGATGGGTGACCCACAGACTGGAGAACACGTATACCACAGAAGTCCACCCACTGGAGGGAACGTTCTGAGCCCCACGTCAGGCTTCCCAACCTGGGGGTCTGGCAATGGGAGGAGGAATTCCTAGAGAAACAGACTTTGAAGCCTAGTGGGATTTGATTGCAGGACTTCCACAGAACTGGGGAAAACAGAGACTCCAGTCTTGGAGGGCACACACAAAGTAGTGTGAGCATCGGGACCCAGGGGAAGGAGCAGTGACCACAGGCGAGACTGAACCAGACCTACGTGCTAATGTTGGAGGGTCTCCTGCAGAGGCGGGGGGTGGCTGTGGCTCACCGTGGGGACAAGGACACTGGCAGCAGAAGTTCTGGGAAGTACTCCTTTCGATGAGCCTTCCCAGAGTCTGTCATTAGTCTCACCAAAGAGCCCAGGTAAGCTCCAGTGTTGGGTTGCATCAGGCCAAACAACCAACAGGGAGGGAAACCAGCCCCACCCATCAACAGTCAAGCAAATTAAAGTTTTACTGAGCTCTTCTAAACAGAGCAACAGCCAGCTCTACCGACCACTAGTTCGTCCCATCAGGAAACATACACAAACCTCTTAGATAGCCTCATCCACCAGAGGGCAGATGGCAGAAGCAAGAAGAACTACAATCCTGCAGCCTGTGGAACGAAAACCACATTCACAGAAAGACAGACAGGTGAAAAGGCAGAGGGCTATGTACCAGATGAAGGAACAAGATAAAACCCCAGAAAAACATCTAAACGAAGTGGAGATAGGCAACCTTCCAGAAAAAGAATTCAGAATAATGATAGTGAAGATGATCCAGGACCTCGGAAAAACAATGGAGGCAAAGATCAAGAAGATGCAAGAAATGTTTAACAAAGACCTAGAAGAATTAAAGAACAAACAAACAGAGATGAACAATACAATAACTGAAATGAAAACTACACTAGAAGGAATCAATAGCAGAATAACTGAGGCAGAAAAACGGATAAGTGACCTGGAAGACAGAATGGTGGAATTCACTGCTGCGGAACAGAATAAAGAAAAAGGAATAAAAAGAAATGACAGCCTAGGAGACCTCTGGGACATTAAACACAACAACTTTCGCATTATGGGGGTCCCAAAAGGTGACGAGAGAGACAAAGGACCAGAGAAAATATCTGAAGAGATTATAGTCAAAAACTTCCCTAACATGGGAAAGGAAATAGCCACCCAAGTCCAGAAAGTGCAGCGAGTCCCATACAGGATAAACCCAAGGAGAAACACGCTGAGACACATAGTAATCAAATTGGCAAAAATTAAAGACAAAGAAAAATTATTGAAGGCAGCAAGGGAAAAATGACAAATAACATACAAGGGAACTCCCATAAGGTTAACAGCTGATTTCTCAGCAGAAACTCTACAAGCCAGAAGGGAGTGGCATTATATACTTAAAGTGATGAAAGAGAACAACATGCAACCAAGATTACTCTACCCAGCAAGGATCTCATTCAGATTCAATGGAGAAATCAAAAGCTTTACAGGCAAGCAAAAGCTAAGAGAATTCAGCACCACGAAACCAGCTCTACAACAAATGCTAAAGGAACTTCTCTAAGTGGGAAACACAAGAGAAGAAAAGGACCTACAAAAACAAACCCAAAACAATTAAGAAAATGGTCATAGGAACATACATATAGATAATTACCTTAAACATGAATGGATTACATGCTCCAACCAAAAGACACAGGCTTGCTGAATGGATAAAAAAACAAGACCCATATATATGCTGTCTACAAGAGACCCACTTCAGACGTAGGGACACATACAGACTGAAAGTGAGGCAATGGAAAAAGGTATTCCATGCAAATGGAAATCACAAGAAAGATGGAGTAGCAATACTCATATCAGATGAAATAGACTTTAAAATAAAGAATGTTACAAGAGACAAGGAAGGACACTACATAATGATCAAGGGATCAATCCAAGAAGAAGATATAACAATTATAAATATATATGCACCCAACATAGGAGCACCTAAATACATAAGGCAATTGCTAACAGCTATAAAAGAGGAAATCAACAGTAACACAATAATAGTGGGGGACTTTTAACACCTCACTTAAACTGGACAGCTACATGTAAAAGAATGAAAGTAGAACACTCCCTAACACCATACACAAAAATAAACTCAAAATGGATTCAAGACCTAAATGTAAGACCAGACATTCTAAAACTCCTAGAGGAAAACATAGGAAGAACACTCTTTGACATAAATCACAGCAAGATGTTTTTTGATCCACCTCCTAGAGTAATGGAAGGAAAAACAAAAATAAACAAATGGGACCTAATGAAATTTCGAAGCTTTTACACAGCAAAGGAAACCATAAACAAGAGGGAAAGACAACCCTCAGAATGGGAGAAAATATTTGCAAAGTAATCAACGGACAAAGGATTAATCTCCAAAATATATAAACAACTCATGCAGCTCAATATTAAAGAAACAACAAACCAATCCAAAAATGGGCAGAAGACCTAAATAGACATTTCTCCAAAGAAGACATACAGATGACCAGGAAGCACATGAAAAGCTGCTCAACATCAGTAATTATTATAGAAATGCAAATCAAAACTACAATGAGGTATCACCTCACACCAGTTAGAATGGGCATCATCAGAAAATCTACAAACAACAAATGCTGGAGAGGGTGTGGAGAAAAGGGAACCCTCTTGCACTGTTGGTGGGAATGTAAATTGATACAGCCACTATGGAGAACAGTATGGAGGTTCCTTAAAAATCTAAAAATAGGGCTTCCCTGGTGGCGCAGTGGTTGAGAGTCCGCCTGCCGATGCAGGGGACAGGGGTTTGTGCCCCGGTCCAGGAAGATCCCACATGCCGTGGAGTGGCTAGGCCTGTGAGCCATGGCCGCTGAGCCTGCGCATCTGGAGCCTGTGCTCTGCAACAGGAGAGACCACAACAGTGAGAGGCCCGCGTACTGCAAAAAAAAAAACAACAAAAAAAGACTAAAAGTAGAATTACCATATGATCCAGGAATCCCACTACTGGGCATATACCCAGAGGAAACCATAATTCAAAAAGACACATGCACCCCAATGTTCACTGCAGCACTATTTACAATAGCCAGTTCATGGAAGCAACCTAAATGCCCATCGACAGACGAATGGATAAAGAAGATGTGGTACATATATACAATGGAATATTACTCAGCCATAAAAGGAAGGAAATTGAATCATTTGTTGAGACGTGGATGGATCTAGAGATTGTCATACAGAGTGAAGCAAGTCAGAAAGATAAAAACAAATATCGTATATTAACGCATGTATGTGGAACCTAAAAAATGGTACAGATGAACGGTTTGCAGGGCAGAAGTTGAGACACAGATGTAGAGAACAAATGTATGGACACCAAGGGGGGAAAGTCACGGCGGGGTGGGGATGGTGGTGTGCTGAATTGGGCAATTGGGATTGATATGTATACACTGATGTGTATAAAATTGAAAACTAATAAGAACCTGCTGTATAAAAAAAAAAATTAAATTAAATTCAAAAATTAAAAAAAACCTAATACTAAACTTTCTTTGGGTAGTTTGTATGGAAATATGTTACTTTAAGTGTTTCAGACATTACATGAAATTCCTAAAAATCTTATATGTTCTGGTAAATGTTATAAGTCATAATTCTAGTTATTACTTTAAAATGTATATCAGAGATAAATAAATTTTCTTGTCAATTACATTATTATGAACTTTCATCAAATCTTTAACCATGGTCATTTTCAAGTCTTTTGTCATTTACAGACAGTTCTGGGTGTGCTCTGATGCTTTTGCAAAAATGTTCCTATAAAAGGGTTTCATCTTCAAGGAATTCATGGAAAAGACTCTGAGAAGTACAGGTTTCTGGTAATTGACTATACTGCTGAACTGAATGAATAAGCATTTTCAGAACTCTAATGGAAGACTGATGAATTCACAAAAGTGCTAAGAAAAGATCAAGATGAAAAAAAGTTAATTACATGGGACTGAGTGAACTGATGAGGATGATTATAATTTTTGTGACTTTCTGTTTGAAAAAAAAAGAAAGTATTTAATAAAATTCAAAGCTACTCCTAATGAAATTCATATGAAACTAGGATTAGAATGGATATTGCTAACTTTCCCAGAAACCTATAGATGATGTCTAACATAATAGTATGAATTTGGAAAACTTTATTAAAATCAAGAATGTGATCCAAGCAATTGAATAAGAGAAGAAAAATCAATATTATGTATGAGACATTGGAAAGGAAATGACAAAAGTCACTATTCACAATCAATATGTTTATCTACCAAGGATACCTATGAGATGCTATTGAAAAGCTATATGAACTACTAGGAGAGTTTTTAAGATGAATGGACATGAATTCAATATTATTAAAAATATAGCTGTCTTTACTTCAGCAATAGCTAATTCGAAAATTTCATATAGAAAGATACCCTTCAAAATACTCAGTAAGACAATGAAATTTGTTGCAAGCCTCTTGAACAATGCACAAGATTCCCCCCAAACTGGAATTCACCAAACATACAAAGAAGTTATACCTATCCTTCTCAAACTATTCCAAAAGATTGAACAGGAGCGAACACTCCCAAATTCATTCTATGAAGTTACCATCACCCTGATACCAAAACTAGACAAAGACACTACAAAAAAAAAGAAAATTACTCATCTTTGATGAGTGTAGATGCAAAAATCCTCAACAAAATATTAGCATATCACATCCAATATATAAGAAGGATGAACACCATGATCAAACTGGATTTATTCCAGGGTCACAAGGATGGCTCAGCATATGCAAATCAATAAGTGTGATACACCACATTACCTAAAGGAAAGAAAAAAACCATATGATCATCTCAATAGATGCACAAAAAGCATTTGACAAAATTCAACATCCATATATGATAAAAACTCTCACCAAAGTGGGTATAGAGGAAACATATCTCAACATAATAAAAGCCATTTACAACAAACCCACAGCCAACATAATACTCAGTGGTGCAAAGCTGAAAGCCTTCTTGCTGAATTCAGGAACAAGACAGGATGCCCCCATCACCACTTCTATTCAACATAGTATTGGAAGTCCTAGCCACAGACACCAGACAAAAAGAGAAAGAAAAGGTATTTAAATTGGAAGGGAAGAAGTAGAACTGTCACTATTTTCAGATAACATGATATTCAATATAGAGAACTGTAAAGTCTCCACACAAAAACTAGTAGAACTAATAAATGAATTCAGAAAGGCAGCAGGACACAAGATTAATATACAGAAATCTGTTGTATTTCTTTACATTAACAATGAAATATCAAAAAGAAAGCTAAAAAAAAAAAATCCCACTTAAATTGCATCCAAACAAAAAAACAAACCACCTAGGAATGAACTTAACCAAGGAGGTGAAAGACCTATATGCTGACAACTATAAAAGGAGATTGAAGATGATTCAAAGAAATTGAAAGATATCCCATGCTCTTGGATTGGAAGAATTAATATTGTTAAAATGGCCATGCTACCCAAAGCAATCTACAGACTTAATGCAATCCCTATCAAAATACCCATGATATTTTTCTCAAAATTAGAACAAATAATACCAAAATTTATGTAGAACCACAAAAGACCCCAAATTGCCAGAGCAACGGTGAGGAAGAAGAACAAAGCTGGAAGCATAACCCTTGCAGACTTCAGACAATACTACAAAGCTACAGTAATCAAAACAGTGTGGTATTGGCACAAAAACAGACATACAGATCAGTGGAGCAGAAAAGAAAGTGCAGAAATAAACCCATATACCTACAATCAATTAATCTATGACAAAGGAGGCAAGAATATACAATGGAGAAAAGACAGTTTCTTCAACAAATGCTCTTGGGAAAACTGGACACCTACATAAATCAATGAAGTTAGAACACTCCCCAACACCATAAACAAAAATAAACTCAGAATGGTTTGAGACCAAAATACAAGAAATGATACCATAAAACTCCTAGGAGAGAGCATAGGTAAAACATTCTCTGACATAAATCGTAGCAAGATTTTCTTAGATTAGCCTCCCAAGACAAAAGAAATAAAAACAAAAATAAGCAAATGGGACCTAGTCAAACTTAAAAGCTTTTGCACAGCAAAGGAAACCATCAGCAAAATGAAAGACAACCTGCTGACTGGAAGAAAACATTTGCAAACAATGCAACCAACAAGGGATTAATATCCAAACTATACAAACAGCTCATACAACTCAATAAAACAAAGTACCCAACTGAAAAATGGACAGAAGACCTAAATAGACATGTCTCCAAAGAAAACACACAGATTGTCAACAGGCACATGAAAAGCTGCTCAACATCATTAATTATTAGAGAAATGCAAATCAAAATCACAATGAGATATCACTTCACACCAGTCAGAATGGCTATCATCCAAAGGTCTACAAATAATAAAAGCTGGAGAGGGTGTGGAGAAAAGGGAACCCTCCTACATTATTGGTGGGAATGTAAATTGGTGCAGCCACTATAGAAAACAGTATGGAGGTTCCTTAAAAAACTAAAATTCAAGTTACCATATGATCCAGCAATCCCACTTCTGGGCATATGTCTTGAAAAGATGAAAACTCTAATTAGAAAAGGTACATGCACCCTAATGTTCATAGCAGTACTTTTTACGATAGACAAATGGGAACAACCCAAGTGCCCATCAACAGATGATTTTGTTTAAGAGGTGGTCTATATACAAAATGGCATATTAATTACTCAGCCATAAAAAGAATGAAATATTGCCATTTGCCGCAACATGGAAGGACCAGGAGAGGTCATACTAAGTGAAGTAAGTCAGACAGAGAAAGACAATATTATAGGATATCATTTATATGTGGAATCTAAAAAAGTAATATAAATGAATCTATATACAAAACAGAAACAGACTCAGACATAGGAAACAAATTTATGGTTACCAAAGGGGAAAGGTGGGAGGAGAGATAAATTAGGAGTATGGGATTAACAGACACAAACTACTATAGAGGACATGAAATAGATAAGCAACAAGGATATATGTATATAACACATGGAACTATAATTTATATTTTGTAATAACCTAAGTAAAATAATCTAAAATTAAAATATATATATATATATATATATATATATATATAAACAGAATCACTTTGCTGTACACCTGAAACTGACACAATATTATAAATCAACTATACATCAATTAAAAAAAAGATTCCAGGAAAACTGAAGAGGACAAACAAGATCTCAGTAAATACATACCTGCTATATTCTTAAATGAGGAGAGTCAATATTGTAAAGACACAAATTCTCTTCACACGTTAAATTCAATTCAGTATCTGTTTAAGTCACACTAGGATATTGAAATTTGGCAATCTAATTTCACAGTTCAAATGGAAGAGGAAAGTGCCAAAGAATAGATATATCTTGAAAATGAAAAGAACAAGAGAAATGTCCTACTCGGTGAGATCAATACATTCTCTAAAGCTTTGTTAGAGAGTAGATAAATGAAAGAGAGTAGAGTTCAAAACAAATTCATGTATATATGGAAATGCACATATGATGGAGAGTGCATTTTAAACCAGTCAGAAAAAGTGGATTATTCAATAAATAGCTTGATTTTATGTGAAGCACGATTGCTTGATATCTATCAATATATGAAAAAATATCAATGCAAAAAAACTAAAAAATAACATGCAAATTAAATCTAACAGTTTATTAAAATAATACCATGACCAAGTAGGCTTTATTTAAAGAAAATAAGGATAATTCAATCCTCAATAACTATTAATCCTTTTAGCACATTAACAAGAGAAAAATCACATTATATTACAATACCAGTCTGTACTGTATATTACTTTATAGAAATAAGTTGATAGGGACTGGCAAATCGAAAATGTAATTAATAAATGAATAAAAATATGAATTAAATGTTTAAAGTAATATTTTAAAACTATAAAATTATTAGATTAAAACCCAGTCATAAGTTAAGTGAGAAAAGCCTTCTTTAATAGAGTTACCATTTCTTGAATTCAAAAAAATAAATAAATAAAGTAGAAGAACATTTATAGTTTTGATAATCTATGTATGCTTGATCTGATCTTAGAGGATAAATTGACTTTGACAGTTAGAAATAGGATGAATGCTACCACTTGCAGAGGCATATACATATACTTTTAAGATTATTTATCTATCTATATGTATATGTATCTGTATATCTATGAAATAAAGGAGTTTATCTTTAATGAAGCTAATTTAACTAGGATATCAGATGCATTTTTGGTTGAGAATGTCTTTCCTAATATTCTAGGAATTACATTTATACTTAATCTAAAAGTCTGTCTGTAACTGATCTGTCACATCTTTACAAAACTTTTGTTTGGTTGATTATTGAAATTATTGGAAGTGATAGTGTGGGCAACTTGCCCCAAAGCCTCAGAAGCTGCTCAATAACTTTATCTCATTTCTTACCAGTCACTGGGTAAACTGTGGGCCACAACCAGTGAAGAGATTTCCAAGCTCCATTCACTTATGTATATTTTCTACTAGTCAGACCCTGTGCTAGAAATCTGTGAAACAATGCAGTTTGGCAAATCTTGGAAGAAATAGTCAAGGAAAGGTAGAAGAATTTGAGTAATGAGAATAAAAGAGGAAACAAGATTCTGGGAAATATTACAAAATATATGAGATAAGGGATGTGTGTGTGTGTATGTGCTTATGTCTGTTCCACTCAAATGTATAAGAAAATATAATGCATCTGCAATAGACAGATGATGAAATATGAGTAGATAAGAAGAATAAAAGTACAAAAAAAACAGAAGTACAAAAGAAAAAATGTGAGCAAATTCCATCAATATTAGAAAGTCAGATATAAATAAATTCAATCCTGCTGATAGTGACAGAAGAAAATGTAGTTTACTAAATAACCAATATAAAAATTATATTGCTCTAAAAAGTAGAGTCTCATTAATTAATCAATTAAAAATAAATAATAAAAAACAAAACAAAAATTATATCAATGCTGGAAAAAGTGTAATAAATTCTAGTCACTGCTATTGGCACTCAAAATCAACATCATATTTTCAGGAAGCAATTTGTCAGTATTCATCAAAAGTCATAATATATTTATACTTTTTTAGACCTAGTAAATCTATTTTTCAGAATATAATCTAAGCTATGTAGAAAGTTATATGCCTTGCAGATATTTAATGAAGTATTATTCTAACAACTTAAATAAAATGGCAAGATATAAAGTGTCAGATATTAATGAGAAGAAATATTACATATCCCAAATGTTGACTCTGAAGAAAATATAATGGATAATTCTTGTCCTAGAATATACAAAGGTTGAATAGCAAATTGGACATATTCTGTGATTACAGCAATTACAAAATAGCAAAGGCATAAAGATTAACACAAGGAAATGAAAAAGTAGTTACTTCAGCTCAGGACATTATGATATTATTCTTGTTTTTCTCAATTTCTAATACTATGAAACATGTTTATATCACCCTTATAAAGGAAAAAAATATGTAACAAAACTTGCATATCAGATAATGTGGTTTATGCTTTCCTTTACTGGGAATTTAGTAACTCCAGCAAAATGTACCATTCAGTAAAGCATTTCTTCTTAAACCTAAGAGCCTACTGTACTTTGGTGATTGGCTACCTCTTTTTCTTTGCCCTATTTAACTATTTTCTGAATTAGTTTTTCCCCCTGTTGGAAAACAACCTCCAAAATCTACAGCCTTACAATGGAGATATTGATGATCTGGTATTATTGCAAATAAGAAAAAAACAAATTAAGGAAGGAAGAAAGGGAGGAAGGAAGAAAACATTTTTTCTTACTTTTAAATCAATTTGGAGACAATTTTTAAGTAAAGCCATTGCTCTTTATTTGACTTCACCTCTCTATTTGAGTTGTTATCCTGATGGCATCCTGTTTTTAGCATTAATGTTCATGGCAATTCAAACAGTGGGATAAGGTGGTTGAAGTTGCCTGCAGTCTGAGCATTTATTGTTTCTGTTTTCCTGAAAGTGTCTGTTCCAATTACCTATATTCTGCTTTTCTCTCCTACAATAGAAATAGTATAGCACCATATATTTTTCCTTTGTGTCTGCAATAGGAGAAAAGGATATCAGACTTTTTTTTTTTTTTGCGGTACGTGGGCCTCTCACTGCTGTGGCCTCTCCCGTTGCGGAGCACAGGCTCCGGACGCGCAGGCTCAGCGGCCATGGCTCACGGGCCCAGCCGCTCCGTGGCATGTGGGATCTTCCCGGACCGGGCCACGAACCCGTGTCCCCTGCATCGGCAGGCGGACTCTCAACCACTGCGCCACCAGGGAAGCCCAGGATATCAGACTTTTATCATCCGTTTCTTAAATTTAACTTCCACAGATGTGACATTTTATTGGGACACAACGCTAGCATCGTTTTTTAGCATTGACAGAAAATTAAGACTATAAACTATATTGAAGAATAGGAAATACATCAGAAATTCATGAATAATTTTATGATTGTGTTACTGAACTGGTCAACTGAACCCATGGCAGGGTCCTAGCCTGGGGCGAGACCCCAGTCTTGGCCAAGAAGTTTCTTTTTCTGATCAAATTCACTCAGCCAGTAACAAAACCGATGCTGAGACTGGAAGAGCACAAGCTTTATTTAGTGGCTGAAGAATGGAGAAGCAGGAACCTAGTTCCCAGATCGACTTCTCAACCCCATTTGGGTGGAGACACCAAATGTAGAGGAGGGTCAAGGTAAAAGGGAGGGAACTAGAAAGAGTGGGAGGATATTCATGAGTTTTCTGAAACCAGGGGTGTGGTTTGGACCCTGAACTGATGCACTCTCCTTTTCAGTCCTTGTTTAGGCTTCTCTGGTTGTTGTCATGGCAATTGTCAACTGTCAGGTTGCTAGTGGGAGTGTCAGCATGCTGATGCTTTATAATGAGCCTATAATGAGGCTCAAGTTCTACTGAAAGTCAGATCCTCTGCCACCTTGGGCCTAGTTGGTTCTAACCGGTTCCTGTTCTCTTCTCTTTGCAGCTTCCTGCTGAAACTTAGATAAGAGTAATTGGTTTCTATTTGAGTGAGGGGCAGGGGTATGATTCTGGGGCCACAGCCTTGGTAACAGTAGTACTGTGAATCTCTGATACCTCCTCTTTCCAAAAGAAAAACATTTTTCCATTTAATATCTATATAAAATGATAGATGGAGCAATAATAGTGGATAATGTGTTTTTTAATAATACTCTGAATGGGAACATGGGAGATCAGCATAGAGGGCCTAAAATTCAGAATGGTGTTAAGACACTTGGGTTCAACTCTC
The DNA here is from genome assembly GCF_003676395.1 of Aethalodelphis obliquidens. Lineage (NCBI taxonomy): Eukaryota > Metazoa > Chordata > Mammalia > Artiodactyla > Delphinidae > Aethalodelphis > Aethalodelphis obliquidens. Next base: position 3,199,220 of record NW_020837971.1, on the reverse strand, counting down.
GAAGCTACAGTTCTGTGTGACCTTAGACCAGATATTTAGTCCTTGTATGTGTTTCACTACCTATTGCTAGCATCCCCTACCCATTGTAAAAATGTTAGTGAATAAAATTATAGCACTGGCAAAGAGATTCTCATCCAAATTAAAGAAATAAGCAAGCCAATATGAATATTCAGCTAGCACAATTGTATTTGTCTAATGTTTGGAACTCCTCCATTTTAAGGTTCTGATTTTGTAGTTAACTTATTTATTCCCAGAATTCTAGTTGCCTGGAAGTCTAGGATATTGCTTTGTGGCACATAGATATATAAAGTTTCTAATCTGTGACTACAAGCATGAAAATGATTAACATTCCTCTAAAGAATTCCAATTAACTAAGCAACATAATTCACGAACAGTGGCACTGTTAACTTGTGAATTATTAAATATCATACTTAGGATAATTTGGAAAAACTTGTAAAAAATGAAAGTTATTTTTGTCATATTTATAGTACTCTGAGAAGAATTATCACATCCCAAAGCAGATGAATTGGACTCATATGGTTTAACCAATTTAATCAGAAGTAGTGCTAAAAAAATTAAAAGATGAGACTCTAGCTAACTGATTGAAAAGAGTGATGTCATTTCCAGTTCTCTGTCTTTTAATAGAATTTTTAGCTTAGAGTTTCTTCTTTAATACATTTGTGACATAGAACACAGCTCAAAAAGAAAACTAAATAGCATTGTATGGCCTTTTATTTGAACTTTGAATTTTCTTTTCATCTTTTAATAAATATATGCAGGTGACAGGATTATTACCACTGTAACTTGATCAATTAAAAGTAAATCAAGATTGAAAATGTGAAAATATTTGTAACATGTTACAAAGTGTTATTATCATCAATATAGAAAACTATTACTAATAAATAAAATTGGATATGAATGTGGAATTCAAAAAGAATAAATAAAAAAAGAAATACATATATAAAAATAGTCAACTTTAATAATAAAAGATTAAATAAATGGGCAACATCATATTTTTCCTAATAAATTTGCAAACATAAATTAAAAAAAATTCTTCAAGTTTGGGAAGAGAAACTGTTGGTGGAGTATAATTCAGCAAATTATTTCTAAAGATTTTGTCTTGAAGGTATCTTTTTCTAAAATCCAGTTTCAATTTGCAGCATTTGCTCTAAGGGAATAATTAGAAGTATGCTTTAAAAAGTCTTTCTTCGTATGTTTACATAGGTATTCTTCACAATTTTTCTTTCTGTGACTAGAAGATGGGCATTCCCTGCATTTTTGTCTCTCTTTAATTTAAACATTGAAAGACCTATAGACTTTGAAGACGCCAAGCATATGTTCATAATTATGAAATTCTTGTGAGATTATTTATTATGAAACAGTTTTCCTGGATAGTGGGAGAATGGAAGGGATGTGAATTTCTCCTCATTCTGAAATCCTCACAAGGACTTCAATGGGGTCATTGCTTCTGTTTTGAGTTCACTGTTGTAGAGTTTCTTTGATTAGTGTTTTATAAGCTTATGAAAGGAAATAGAAGCCATTAAAAAGTGTTTATTTGTTATTATGATTTATGTTAACGTTCAACTCCTGTGGAAGAACATGGCATTTCTGTTTTTAATCTTAAGGAAAATTTATAATGTGTCATTTCAATCCCTTGTGTTAGCCAATGAAAAAATAGATATAATCGTTAAACAGTATAACTTTCACTACTTAAATTTAGCTATAACATATGGCTACTTTAATAGGAACAAAACAATATGTACCCCACTCACACTGGAGTTATGACAGGTGTAATACCTACACGCTTCCCGGGCATTTGCTTTTGCTTGTTTAAAATATTCTTGCTAATGGTTTCTTCTTGGGATGAGAATTTTTTATTTGATTTTTTTCATGAATAGTCTTTTCATAGTAAAAGGAGGTAGGAAATTATTGAAATTCCAGAAAAACAGAGAAGCATGTGAATAAAAGGAATATAGAAATTTATATTTGTAGAGGAATTCAAACTCTCTATAATTTAGTGGCATATTCTGTTTTTTTTTTTTCTATATGTGTTACTGGTTTCTTTGTACATAAGATGAAACTGTTCCTTGAACAATTGGCTTCTCTGATTGAGATATTGTCTCTAATCTAAGACTCAAGTATTTGATCTCCACTCTGATTCCATCCAGCCTGAATACTAAATCAACAAGTAATAATTTGAAAGCTATAGAATGCCATCATCTCACACTCCACATGTTTAAAACTCAGCCCATCTTTTCCTTTCATGTTCATTTGACTTTATATTTCTAATTGTTAAAGTCATTTTCTTCAAAATAATACATGTCTATAATTAAAGTGTCAAAGAATACTAAAGAGATTAAATTTTTAAGGGTCCTTCTGCTCTCACAGAACCACTTTCTAATATTTTTATATGTCTTATCATTTGCATTCATATTTCTAACTGTTAGGCTGTTTCAGTGATGCATTTTTAAATCGACTGACACTCTAATATGGTAGCTGAGGATTTGCCATACTTACACACCATACTCCTATTTCTTCTCCTTCCATCTTTCCTTTATAATTACATTATAATTTAGGTTAACTCAACCGTCAATGTTTATATTGCTATGAGACTGTGTTATTCACTATTGAATCAGACAGTGTACTATAATTCCATTTCCTATCTCATGGAACTTTTTCCTGTTGATGATAATTTCTTAAGATTTTTTTTCTTAGTTTTCTATGTAATATCACTATTTCCCCATATGTTCCAGTATATACATTAAATAACTGGAAAATGCACAAGCACATCAGTCTTGGTTTTACCCTCCCTTCCTTCCTTCCTTCCCTTTCTCCCTCCCTCCCCCTTCCTTGTTTCCTTCCTGCCTTCCTGCCTTCCTGCCTTCCTGCCTTCCTTCCTTCTGTTTTTCTCCTCCTCCTCTCTCTTTTCCCTCTCTTTCTTCTTCCTCCTCCTTTTATTTCTTGGAGTACTTCTTTCAGCTCAAATCAGAATGTGTTGCTTATTGACAAAGGATTAATCTCCAAAATTTACAAGCAGCACATGCAGCTCAATATCCAAAAAGAAACCCAACCCAATCCAAAAATGAGCAGAAGACCTAAGTAGACATTTCTCCAAAGAAGATATGCAGATTGGCAACAAACACATGAGAGGATGCTCAACATCACTAATCATTAGAGAAATGCAAATCAAAACTACAATGAGCTATCACCTCACACCAGTCAAAATGGCCATCATCAAAAAATCTACAAACAATAAATGCTAGAGAGGGTGTGCAGAAAAAGGGAACCCTCTTGCACTGTTGGTGGGAATGTAAATTGATATAGCCACTATGCAGAACAGTATGGAGGCTACTTAAAAAACTAAAAATAGAACTACCATACAACCCAGCAGTCCCACTGCTGGGCATATACCCTGAGAAAACCGTAATTCAAAAAGAGTCATATACCACAATGTTCATTGCAGTTCTATTTACAATAGCCAGGACATGGAAGCAACCTAAGTGTCCCTCGACAGATGAATGGATAAAGATGTGTCACATATATACAATGGAATATTAAACGAAATTGAGTTATTTGTAGTGAGGTGGATGGACCTAGAGTCTGTCATACAGAGTGAAGTAAGTCAGAAAGAGAAAAACAAATATCGTATGCTAACACATATATATGGAATCTAAAAAGAAAAAAAAAGGTTCTGAAGAAACTAGGAGCAGGACAGGAATAAAGACGCAGATGTAGCGATTGGACTTGAGGACACGGGGAGGGGGAAGGGGAAGCTCAGACGAAGTGAGAGAGGGGCATGGACATATATACACTACCAAATGTAAAATAGATAGCTAATGGGAAGCAGCTGCATAGCACAGGGAGATCAGCTCAGTCCTTTGTGACCCCCTAGAGGTGTGGGATAGGGAGGGTGGGAGGGAGACGCAAGAGGGAGGAGATATGCAGATATATGTATAGCTGATTCACTTTGTTGTAAAGCAGAAACTAACACACCATTGTAAAGCAATTATACTCCAATAAAGATGTTTAAAAAAAAAAAAAAGAATTTGTTGCTTTTCTGAGCCAGAAAACCAATTTTGCCATTGACCGCTCTTTGTTTTTCGTTTAGATCAACTGTAGCACATCTTCTAGTCATTTCCTAAGAAAAGTCATCATGGCAAATAAATTGTTTTACCTTGAATGTCTGAAAATGACCTTTATTCTGCTCTCACACATAATTAATAATTGAGAAATCATTTCCCTTCTGTATTTTGAAAACTTTACCTCACTGATCCTTGGCTCCCATTAAGTTGATAACTAAAAAGTATAAATCTCACTCCAGCTCAGTAGTCCTAGCTCTGTGCCTCTCAGGATTTCTGTATTACAAATACCCTCACTTTTAATTAGAATTTCCTGCCTCTGCTTGAAGATGGCTCTACTTTTCCCTCCTCAGCTATTTGCTATTCTTCCAACTATTCTCTCTGTTTCAAAAATTTGTTGAAATATGTTTATTGTAATGAGTAGACAGACTTCATTGTTTGATTATTGACTGCTGACAGCTTTTAAACCTCATCCCTTCCTATACCTCTTGTATCACATATCTCGGCAAACTGAAAGAAAGCCTGGGTGCTCCCTCTTCTGGTATCAGCAGATGATTCACACCTCGCAAGTCTCTGCCCATGTGTGTGAGAACTCTCCCTCTGTTTCCACATCCTAACCCCAGTAAAAACCCAGGCCAGTCTCCTTTCCTTACTCTCTCAAGCCATTTCAGCCGTGCTTGAGAGGCCTACCCTGATCTCCCCAGAGACTTCAGTTATGTAAGTAGTAAATCTTTTCATTCCTTCTTGGTGAGTATGTAGTGTCATCAGTCTCAACATCGAAACCAAACCTTGGGTAGGGAACCTCCTGCTTTTGCAGAATAATCATAACATTTACTACTGTCTTCTGTCCCACCCTCTTTGTCTTTATATGTTATTAACTTTTAAATTCTTCGCTGCATTTTAGTGGTAATCTTGGGGAGAAATCTCACCATCATTTCCTTTAACACACAAACTTATTCCTTAAATTCATGCTTGACTCTTAATTATCCTTTTTTCCCCATATCCAAGCTTTGTCGACTTTTTCTTTCATAGTGTCTCTATGCTGTTAAGTCACTTCTCCACTGATACTTTGAATATCCTGATTTGTTTTTTTATTAACACAATTTAAAAACGGAATTCTTTCTGCCTCAGCTTCAGCTGAGGTCCAAAGTCTAAAAACAAACCTATAGGTGGTATCTTCACTCGTATTTTTAAGTGAGTTACAAGGACAATTATGCAAGATTTTCAGTGGAGATGGTTCAAACGCTAGTTTTAATCATATAAGAGGATATAAAAGGGCCGATTTGGAAGTGGTGGTTCTGGTGTCAATTTAAAATGGACCCTATCCTGGTGGACTTCATGCAACAGCCCTGAGGTGTGAATGGAGGGAGGCCTGCAGAGTGCTACAGGACACAGGAGCTGAGGGGGGGCAGGTAGCAGCTGGCTGGTAGAATGGCTTTGCCCTCGTTTAGGGAGTAGCGGTTACTTATTCTCAGTAGGAGGGTCTTTGAGAAACCTATGAAAGCACAACATGATACAAACAGTCAGTTTTGAATACCTGCCAGGGTATACTAACTTTAGAATATGACTGTTCTAGCAAGTAAAACCATCTGTATACCTTATGTCTCTTCCAGCTGGCCAGTTTTACAAGTTGCCAGCATTTTTAAGGGTCTTTTAAAGTGGCTCCTATGCTAGCTCCCTGATACAAGGACCACATTCGATCCACAGGAAATACACAATTCTGAGGAGCCTACAGTAGGGTAGTGGCTTGATCTGTCAGGGTCACTTCTGTGAATTCTCTTGCTACGCAGGTAGTCCAGTCAGAGCCTTTCATTTTCATTGCTCTCCAACACTGAATTGAAAACCAGCCCCTATGCCCCATCACACTCCATGGGATATATATCAAGCTGTCAGAGCGATGCCATACAGCCTCTCTTCCTTGGCATGAGGTGTGAGGGAAGAGCTCCCTCCCCATAATAGGGGAGAGAAAATGCTTAAGCACTCCAAATTATTTCTCAAAATAACTCCCTTGCTTGGTGCCTAAAATATCTTTCTGCTGAGGTAGCCTGGCCTGTTAGGAAGCTTTCCTTTATTGGGTATGATTTTAAGTGATCCTTAGGCCACTTCTTCAACCTCAACCATTTTATACTTTTGAGATGAATGCTAGGCTGATGCTCACAACACTAGTTTCTGAGATACCTCCTTGGCATTTTTTTGCATAATGGTCTACTCTCTCACTTGGAAACCTGGGGGTGCTTGCTACATCCTCAGCCTTTGGGACTTAATTGAAACTAATTAGAAACAGTCCAATTTCAACATTGTGTTGCATTTTTAATTGATTGATTTATCTATTCTTTGACTTTCAGCTTAAAAACAAGTTCATAAACTTAAAAGTGATGAGAAAGAGGGGAAAAAAAACCAGTAGAGATAGAAAACCTGAGTTACAAATGAGGCTAATACAAAAAATGTCTTCCATAAAAAACCTATAGTCACTATAGATGAGCCAGACATAGCTCTGAGCCTTATAATAATCAACATCGTGGCATTTATTTCACTTATTTATTTAATTTTCTGTCTCCTTTAAATAGATTATAAACTCTATAATTGTAGGTTTTTGTTCTTGTTTTTGTTTTGTGTTTTTACTCGTGTTTTTTGTTTTCCACTGATATTAGGTCCAGCCCCTGAAACCTTAGTGCTAGGTAAGTTTAACTAGAGCAAGGTTTCTTAATGGCAGTACTATTAACATTTTGGAAGATAATTCTTATTGTTGGGAGATCATGTGCATTGTAGGATGTTTAGCCTTATCCCTTCTCTATACTCACTAGATTCTTGTAATTTTCCGCCTAGTGTGATAACCAAAAATGTCCCCAGGCATTGCCATATATCTCCTCTGGGGCTGAACCATCCTGATTGAGAACCACAGAACTAAAACTGTACATTGCCTTATTATTATGCACACTACTGAATATAAGATGCACATTTCTTACTGACTTAAGTTGAAAAATTGAAAGACAGAAGCAAAAATCTAGGTTTTACAATGCCTCTTTATCTTGTAAAAGAGACAATTCATCTTTCTTCTCACACTTAGACATTCAAATCAGTTCTGGTACGACAGAAAAACACAGCCTGTAATCATGTGCTTTAAATTCTCGGTTATGAAACCAAATGTGGTAGAATAAGCCATGTCTTTTAGCACTCACCATGTTATCAATGGCATATTAATTAAGCATTGCTGTCTTTTGGCTCAGATTTAGAGGATGTAATAGAAATATAAATCATACACCACATTGTGATTATTTATTTGTCTGTTTATGTCAATTGGACTGAAAACTTCTTGGGGCAAAAAAACAAAAACAAACAGGAAAAAGCCCCCACACTCACTCATCTTTGTTCCTAGAGATTAAAACTTGCCTTATTTATAACCAATATTAAATGCTCAGTAAATGCTCTTGAATGAAACAGTAAAACAATTAAGAGCATAAATTTTAATGTATTTATTTTTCTTACACACTAGATAAGTAAAAGCACAGTAAAAATTTCTACTGACTTAGTGATTTAGTGATATTGACAGTGATTTAGTTATGTAAATAGAAATCCTATATTTCAGTTAGACTTAATAAAATGTGGAGACCCTACCATACATGTGAGCTGGGTTAGACTTGAGGCTAATTGAAAAGTACGCTGAAGTATTATCCATCTCTAAACTAATTTTAAATGGCCAGTTTGTGATTGTGAAGCAATTTTCATGTTATACGATTTTGTAACACAGACTAGAACAGTTGTTCTTAGTCTTTAGTGAGCATAATTATCATTGGGAGAGTGACAGTGCAATATTATTTGATACTTTTGTATGTGCAAACATAAGCAAATTTGTAAAGTACATTTTAGATTTCCAAGATCAATTTTAATATCCTTTCTCCAACTCCTTGCTCTACTGACCTTTGTTCCATTCATCATTTTATCACATTGTTTCCTTATTTGTTGAGGCCTCTTCTCCCCTATCCTTCCCTTCCTATACCCATTCCCATGGGTGCTTTTTCCTCCGTTAGTATTATACCAATTTCAAAACTTATATTCCATCTTCTAATCCAATGGCTTTTCAAATGTCCAAACCAAAGTTTTAGAAGAAATATAGGTAGAGATGTCTTTTTTGAGGTCCTGAGACACATTTTGGAACTTTTAAGTTCCTATGAAGGAGCACTTAAAAATTACTTCTCTGGGATACCACATTTAGCTATTGCTAACTAGTTGACATTTGAGAAAGAATGTCACAATGTCATTTACATTAGGTTGGCATAAATGCTACATTTTGAAGTATTATTTCCTCTGTGATATATGCTTTTGAATAGAAAAATATTTTTATTGAAGTACAGTTGATTTAGATTGTGTTAATTTCTGCTGTACAGCAAAGTGATTAAGTTATACATATCTATACATTCTTTTTTTAATATTCTTTTCCATTGCGGTTTATCACAGGATACTGAATATAGTTCTCTGTGCTCTATAGTAGGACCATGTTGTTTATCCATTCTATACATAAAAGCTTACATCTGCTAACCCCAACCTCCCACTCCATCCCTCACCCAACTTCCTCTCCCTTGGCAACCACAAGTCTGTTCTCCTTGTCTATGAGTCTGTTTCTGTTTTGTAGATAGGTTCATTTGTGTCATATTTTAGATTCCACATTATAAGTGATATCATATGGTATTTGTCTTTCTCTTTCTGACTTACTTCACTTAGTATGATAATCTCTAGTTGCATCCACGTTGGTGCAAATGGAATTATTTCCTTCTTTTTTATGGCTCGGTAGTATTCCATTGTATATATGTACCACATCTTCTTGATCCATTCATTTATCAATGGACATTTAGGTTGTTTCCATGTCTTGGCTATTGTGAATAGCACTGCTATAAATACAGGGTGCATGTATCTTTTTGGATTAGAGTTTTGTCTGGATATATGCCCAGGAGTGGGAATGCTGGATCATATGGTAATTCTATTTTTAGTTTTCTGAGGAACCTCCATACTGTTTTCCATAGTGGCTGTACCAACTTACATTCCCACCTACAGTGTAGGAGGGTTCCCTTTTTCCCACATCCTCTCCAGCATTTGTTATTTGTAGAGGTTTTTTTTTTAAATTTATTTATTTTATTTATTATTTTTCGCCGCATTGGGTCTTCGTTGCTGCACGTGGGCTTTCTCTAGTTGCGGCGAGTGGGGGCTACTCTTCATTGAGGTGCGCAGGCTTATCATTGCAGTGGCTTCTCTTGTTATGGAGCATGGGCTCTAGGCACCTGTGCTTCAGTAGTTGTGGCACATGGGCTCAGTAGTTGTGGCTCACGGGTTCTAGAGCGCAGGCTCAGTAGCTGTGGCACACAGGCTTAATTGCTCTGCGGCATGTGGGATCTTCCCGGACCAGAGATCGAACCCGTGTCCTCTACACTGGCAGGCGGATTCTTAACCACTGCACCACCAGGGAAGCCCTGTAGAGGTTTTAATGATGTCCATTCTGACCAGTGTGAGGTGATACCTCATTGTAGTTTTGATTTGCATTTCTCTAATAATTAGTGATATTGAGCATCTTTTCATGTGCCTATTGGCCATTTGTATTTGTTCTTTGGAGAAATGTCTATTTAGGTCTTCTGCCCATTTTAGAAAAATACTTTTAATTTTGCCCTAAATTGAAGATTCAGTGGTAGAATTTAAGACATCAATAAAAGTCTTTTAATATGGTAGAACGATATTCAGCTAAGGGCTTTTAGAATTCTTTATAATACTTCACAGGCTAATTCCCATTCTTCTTTTTCTTAAGAACAATCTCAGTCATATGTTTAAAAATTAGAGTAAATAATATTAGAGTAAATATTCACTCAATATTAGGGAACAGGAGATTTAAGAAGAGGAAAAATCCTGCTAAATACTTTGTTTGAAATTTCTTCCTAATTTCCAGCTTGGACCTTCACATTATATACAACTTCCCAGTATTAACTTATCTTTTGTATTTCTAGAATTATTATTTCAGGGAAGAATAGGACAAATTATTAAAAATAGCATTACTTCCCTACTCACTGATAAATTAGAGTGTGGGTAGACATTAATTGGACATGTGGTAATGGGCAAATGAAAGTCATATTATTTAAAAACTCAGGAATTTTGTAGTACATATTAGAACAATGACCTACTAGCAAGCAAAGAGGCACAATTTTAAGTTCAACTGATGGACTCTAAAAAAATTACAGTGTGAAAAATTGCTTCTTCATATAAAAAATAGTAGTGATGATTTTACTTTTTGGTTACTAACAAGGTATCAGTTATGAAGCATTACTATCTTCTGGTAAAATAGCTAGATTTTGAGGTGGTAATTAATTTGTATAATTCTAAAAAATGGAAATATTCTTTATATATGTATATATGTATTATATATGCCTTATATATATATACGTAATAAACATTATATGCTATCATTATAGGCACTTAACAGACTATATACAGTAAATACCATATTTCATATAAATATCCCAAAGAAGTAAACATTAAAATTTTTTTCTGAGTAGATCAATAAAATTTTAGAAATAGAATAAATATCCAATATCATTAAGTGTTCTTATTTTATAGCAGATGACATTAAGATTCAGAAAGGTAAAATGATTATGGAAGGCCAAATACTGGCTAATGGAAGAGCTGGGATGAGAGCCCCAGGTCCACAAACTCCCAGCCCCCAGTTTGTTCTTCATTTCCATGTGCCAAATAAAATGTTATTGGTTATACATAGATTATGTCTACTTTTGGATAGGCTTTAGGTTGTTTCTGAATTGAAAGAAAATTTCTCAATTAAGCTTCTTGATTTAATTGGATACATAAATGCTTGCTGTGAATTTGGACACATTCCTGGCTTCAGACAAATCCATAAACCCAATGAAACCAGGGCTTTAATGAAGAGAATAGATGGAAACTTTAAAATGCTAAACAATGAAATTGAACTGAAGGAATTTCACTCATTTCTTTTTCTTTTTCTTTTTCTCTTTACTATGTCACTTTGAACTGATTTGAAATCCCCTGGAGTGCTAACTTCAGCTGAAGAGTTCAGTAGGATGTAAAACCCCCAACTTCACAGAAATGTGAAATGTAACACTTTTCTACCTTGAAAAGTAATTTGATCACTGTCTTTTAAATCTCATGTGTTCTCTTTCTATCCGTGATATTTTCATTTAGGTATGCTTTTAATTTTGTACCGTAAGGCAAATATATAAACAAATAAAGAACAAAGAGAGTCTGTTGGAAATGCAGGCATATCTTTTGCTATTTAAGAGAATGACAAAGGGTTGTCTTTGAATTTTTAAAAGGGCAAATAGATTATGCAAAAGAAAAAGTAAATAACCTGACTTACTGTAGTCTAGAGATTTTTGTTTCATTAACGTTGTAATATGAAGAAATTATTAGTACAAGACTACAGTTAATCAATTGTAAGGAGCTGAGATACCTATTTTGAAAGAAGCTCAGAGAAGAACACTATAAATCACTATGGAAATCACTTTTAGACTTTTTTGTTTAAGTCAGAGACACTTGACAAAAGAAAGAAAGCATCTCTGAAAACTAAGACTAAAATGGACATTTTTAGAAACTACATTTCAAACCAAAAAGGGAATATACCTAGTTTGCTCATAGTATTTACATTTTGCAATGGGTACTCTGAAACTAGAAGAAAGGGGAAACACACGAAGGAACAACTTCAAAAGAATGAGCCAGAGCAATGATTCATATATATTTAACATTCTACATGTTTGAGTGTTTGTTGGTGTTATTCCCTTATGACACGTTTTTATTAAGTAAGGTACAAGAGAGAAAGAAAGGAAGAATTCAGAGATTTGGGTGGAAGGATAGAAAATATTCTTGAATTCACTACTGCTAGAATATCATTTTTGCTGGAAAATTCTTCTCAACTTAACTCCCTCTGACTTGCGACCTCATTCCTACCTCAGCAACTCTCTACCCTCCTCGACATCCCCATCCAACCTCTGAATGTTGGTGTTAGCATAATATTACTCCTATATCTAGAGGATGTCACAGCCACCTGCTGAAGACTGTCTCAGGGCACCATCTCCACTTCAGAATCTCTTTACTTTCCTCCACTAAGTTATTATTATTTTTCCTTATCTCTAAGGAAGAATACTCCTCCTTTCTAAACCTAATTCTTCCACATCTCTCTGCTACCTCCTTAAGGAATTTCCTTCACTAATTATGTACTCCCATATATTCATGTGTAATATCTTCTCTTTAAATTTTTCCCCTGAGTAAAGATGATTCAAGCTACTACCCTGCTTCTCCTTTTTCCTCCATCATCAAAATGAATAATAGTAAAAAATTTTAGTCACTGATTATTCATTCACTGACCACTAACTTTTTAATACTTTAAATTTTATATATCTCCCTCATTTATCTCATGTACTTTTATTAAATCAGATATCCATTTTGTAAAGCAGACGTAGAGAATGGACTTGAGGACACAGGGAGTGGGAAGGGTAAGCTGGGACGAAGAGAGAGAGTGGCATGGACATATATACACTACCAAACGTAAAATAGATAGCTAGTGGGAAGCAGCCGCATAGCACAGGGAGATCAGCTCAGTGCTTTGTCACCACCTAGAGGGGTGGGATAGGGAGGGTGGGAGGGAGACGCAAGAGGGAGGAGATGTGGGGATATATGTATATGTATAGCTGATTCACTATGTTATAAAGCAGAAACTAACACACCATTGTAAAGCAACTATACTCTAATAAAGATGTTAAAAAAACCAAATATCCACTTTGGAAAAACTCTAAATATGTATATGTAGATTTGATCTCTGGTTCTTGGTTGCAAGGAGCAGATAGCCATTGGGCTCAGTTTAAGCAAAAAATGCAATTTAATGTGAGAATATTGGGTCAGACAAAGGAAAGAGTATGACTACGAACATGATTCAAAAATCAAGCAGGAATGAAGGTTTTTAACTTAATTAAAAAAAGACAACTAACCCAATTAAAAAGATGGGCAAATAATTTGAAAAGGCATTTCTCCAAAGAATATATATATGAATAACCAATAACCAAATGAACAGCTTCTCAACATCATTAGTCATTAGAAATGTAAAGCAAAATCCTGAAGAAACTTCTTTATACGCACTAGGATAGCTGTAATAAAAATGATACATAATAACAAACACTAGTAAGAATGTGTTGAAATTGGAATGTTCATATACTGTTAGTGAGAAGGTAATGGTGCAACTACTTTGGAAAATAGTTTGACAGTTCCTCAAAATGTGAAACATGGAGTTACAATATGTCTCAGCAATTCCAGTTTTAGGTATATAGCCAAGAGAAGTGAAATAATATGTCCACACCAAAGTGTATGCATAAATATTCATAGCAATGGTATTTGTAATATCCAGAAAGTAGAAACAATCCAAATGTCCATTAACTGATAAATGAATAAACAAAATGTGGTATATCCATAAAATTTTTCAGCAATAAAAAGGAGTGAAGTGCTGATACATACTATAATATGGATGAACTTTGAAAACACTATACTAAGTGAAACAAGCTGCTCACATAAGACTGCATGTTATGTGATTCCATTTATATGAATGTCCAAAATAGGAAAATTTATAGAGACAGAAAGTGGATAGGTGGTTGCCTGGAGGGAGGTGGATTGACTGCTAATGGGTACAAGGTTTCTTTTGGGGTGATGAAAATGCTGCAAAATTAGCTCATGGTGTTTACAAACTCTGAATATATTAAAACCTACTGAACTGTATACTTTAAATGGGTGAATTACTATATTGTGTGCATTGCATTTCAGTAAAGCTGTTTTTAAAAAGTTAATCAGGGACCATGGAAAGCCAGCCAGAATAAGACATAGCCAGCTCTGGCCACAGGACCAATCAAGTTTTCATGCTGCCACTGGTCCTGTCACTCTGCCACCAGTGGGAACAGATACTGGGTGCTTACACTGACGACATGAGACCAACGCTCCTAGCTTCTTTGTGTAAGCCACTCAGACTCACACTCTGAGTGGGAGCATCTGATTGCTCAAATTTAAGACATGTCTTTGAGGTCTAGAGTCAAGAACCTGGGGGGAACAAGTACCTGGCCTTTTATGTAAAACAAAAACGATGTCTACTTCCCTAAATATAGACAGGGAGTTCAAATGCTCAGCAGCCATAAAATGACAAATATTACCTACAGTCGCTCCAGAAAGCTTTGAATACACTTTCTGTAGGGCCAGATGGATAACTAGGTATCCTGCCTGAACCTGAATTTTAGGATACTCAATACTGAAGCCCTCCAACCAATAAGATTCCTGAATTCTCCCCTAACTTCTATAATGGAGTCTTTATCCTCCCAGATACTGAAAAGAAGTTAGAGTTCTCTTTGATTCCTCATTTCTCATTATTCCCCTTCCTCAGTGAGTGGCAAAGTTTTAAACTCGTATTATCCTCCCCTCACTTTTTATAAAAATTATCATTACTGCTACTTCTAATTACTTTAAAACTCTGTGTTTTGACATTCAGTTTATTTTAGTAACATTCTAACAGGATTTTCATCTCTTCTAACACAAATCTACTCCACACACCACTGCCAGATCAATTTTCTCAAAGACCACATCAAGATACTATCCTGTTCAAGAACCTTCAAGGGTGAAACATGATTTCCATGTTAACAAACAGTGACTGGTATTCAGGGCCCTTAAAAGTTTACTGTCTTTTTTTCCAGAATACTTCCTCAGTTTTCTCATTCATATAAGTATGTATTAACAAAAGTTTTGCTCTTCTCTCATTTAAAGTATACAATTCATTGGTTTTTGGTATACTCAACCATAATTTTGAAAAAGTATTTTATAAGTAGATGAACTTAAAAAGATAGAAAAATTTGCATCATTCCTAAACTGCTGCAAATTTAATAATTTTTTACTAGAAAAGCTAAAATTTAAGTAGGTTTAAATTTAAATTAAAGAAACTGATTACAGGGCTTCCCTGGTGGCGCAGTGGTTGAGAGTCTGCCTGCTGATGCAGGGGACACGGGTTTGTGCCCCAGTCTGGGAAGATCCCACATGCCGCGGGGCGGCTAGGCCCGTGAGCCATGGCCGCTGAGCCTGCACGTCTGGATCCTGTGCTCCGCAATGGAAAAAAAAAAAAAAAAGAGAGACTGATTACAATTTCTTAAAATGGCAAAAGGTATCTCCCCAATCCCTTAAAAATATCTGAACAGACATTTAATTATTTAACAGGTGATAAATTTTAGGAGAAATGTTATTAGATAGAAGCTATAGGAAAAATGATCTCAAATAAATGAGCTTTAGGCAACCTATTCTAAAAACGTCTTTTTTATTATAAACCTCTCCCCTAAAATGGATTTAATATCATTCCTTTTTATTTTTTGGTTTTGGTTTCTTTCAACTTCACTGAAGTATAATTAAATTTCACTAAACGTCACATTTTTAAAGTGTACAATTTGATCAGTTTGGACATATGTATACAAATCTGAGAAACCATCAAAATAGGATAACAAACATTTCCTTGTACCACTTTGTAACCCATCTCTCCTGCACTCCCATATCTGACCTGATTTCTGTCACTATAGATTAATTTATTCTTTAGAATTTTATATGAATGGAATTATACAATTTGTATTATTTTCTTACCTTTGTTTTTTTTTTTTTGGCCTGGCTTCTTTCATCTAACATAATGATTTTTTGATTTATTCAACAGCATGAATTAGTAGCTCCTTATTATTGCTAACCAGTATTTCATTAAATGGGTATATCACAGTTTGTTTACCCATTCATGTATGTTAGACATTTGGATTATTTATGGGTTTTGTCTACTGAAAATAAAGCCGTTAAGAGCATTTGTGACCTAGTCTTTGTGTGGTTGTATATTTTTGTTTCTCTTGGGTAAATACCTAGGAGTAGAATGTCTGAATCGTTAAGTGTATGTTTAAATTTTTGAGAAACTTTCAACTCTTTTACAAAGTAGTTATACGATTTTATATTCCCACCAGCTATGTATGAGAGTCCTAGTTGCCCATATCCTTCCCTTTTCTGTTTTAATTTTGTTTAATTTTCCCATTCTGATGGGTGTGGTGTTGTATCTCAATGTGGTTTGAATTCTTACCCCTAAAGACTAATGATGCTGTACATTATGTGTCTACAGGCCATCTGCATATTTTCTCTTTTGAAATAACTACTAAACTCTTCTGCTTATTTTTTTTTTAATTTCATTGTTTATCTTATTATTATTGAATTGTAAGCATTCTTTATTTTTTTTTTGTAAGCATTCTTTTTATCTTTGTCTGATTTATGTGTTGTGAATATTTTCTCTCAGTTTGTGGTTTGCCATTTCATTTTCTTAATTGTATCTTTAGAAGAGTGAGTTTTAAATTTTAATGAATTTTAATTTATCATTTTTAATAAATTTATGGTTCATTGTTTTTGTGTTCTATCTGAGATCTTTGATCACTTGAAGTTTGCAAAGATTTTCCTTTATGTTTTCCTCTAGGAGAATTACAGCCGTAGTTTTCACATTTAGGTCTGTGATCCATTTGAATAAATTTTTGCATATAGAGCCTGATAAGGGTCACCCTCTATTTTTTCCATATTGATAGAACAACATTTTGAATTGCCTAGAAGGCACTATTCCATGGATATGTATGTCACATTTCTCAAGTTCCACACTGTCTCGGTTAGTATACTTTTAGAATATGTCTTGAAATCAGATATAGCAAGGCCTTTTACTTTATTCCTTTAAAAAATTGCTGTAGATATTTTAGGTTCTTTGCATTTCCATGTAAAATTAAAAATCAACTTGTCAAATTCTACAAAAGAAGCCTGCTACAGTTTTGACTGTATCCCTCTTGGTTTAATCACCATAAAATTATGCCCCTTATTGTTATTTTTCTTATCTTATAATCTTCTGGGAGTTGATATTTGGAAAACAGGAGTTCACTGATTGAATAACTGGGGGAAGAGCGCTCCACCTGCCACAGGTATACCACGTGATATTGTACCAGATGAGGCCTTTTGGTACCTGACATAGAACACTGATTTCAGTGCTTTGTAGTTGTAATAATAATGATGACAACATTTATACAGTCACAAAATGGAGAGACCAGTCATGACTTGATAATACTGAAACTTGTGCTGGTCACCAATATTGGCTTGACCTCTGGAAATATTCCGGCATACCTGTTGGAGTCTATGACTTGCCTCCCTCTTTTCTGTTCCTAATTTAGATCTTCTTTTCCAAGCTTCTTTTATAGCTTGCTGAAATTTTACATCCTGGAATAAAGTTTTAAAATTAAATTAATTGTAATTTATTTCAGCATCACCTTATATTTTCTATTCTTAATTGTTTTTTTTTTTGGAGTGACTGATTTCTGATGGAATGATATTCAGCTTTGAGTCACATATCTCCTATATTGTATACTTCATTGGAACATTATCAGTAGGTCCATCTGTATCTTCTGAAAAGTTCCTGTTAGAGTTATAGCATGCATCTAATAGAAATTTACACTAAGGCATATAGAGTGAGAATTCTTTCAGAATGCTTTTGTATCTTAATTATTATAATTTTTTGCTTTGCCCAAGAATCAAGCTCACTATCAAATAATGTGCTTGTGTAAGTTTATTAATTAGTACATGTGAAGCCCCATAATCTTTAGAGAGGAAAATTTTTGTCATAATCTTTACAATCTCAATTTCTACATTAATTTCTTTCAAAAAATTTGTTGTGGGTTTGGACAGTCTTAGATACTATGATCATTAAGAATAGTACACTTGCTCATTAAAGAGAACCAGAGTGAGAGTACCTTTCCTTAATGCATTTTTAAAGAAACCAAACACATTGGATACATTTATAACTTGTGTCATTTCATACACAAAGCAAACCTCAATTTGTGTAGAAAAGAGTATGACATTAACATTTTAGAGGACAGACTGTTTCTTACCCATGTTCATGTTAGCTGCCTGGCCTAGTGCCTCCCAATTTCCATATTACTTATTTGAGTCTTCTGTATAATTTCAGTATAATCTACAAAATCTTCAAAATGTCTGCTGATTACATTTTTCATTGTGAAATGAGATTTATAAAAGATATTTTATAGAAGACATTTTATGGGAAAAAATATTTTGGCATTCTAACGTGACATTGGTGATGGTGCACAACTTCATTGTCATGGCAACAAAATATACATGACAGATTATTTTAATTATTACATATGCTCAATTTGAATGCTTAATTTTTAATGGGGAAGACAGAACTACAGTTTTCTTGGTGGTAGAGCCCTGAATTGCCTCAATTACTCATCAACTGAGATAACTGAGAATGGGTTATGATCTGCATTTGTGCTGCTCTTACAGTAGAACAATGTGATAGGCTGCCATGGTATATGAGGATGAGAACAGGATTCCTTGATCTGAAGACAGTTACTTCCAGTTTCTGTAGGTTGTCTGTACTCATGCTGGATGAAACTGGGAAGGATATGGACAGCAATCATTAAATGTTCTGACCTGACTTTGAGAATACCTAGTTTTCATGGGTTGGATTCTAGTTCTCTATCTTCCATATGTTTTTTATCTATTATTTAATTTTCCTTTGCCTTTTTAATTTTTTTTCTGCATCATACTTAAATATATTAATTTACTGTTTCTTATCTAAAGTTCACTTCCAATGTTTTATTTTTTTTTCCTTTTTAAGCCATTTTATCTTATTTTCTTTACATAATACTATTTTTTTCTTATCTTGAATTTTCCTGATTAACTCAGAAACTTTCCTCTGTATTATCATAATTTTAACCCATGATGACGTGCTGATCCTACTTTTTGATTGTTACTTTGAAATCCAGTAGGACACTGTAGACCAGCTAATGCTTTGTCACTGGGGATGCAGGTGCACAGCCTCAGCTTCTAGAACTTTTATCTCCCCCATTGCAACCTGTTGGGATCACCTTTCCCCTGATCCCATCTGGCTCTAGGCTGCCTCTTCTACACTGAGCAGGTCATGCTGTCTCCCAAGAAACTCTCCTTGAAGTCCCCACTAGCAGGGAAAGGCCTTAAGAAAATGGGAATCATTCTCATATTAGTCACCTCTCAAAGTTTTGACTCCTCCATATTCTGCCTGATTTTGTTTATTACTCAGTATCCTCTGGCAGTTGTTTTTGTATTTTGCCCAGGGTACCAACTGGAGAGTTGCTCTGTATGGGCATACACACCTATCCTGGAAGCATACACATCCAGATACTGAGCCATTGGATTGTTTGGCTAGGTTGCTATTAAGAAGGTTTACCTGTGTTCTTTCCCTACTTAGGTATATGGCTTTATATAAATCAGAGCTTGAAGCAGATCTGATTAGCAGCACTTTTCAGCTTTCTTCCCAGTGAGTTAGTGGGAGAGCCCTCTAGCCTGAGATCCTAGTATCATTCATTGAGCCTAGGTAATTTCTTCTATCTTCTGTCTCCTAGAGGATACTTTTACTCTCCGTTAAAGAAGGAATGGACTTCCCCACCACCTCTACTGGCTTCTGACTGATAGCTCAGAAGTTCTGCAATTTAAGCTGATATTTTAGTTTTGTGTTTATTTATGGAGATGTTTACCTTTTTTGGATCTTGTTGTATATGTTTGGTTCACTCGTTTTGTATTTTATCTTTCATTGCTGTATACTTGGAGTAAAGGGGACTCCTTAACACCTGAACTTACAAAGCCATCTTGGCAAGAAATTTCAAACTATATTTTATCACCATAGTGTCCCACACTGGATCTAAAAGTGTACTTGTAAAAAAACAAAACATGTTTATTGAAGTATCAGTAAAAGACATCTACATGAATTTTAAATTTACTAAAAAGAAAGAAGCAGAAAGAAATCATTCTCATTAGAAATGGTTATTTGTTTTTTGTTGGATTCACAACAAGGTATGTCTGCCTTGAAAATTCCATAAGTGCAGTACAAATGTGATTCAATCTGCATAGCTTTTATTCACAGAAAACTTTGTAACGTGAAATACACTATCATTTCCGTGGATTCTGACATTTTGTTCCATGGGTGCTAAGAAAAAATCTACTTTAACTAGACAGGGCATAGCTGGAAGACCTAGCCTCTAACTTCCAAAGAAAACTAATACCTCTGAATCATCAATGTAGTGTGCTTTTTTTGTCATCTCTTGTATGCTCTGATTCTTGCTGTTTCCAGATTTATCTGGATATCTGACCTTTCTCAAACTATGAAACTTACTGGATTCAAGTGTTGTGATTGATCCCCCCCTTTCCTTTCTCATCTGGCTCCTTCTTGTGTGCCTCTCCGTTTTTAGAAGTTGCAGATTCAGACGGTGAACAGACTTTCAGTTGGTTCTAAAATTCCTGTCCGTGGTCCCTCCCCTGTTTCTTCATTCCCTTCTTCCTTTCATCCTCCTTTTTCTTTTTTTTATTCTTCAGCCCTTTGCTAAAAGGACTGCATTAATTCTGTTGGTCTACAAGCTTTTCAAGTATAAAGATGAGGTTTGAATTTTTCAATACTGTATCACCACCACTTAACCCAGTACCTGGTATGTAGTAAGCATGCACTAATATTTCTTAAATGAAAGCTTTTGAAGTTTTTTCTAAATGTCCAATTCATACCTCATCCCTTCTAGCATGACCCTCTTTTTACTGAATCCAGAGCACATGGACCCTGCTGCTTCATTACGCTCATCCCATTGTAATGTAATTATTTCCTTATGTGTCTTCTCTCCTAACAAGCTTCTATAGTCCCAGCTCCTGGCACAATGTCTGGGAGACAGTAGTTGCTCAATAAATGTTTATTGAACTGATTTATTGAATTATTTAGTAATGTATTAAAATCAGTCAGATCAAAAAATTGAAAAAGAGATGGTGAACATGACACCTGGTGACAGTTTGGAATTTGGAAGATTATAATTTCCTTTAAGGCAGGAACCATAGCTTTTTTTTTTTTGCGGTACGCAGACCTCTCACTGTTGTGGCCTCTCCCGTTGCGGAGCACAGGCTCCGGACGCTCAGGCTCAGCGGCCATGGCTCACGGGCCCAGCCGCTCCACGGCATGTGGGATCTTCCCGGACCGGGGTACGAACCTATGTCCCCTGCATCGGCAGGTGGACTCTCAACCACTGCGCCACCAGGGAAGCCCGGAACCATAGCTTTTGAATTTTATTTTCATAAGAGCTGCTAGTCAGAACATAAATTGTTGTGGAATAAACTGATAACAGTCAACAAGTGAAGTGAACAAGTACCAGTCGGTAGGTGAAAGTAGAACAAGTTAACTTTGGGTTTTTAAAAGTTTCTCAACTTTAGAAATTAGAGTTAATCTGTTGCTTTTAAAAATAAACGGATCTCATTGGATGCCATCAGATTTCTACTTGACTCTGATTTTCTGGAATTTTGCCCAGATATTTCTTCATTTTTCATAATACGTTCTGAATCTCAATTTCATTGCTTAAGCCAACTTACTTTCTTCTCCCTTCAAAGTTATTTCGGATCAAATTTCTCCTTCCATGAAATTGTCCCTGTTTAGTAGGTATTCTCCATCTCATCTATAGATTTTACTAGCCTTTACAATCTGTGCACTGAACAGAAGTTCATGTGCTTTGTTATTAAAGTGCTTAAGCGCCAGATGCTGGAGTCAGATTTCCTGGGTTGGAATCCCAACTGCACCACTTACTGGTTCTGCCAACTTTGGGCAAGTGTCTTACCTTTTCTGGGATTCAATTTTCTCTTCTATAAAATAGAGATGATAAATACGTCCAGCTCCATCAAATTGTTTTTTCGTTATGAGGATTAAATGGGTTAATACGTGAAAATTACTTGGAACAGTTCCTGGCACATACTAAGTGCTATATAAGTGTTAGAAGTTTTTCTCTATTTATTGCATCTGAAAACTGTGTTTTTTAAAACGCTTTAAGTTTTAATTGTTATCGTAAAATTAAAATGAAATATCTACTTCATTAAGACCGACATGAACAGACCGGTGAGAAATAGTGTGAGGTAATGGCTAAGAGCAGAATTGCTAGAGCCAGACTGCCTGAGTCCAAATGCCAGTTCTGTCACTTATTGGCTGTGTCACTTATGACAGGTTACTTAAAAACTGAAAACTTCTTATACCTCGGGTTTCTCCCCTGTAAAATGTGTGTAATATAGCACATTTGTCATAGGGTTATGCTGAGAATAAAAAGAGTTAATGTATATAAATTGGCTAGAAAAGTGACTGACACATAATAACTACTCAAAAAGGGTTAGCTATTTGTACTATTAAGCCACCCAGCCTAACAAATTATCACATATTTCAATACATTAGTTTTAAGGCAAGTATTGTTTCGCTTCTGATTGTAAACTTTGTGTAAAGTGTAAACACTTTCCTGATTGTAAACTTCTAGTGAATGAGGGTACTTCTTCCCCTGATTTAGGCCCAGGCTGTACCCCATGTTCTGGGTGTAAACCTGTACAAATAATGCTGAACTTCAGTTTACCCATTGGCTAAATAATAATATTCCTGTGTCACTCTATTATTTGTTGATTGTGTTTGGCTCTAAATATCATAGAAGACAAAATAAATCATCTTTCTATTTTCTTGATAGAAAATGATATTCTGTTGAATTGAGGCTTAAATAAACTTGAAATGTATTATACTACCATGCAACAAGATGCCAGGAAGGAGGCAGTTGTTGGCCTTGGTTCAAAATCTCAAGGATTTCAGGGCTAATCTTTTGATGTTCTGAGATTTTCTTAATTGTTTAAATATCACTGCTTTGGTATCTCCACTCTTTATGACTACACCCCAGTCAGGAAGAAAAAGTAATGAAGGAGAACGAGGAGGATGCTGTATCATGAAACAAACACTTTCCTGAAATACCCAACACTTCTAAATAGTTTCCTTGGCTAGAGTGCCACATGGTCTCTGCTAGACGCAAGGTGGCCTAGAAAGATTAGATTTTAGCTTTAAAATATAAGAAATGGGGCTTCCCTGGTGGCGCAGTGGTTGAGAGTCCGCCTGCCGTTGAAGGGGATGCGGGTTCGTGCCCCGGTCCGGGAGGATCCCATATGCCGCGGAGCGGCTGGGCCCGTGAGCCATGGCCGCTGAGCCTGCGTGTCCGGAGCCCGTGCTCCGCAACGGGAGAGGCCACAACAGTGAGAGGCCCGTGTACCGCCAAATAATAAATAAATAAATAAATAAAATAAAATACAAGAAATGAAAGAAAACAGGGCTAGAATAAATGTTGATTGAGTCTACTTAACATATAAGTAGTCATCTCATAAGGTCTTTATACTCAAATGATTTAATGTATGTAAACTTGCTTTTTAAACTTTATAAAAAGACACATGCAAAAATAGAAACACTTATTTGATTTCCCAGAACATCTAATTTCCAGTATGTTGCACATGGATTTCTTCTAAGAAGAAAATAGAAAATTTAAAACATTTTGATAACAGTTGTCAATTTCTATTTACAAAGTTAAATGATTTGTTTCCCTCAAGATAGTATTAGTTTAAACTCAGTCTTTGAAAAATTCTTTTCATTATATCCCATTCATTATTTTAACTGTAAATATTTTTTATCCTTAAAATAGGAGAAGTACTGATAAATTTGAGTTCATTCACCCATTCATGCAATACAATAAAACCCCTCTCTAATGCAGTGATTGGGATCCAGACAGCCCAGTCTTACAAATTCAGGATGGCAATATTGCAAATTTAATAATATGACCAAGAGTGGTTACAATCTAGCAAACCTACCAAGAGTTTTGATCCCAAATGTGGTTTGGCATTAGCTGGTATCAGATGTGCACATTGGCTTAGATATCAATGGAATTAACCCCTGTTCTTGTGGCTGTGATGGAATACCTGGGACAGTAGCTACGATTTTAATAATCTTGTTGTTGTTTGGTGCCCATTATTTTGGCTGGTCCAAGGAGAACAGGCTGGGAAACACACTGGGAAGGTCAAGAGGCACCTTTTGTAAATTAGGGTTGCCTGTCAACTCCCTGTGTCTGGCCTTACATCTCACCCTCTCTTCCATTTCCATACCTCCCTCCAAAGGTAAAAACTTAACCTCACCTTTTTAGGAATGTAGACTGGGTGAATTTACCTTACCCTGGGGTTTTACTGTAAATACTTATTTAGTACCTATTATATGGCAGGAACAGTATTTGGAACCAGGGGATTATTGGTAAATGAAGAAATAAATATATAATTATTAATTTGGATAAGAATTGTAACAGAAGTTAATGAAGTACTGTGATAGAAAAAAAAAGATACTAAGAGATTGAAGGGGAAGTTATAGTTAAGATAAGAACTGAAAGATGAGAGGGTATATCAATCAGATTCCTTGCAGCAAACAGATAGTACAATCTGAATGATTAATTAGTAAGCATTTACAAGTATAGGAACGATTTAAGAGGAATGGGTATGGTATAGGAAAGCCTTAAGGAGCAAAACAGCACTTCAGATCTACTAATACTATGTTTGGGGCAGAAGGAGGAGTGGAGGGCTTGCCACCTCTTGAAGGCAAAGGAAAAGGAGCAATTATTCTGGAATCTGGATGAAGAGGAACACATAAAACTTTTGTACATACTGTAGAAGGATGCAACCTGAGAAGGTCATTTACTATGTTTTCACATTACCAGATGTTTTTGTAAAATTTGAAAAACTGATATATTTGTGTGTCTGTGCATTTTTTTAACACCTTTATTGGAGTATGGTGTGTTAGTTTCTGCTTTATAACAAAGTGAATCAGCTATACATATACATATATCTCCATGACTCCTCCCTCTTGCGTCTCCCTCCCACCCTCCCTATCCCACCACTCGAGGTGGTCACAAAGCACCGAGCTGATCTCCCTGTGCTATGCAGCTGCTTCCCACTAGCTATCTATTCTACATTTGGTAGTGTGTATATGTCAGTGTTACTCTCTCACTTCGTCCCAGCTTACCCTTCCCCCTCCCTGTGTCCTCAAGTCCATTCTCTACATCCACATTTTTATTCCTGTCCTGCCCCTAGGTTCTTCATAACCATTTTTTTTTTTTTAGATTCCATACATATGTGTTAGCATACGGCATTTGTTTTTCTCTTTGACTTACTTCACTCTGTATGACAGACTCTAGGTCCATCCACCTCACTACAAATAACTCAATTTTGTTTCCTTTTATGGCTGAGTAAAATTCCATTGTATATATATTTGCCACATCTTCTTTTTTTTTTTTTTTTTTTGTGGTACGCGGGCCTCTCACTGTTGTGGCCTCTCCTGTTGCGGAGCACAGGCTCCGGACGTGCAGGCTCAGCGGCCATGGCTCACGGGCCCAGCCGCTCCACGGCATGTGGGATCTTCCCGGACCGGGGCACGAACCCATGTCCCCTGCATCGGCAGGTGGACTCTCAACCACTGCGCCACCAGGGAAGCCCTGCCACATCTTCTTTATCCATTCATTTGTCGATGGACACTTAGGTTGCTTCCAGGTCCTGGCTATTGTAAACAGAGTTGCAATGAACATCATGGTACATGACTCTTTTTGAATTATGGTTTTCTCAGAGTATTTGCCCAGTAGTGGTATTGCTGGGTCGTATGGAAAAACTGATATATTTTAACTACAATCAGTCACTTTCCTCTCTGACTTCCCCTCTGTTGTATTGGGTAACAATGACCATTTTGGAGATCCAGCTAAAGTGAATTTGAAACGATTGAAATATTTGGTTTTCGTGGGCTGTACGGTTTGTAATCACTTCCATAGAAGTTAGATTATTTCTAGCTATTTATGTAGAATGATGTTCAGGAGAACATCTACTGCCTGCTTGCTGACCCATCTGCCTAAGAAGCTAGTCTGTGGAAAACTCTTTCAACATTCAAACATGTCAAAATTTCAAGCAGAATAGGTCTCTTTGATGCTTTGTCAAAATGAAAATTCCCATGAGGAACATACTGAATATGCAGAGGGTAAAGTTAAAAACAACCATCTGGGCTTCCCTGGTGGCGCAGTGGTTGAAAGTCCACCTGCCGATGCAGGGGACACGGGTTCGTGCCACAGTCCGGGAAGATCGCACATGCCGTGGAGCGGCTGGGCCCGTGAGCCATGGCCGCTGGGCCTGCGCGTCCGGAGCCTGTGCTCCGCAACGGGAGAGGCCACAACAGTGAGAGGCCTGCATACCGCAAAAAACAAAAAACAAACCCCAAAAAACTACCATCTATTTTTTCTTTTATGATGGAAATTGTACAAAACATAATTTACCAGTGTCCCTGTGTTTGTAGAGCACCTAACTGTAAGCAATGATACAAGTGACTCTAGCTAACGTTGTGATACATGTTTTACAAATCCCAATTATCAATATTTTCTATTAACTACACTAGTAGGCGGAATAATTATCTTTCCTATTCACATGATGGAACATGGTATTATGAAATCAGCATCACATGAATAGGTGATCAAAGAGAAGGCAACCAAACAATATACTAGGGATGTGTCAGGAAGCTGATTAATCAATATTCTTTTTTCTCCTTGATTTTGTAATTTTTGTGGTATTTGTTACATTTCAGTTAATTTTTATATGTGATTTCTCAGTGTAAAATTTACTTTCCTATCAAATATTGTGTTCATAATATTGTCTTCTTTTTCTTGAAGTTTCTCCACAAAACTTAAATCTGCCCTTGAACCAAGGTTGTTTTCTGAGTAATTATCTTTTCCAGTGAAGGAGAGGAAGGAACACTAACAGGTTTCCAATGACTTACCTCATTTTTCCTTAACTAAACCTTCTCAAACTGGTGGCATGACTGGAACCATTTCTTGGAAGACACAGCTTACTTATCATTAGAAAATACCAACAATCTGCCATGATCAATTATACTCATTAATTCTCAAGAAGTAAGATGCCTATGTGTAAGAGAGAACCTATCACTACTAATGACTATCTGGAAAACAGAGCTCGATGACATCTTGTAAGTTAATCAGTAAAGCACTTTATTCCCTAAATATTCCCTAAATATTCTTTCAGTAGATTCTAAATATTCTCTTTGTACATAAAAATGCACACCAAAGGTAATATTTTCAAGGATAAATTATATCCTATTTACTTATATAAATAAATTTCAAAATTTATTTCATCTAATAAATTATATCACACTTATAAGCATATTATTGCATGTTCAATATTGAGAATCCTTATTAATAATCCATAATTGTTATTAATCTTATAATAACTCATTTAACTATAAACATAATTTATTAAAGTTTATTAATTATTGGTTAAGACACACCAGGTTATTTTAATTTCCTATCTATGTTAATCCAAAATATATCCTTTGACTTCTAAGTCCTACCTTTCAAAAATAAATTTAAAAAACAGTCTTGAGATGATGCTAAGTCTGTCCTTCAGACTCTAGGGACATTGCAAAGAATGTGTCCACATCTGAAGCTCAAAGTATAGGTCATTCATTTTGTCATTTAAAATCTGTAGATCTTCTGGTGAATAGATAGGTTTCCACAGAGCAGACAAAGTAATATTCCTCAAACATAAAATTGATCATCTCACTCACATACTTAAATCCTTCATTATCTTCTCAATGTCTCTAGGATAAAATTTAAACCCTTTAACATATCCCCAGGCCCTGACTCATTTCTCAGAATATCTGCCATTTCACACCAGACTCCAGCTATACTAAAGAAGTCCAGATCTTTTTTACCCCCAGGCTTTCACATGTGTGGGTAGAACACTCTACCCTCTCCTTGTCAGCTGACAAACTCTTCTTCATCCCTTTTGGTTTCAGTTACAGTAACTTATTTTTAAGAGATCATTTCTTGATCAATATAGCAGATGTTAGTTGGTTCTACTTTGTGATTTCACCAAGGAAGTTTATGGAAATTCTTACTTAATTTTCTTATTTTCTGCTAAAGTACAAATCTGTTAGAGATAGGATCAAATCCATCACATTTATGTGACTGGCACATAGCAGGCACACTGACTGATTTAATGTATCTTTTTTTGGCAAGTTTGGAGATTAGTTTCCCATTTCAACTGTTGTGCTAATTGAACAAAGCTGAGTTATTCCATATTTGATTGTGGCACTTATTTCCTGAAAGCAGCAGTGAACTGAGATAAAACTTACATCTTTGGGTACTAGTTGAGTGGATTGGTTGGTATAGAGGAACCCACATAAGCAAAGACTGAGCACCAAGGGGCATATTCAGAAAACTGAGAGTGGTCATTCTAGGGTGGCTAAGGAATACATGAGACAAAGCGGGCTGGAGATCGGACTGAAAAGATAGGTTAGGAACACATTAAAAGGGGCTTTTAAATCTGTGAACTTCAGTTGTTTTGAGTTTTAAATTTTAACTATAGTTGCTATTTAAAATTTGTAATAGCATTATCAAAACTGTTCTCATAGACAGATAGCACTGATGACTGTGTGGGTCTGCATGAAGAAAGATCCTTGAGAAGAATTATCTTGAAAAACTGCTAGAGAAAGAGAGTGGAAAGAGAGTGGGAAGGGAGGAGTGAGGACAGAGCAGAGTAGAGGGTAGAGGAGCAGAAGAACAGAGTGAGGAGAAGGGAAGAGAAGGAAGTAGTGGATAACAGAGGGGAAGAAGGAGGGAAGAAGATGTGAGAAAAGAGATTGGGCAAATGGGATCATTAGCAAGAATTTTTTTCCAGAACAAAAGGAGAGAAGACATTATCAACAAGTGGAATGGAAACGAGGAAGAAAAGTATAGCTTTGCTGTCTCTAGCTTTCCTTCTATTTTTTTTTTTTTTTTTTGCTGTTGTTTTACTTTAAAACAAAATTATTGAAATATGGTTGATTTACAATGTATTATTTTCAGGTGTATAGCAAAGTGATTCAGTTTTATATATATCGCAATTCTTTTTTAGATCTTTTTGATTATAGGTTATTATAAGATATCGAGTATATTTCCCTGTGCTATGTAATAGGTCCCTGTTGGTTATTTTATGTAGAGTAGTTTGACTATTTTAATCCCAAACTCCTAATTTATCCCTCCCCCTATGATATCACTTATGTGTGGAAACGAAAAAAAATGATACAAATGAACTTATTTACAAAACAGAAATAGACTCACAGATACAGAAAATGAACTTATGGTTAGCTTTCCTTCCATTTGATGCCTCAAACTGAATAGGACTATTCAGTTTGCTCATATTACCCATGAAATGTATGCTGTATTATTTCGGCTAGAATTCTTTACTTGTGAGTTATTATTCAAAGGTTTCAAAGTTAACTTGATTATCAAGAGGCTTTTCAAAGGCAGATAATTTATCCTCTAGTAAAATGAGCATGTGCCAACTTGTAGCTTTGTTTTTAGATACTATAAGGATAACAAATTTAAAAACTGAATTCTTTCCTCTTTTAAAAACTTGGAATCATTGTAGATGAATACTGCACCAGTTTTGGAAAAACTAACATGTTTTACCTCTGCTTGAGAAAATTCTAACTTTTAATCTTATGATAAATGTTTTAATTTAAAACTAATAGAATTAGAAATTTGACCTGTCAAATTTGATTTGATTTTGATATATATTAGCCTTTTCTTTGCTCAATAAACATTATTTTAAAATAAGCTGAGAACATGATATAATCGCATCTCTTTCCATTCTCTTAAAATCCTGGCCTTGATTCTTATAAAGAGACCTCCATAAGTCACACAGGTCCAAAATTCTATTTGCTCCATTATTTTCTATCCCACTGGTCAATAAACAGTTTGGCATTTTTCTGAAGAACATTTTTGTTTCATTGTTCCCTTGATTGAATGAAATCTGTATGGAAGAATTAAATTCTCACTCTGCATTCTGTCTATTGAAATTGAGGTCATGGAAAGCCCTAGCATTATCAGGATGTTAAATTTTAGACACATTTTATATCAAAATGAAAATTAATATTTTTCTTCTTTCCCTGTTCTCTTCTTCTATTGACTTTAGTGAAACTAAGACATACCACAAGGTATGAAACTTTAGATATCCTAACATAATAGAATTTATTTAGTAAATTCTGCTCATATCAATTTTATTTTGCCATGTTTTCAAAATGTCTTCTGACCTTTGTCAAGTAGAGAGTGTAATTATAAATACGGGACAACTTTTCTCTATCAATATTAAGATTATTTCAGTCATTTTTCGAGGAATTATTGCAGGCATATGCAAACAGCTGGTTAAAAATCAATGACTGTAGGGACTTCCCTGGTGGTGCAGTGGTTAAGAATCCGCCTGCCAATGCAGGGGGCATGGGTTTGAGCCCTGGTCTGGGAAGGTACCACATACCGTGGAGCAACTAAGCCCGAGAGCCGCAACTAGTGAGTCTGTGCTCTGAAGCCCATGAGCCACAACTACTGAGCCCACGTGCCACAACTACTGAAGTCAGCACGCCTACAGCCCATGCTCTGCAACAAAGAGTAGTCCCTGCTCATCGCAGCTAGAGAAATCCCGCACATGGCAACGAAGACCCAATGCGGCCAAAAATTAATTAATTAATTAAGTTTTTAAAAATCAGTGACTGTGAAGCATGTTCTTAATATACCTAATTTTTTTAAAATGTGTTTTGTGCTGAGTTTAAAGTTTGAGTGGTAGAAACAAACTTTCAAAATTTAATAACACCTATTGGAGAAAGTTTATTTATTTGTTAATTAATGATAAAAGACTATTAGTTGATACTTATTGTGCTCTAGACCAGAGTTAAGTACTGAATGGCATAATCGAGCATAAAAATTAGATATTTAAGAGGTAGCTTTTTTCTTCCTGGACAGGAGAACTCATGACATATACATTACATCCATGTGTTTCAACAAATATGTAGCAAACTCTTATTATGTGCAAAGAACCGTATCTATGAAAAGTTAAATAAAACTATAGTGCAATCTGTAAGTGCCAAAAATGGTGGTAGAGAACTAAATGTATAACAGATATTTGGGACTTTGGAGCAAGACCAGCAGGAATTAAGATCAAAATGATGTATTGTTTGAAAAGCTTGATGTGACTTGTACGTCTGTTAAAACAAAACAAAAAAGATAAATCTTGCTCCTTTTTTATTACAAAAGGTACAGAGAAAAATGAGTACCAATAAAATGAAGGGGAAAGTCATCTGTTATTCATATAGAAATAAATATAGAAAAAGATTAGCAAGAGATAAAGTGACTGAGAAATGTGGCAAAATATTGGATAAAAGATATTGCTCATTTTTTAAACTTTTCTCTGACTTTATTTTTTTAAGTAAAAAGTTAGGCAAAAAGGTGACTCATCCTTCCACCATATTCAGTTCTTTGGATATTCATCCAGAAATATTCAATCCATTTATACCTCATGTTTACACAAAGAGGGTAGTACTATCCTACTTGTTTTTCCCCGCCAACATAACAAGTTGTTAGCACCTTTAAGTCTACATGTTTGCTTAATGGTTATGTTATATTCTATTGTTTCTTATTTGTTGAATATTTAGGGACCTTTCTATTTTGGCTTTTGTTATTATAAAACCATGCCAAAACTGAACATCCTTGTACTTACATCTTGGCATACTTATTTGATTTGTTTTCTTTTAATAAGATTAATTCCCAGTAAGAATATTACTGGATCAATGAGAGTGTGAGTTTGAAATGTAATAGATATTCAGTTACCCATCCAAGAAGGAAAAGGTCAGCAAAGTAAGAGGGTAAGGTCTGATGCTCCCCAAATCTGACACCAAAACACTCCTAATCTCTCGCCAGGAATTTAGAGGCCAATCTGGAATGCAGATGAACGGTATCATGATAATATTGAACTGAGATATTTTTTAATCAAAGTGGATAGCGTGGACTGAGAAATTAATTAATAGAATTGACTTTCAAGCTGCAAATAATTATGAACTGGCAATAAGAGTTTAGGAGAATTTTTTTTAATGGCTTGAGACGAGGTTAAATTCAGTGGAGAATGTTGAATATTTGTACACCCAAGTCTTGTGAAATTTTATAACCAAATATGTATATACAGCATGTATGTATATTAGTCTTTATCACTGAATTTAAATTTAACAAGTAAGTCAAATTGTTTTATATTACATTCTGTAATCAATATATATGCAACAATTTAAAGTTCTGAAGTTTAATGGGAGGGCATTTTTAAATTGAAAATAGGGCTTTCCTGGTGGCACAGTGATTGAGAATCTGCCTGCCAGTGCAGGGGATAGGGGTTCGAGCCCTGGTCCGGGAAGATCCCACACGCCGCGGAGCAACTAAGCCTGTGCACCACAACTACTGAGCCTGCACTCTAGAGCCCGCGAGCCACAACTACTGAGCCCGTGTGCCACAACTACGAAAGCCACATGATTAGAGCCCGCACTCTGCAACAAGAGAAGCCACTGCAGTGAGAAGCCTGCGCACTGCAACAAAAAGAGTAGCCCCCACTTGCCACAACTAGAGAAAGCCTATGCACAGCAATGAACCAATGCAGCCAAAAATAAATAAATTAAATAAATTTATTAAAATAAATAAATAAATAAATTGAAAATAGATTTACCCTATTGCCTATATTACTTAGTAGATTACTTTTTAAATTAAAAAAACCAACAGTATTTGGGAAACTGATTTCCAGTTATAAGAAGAAATGTTATATAAAGAATCAAAAAGAATTAAACTTGTTTACATTGTAAAAGATAAAATATGTTATGAATTTGGTATTATTTATAAATTGCAAATATATTATGTAACTCTATGTACCTTCAAGGCTGAAAGAGATTATGCCAAAACCAGAGGTTGAGCGAAGCGTTTCATAGTGACTTAGTACTGGCAAGGCTCCCACACCAAATTGTGGTCTAGACACTCACTGAGTGTCAAAGTCAGGGTTAGAGACAATTCCAAGGGCCTTGCATGCATGACTCAAGGAGCAGTCAAAGCTAGCAGAGCTAACAAAAAGACAAATCAAGAGACTGGAGGTGGTGACATATCCATTTGAACTCTTGGGAACCCACTCCCATAAGCTCATTAAAAGTTCAAAATGAAATGTAGTATGGGAAAATCAGCACAACACAGTAAAACCTCACCAAAAATGCAGATATTTTCAACTCAAATTAAGTACTTTAAATCAGGCTAAAGGATTTGACACATAAAGTGAAGCTAATGAGATATTTAATCAGCAAACTTGGTAACTTGGGTCAGAAGTTTGTTATATCTGATCTCGTTTTTTCAGGTCAAAGATGGCAAAGGATAAAAAGTTACAAAGAACAATAGCTTTGAAATAGTGCATATGGAATAAAATATCTTTTCAATAGAATTATAAGATTAAAAGAATTCAAAATCCTCACCATAAGCATCCAGGGGTCAATTCTTTGTTATGGAATTTGATTGAAATACTCTTTTCAATTGACCTCTTAGAGTTATCCAAGCACCCCTGTGTGTCAAAACTCCATGCCAGAAATAACAAATGCTATTGAAGGGAATGAATTAAGTGTTCTTAAAGCAGGACTAAACCATACAGCAATGGAAGCTAACTTAACCAGCTTAACTTGAATTTCAGTGAAAATCAGCATATACCTTCTGATCACTTTGTTCTCAGATATGCAGTGGGACAAGTTAAATAAAAACATGCCAATAGAACATTGACATGAAGATAAACTAGTGGTGAAAGAAAAGGTTAAACTGAATGAGACAGACTCCATGAGTTGCATAATTAAGGTAATACCCAAATGCATGCCGTTACTTTTTCCATCACTTTCATTCAAGAGATTCATAAATCCTACAGCAGGATGGCTTTACACAGTTATCAGACAAAATAGAAATATCCAGAGGCAGAGAGCAGAGGGCACACCGCTGCTTTAACCAACAAGAAAGAGATTATTACAATTGATACTAGCAAATTCACATTGGATATTCCAAGAAATTATTCAGAGTAGTAAAATACCATTGGATTTTCATCTTTCTGTTTTAACAAACACTTGGAATCAACATTGCTATTGAATGCTTTCAGAGGAAAATCGTTCTAATGACTTTAGTACAAAATCATCCAGAAAAAAATTTGAAACTGTTATGTTTCTGAGGAATAACATTCAACTGGCATTACAAAACAAAGAACACAAGTATTTCTGGTTAACATTAAAAACAAAATCTGACCAAATGATTGAATCCTGCAAAAGTAGATAAAAAGTAAAAAGGGCTTCTTATAATCGTTTCAAGACTATCACTAAAAGAAGAAATGATATTTTCCAAGTTATTATGAGAATTGATCTATTATTCTTATCTATAATTTTTGGTAAAAATCACAACATTTAAATCAGTGATAAAACTACTTAGTCCCCAGTATTAAATTAATGCTATCATTAAATTAATATGGTGAGATGATGAATGGAATCTTAAATTTCCTAAAAGCCACTATATATTTGCATTTACAAAGAACAAACAATGCAAAACAACTAGTAAAGTATTTCATGGCTTAGGAAAAAATAGCAAAGTAATTTAAAATGTCCTTTTATTTGCTTACTTTTATTTTGTTTATGTAAACCAAGGAAAGATATCTATCTGATTTTCATGCAAGCATTAAAGATATTCATTTAGGGCAAGAAGATACTACACAGGGAACAGACTTTTTATTTTGGGGGAGGTCAAACTATGTATGTTATGTCTAAAGAAATCATATGTGTATGTGCAATTTTTTGCCTTTTTATATATTCAAACTTAGTTACATCTGAAAAGTAAGGTTTTTTTTGTATAGTATGAATTAAGATGGAAAAATCATTATGTATGTGCTTTTATAAAACTGCTGTTAAGACAATACACACAGGTCAGAATTATGAAAGGTTCTGACTACTGACATTGAAAAATCTTGATTATAACAGTGTTACATGTTTATTGTAAAAAAAAATTAAGAAATAGGAAAAAGTTTTATAGTTTTGTAGTTACAATCCATTACAAAATGGATTGTAATCCATTTTGAGTTAATTTTTGCCACTGTTAAGCAAGAGTCCAACTTCATTCTTTTGCATGTGTGTATCCAGTTTTCCCAAAACCATTTTTTGAACAGACTATGATGTCTCCGTTGTGTAGCCTTGACACCTTTGTCAAAGATCATTTGACCATATACATGAGGATTTATTCCTAGGCTCTATATTGTTTCATTGGTCTATTATGTCTGTCTTTATGCCAGAACCATAATATTTTGATTACTGTAGCTCTGTAATATGTTTTGAAATCAAGAAGTACCAGGTCTCTAGTTTTTGTTTTTTTCTTTCTCAAGATTGTTTTAACTATTCAGGGTCCTTTGGGATCCCATATGATTTTTAGGATGGCTCTTTCTATTTCTGCAGAAGAAAATGCCTTTGGGATTTTGATAAGGGTTGTATTGAATCTATAGATTGCTTTGGGTACTATGGAAATTTTAACAATATTAAGTCTTCTAATCCGTGAATATAGGATGTCTTTCCATTTATTTTTGTTTTCTTTAATTTATTTCCACAGCGTTTTATAATTTTCAGGGTACAAGCCTTTGCTTCCTTAGTTAAGTTTATTGTTAAGTATTTTATTCTTTTTTTGATGATACAGTAAATGCGATTGTTTTCTTAATTTCCTTTTCTGATTCTTCATTCTTAGTTTTTAGAAATGCAACTGATTTTCATGTGTTGGTTTTGTATCCTGCAACTTTAGTTTACTATTAGTTCTAACAGATTTTTTGTGGAATCTTTAAGGTTTTCTGCATACAAAATCATATCATTTGTGAACAGTGATAATTTTACTTTTTCCTTTCCTGTTTGGATCCCTTTAATTTCTTTTTCTTTCTTGATTGCTCTGGCTAGGACTTTCAGTACTGTGCTGAACAGAAGTAAAGAGAGTGAGCATCTTTGCCCTTGTTTCTGATTTTAGAGGGAAAACTTTCAGTCTTTACTGTTGAGTATGATGTTAGCTGTGAGCTTTTAAAATACGACCTTTATTATGTCGAAGTAATTCCTGTCTATTCCTAGATTTTTAATATTTTTATCATGAAAGGGTGTTGAATTTTGCCAAATGCTTTTTCTACATCAATTGAGATGGTAATGTGGTTTTTATCCTTCATTCTGTTAATGTGGCATATTACGTGGATTTATTTTTATATTGACTCATCCTTACATTCTAGGAATAAATCCCACTTTATCATGATGTTCAGTTCTTTTAATGTGTTGCTGAATTTGGTTTGCTAGTATTGTGTTGAGGATTTTTATATCAGTATTTATCAGGGATATTGATCTGTAGTTTTTTCCCTTGTGGTATTTTTGTTTGATTTTGGTATCAGGGTAATGCTGGCCTTATACAATGAGTTTGGAAGTGTTCCTTCTTCTTAAATTGTTTGGAAAAATTTAAGAAAAATTGGTATTAATTCTCCTTTAAATATTTACTAAAATTCACCAGTGAAACCATCTGGTCCTGAGCTTTTGTTTGTTGGGAGATTTTTGATTAATGATTAAGTTTCCTTACTAGTTATTGGTCTGCTCAGATTTTTTAATGATTCAGTTTTGGTAGGTAGTACATTTATAGAAATTTATCTAGAATTTCTAACCTATGTCATCCAGTTTGTTGATGTGTGCTTATTCATAGTAGTCTCTATGACCCTTTTTATTTCTGTGCCATCAGTTTTAATGTCTCCTCTTTCATTTGATTTTTGTTGTTTCAGTCTGTTAGGGACTGAATGTGTGTGTCCATCCAAAATTCATATGTTAAAATCCTAACTCCCAGTATGATGATATTAGGAAGTGGGGGGGGGGGGCTGTGGGTAACTAGGTAATGAGGGTAGATCCCTCATGAATGGAATTTGTGCTCACACAAGAAAAGACATGAGAGAGCTCGCTTTCTCTTCTGACTTCCCACCATGTGAGGATACATGGCCATCTGCAAACCTGGAAGTGGGGTCTCATCAGACACTAGATCTTCTGGCACCTTCATTTTGGAATCCCCAGCCTCCAGGACTATGAGAAATAAATGTTTATTAAGCCACCCTACCTGTGGTAATTTTTTCATAGTAGCCTGAACTACTAAGACATAGCCTTTTCTCTTTTTTTCTCATTTAGTCCAGCTAAGGATTTGTCAATTTTGTTGACCTTTTAAAAAAATCATCTCTTTGTTTTGTTGATTTTTTTCTATTGTTTTCTATCTCAATTTTGTTTATTTCTGCTCTAAGTTTATTATGTCATTCCTTCTGCTAACTTTGGGTTTAGTTTGTTCTTCTTTTTCTGGTTTCTTGAGGTGTCAAGTTAGGTTGGTGACTTAAGATCTTTCTTATTTTTAATATAGGTATTTACAGATATAAACTTCTCTCTTAGTACTGCTTTTAGTTCATCCCACAATTTGTGTTGTCATTTTCATTTGTGAAAGATATTTTCTAATTTTCCTTGTGACTTCTTCTTTGACCCATTGGTTATTCAAGAGTGTATTGTTTAATTTCCACATGTTTGTAAATTTTCATGTTTTATCTTTACTACTGATTTCTAGTTTCATTCTACTGTAGTCAGAAATACACTTGGTATGATCTCAGTCTTCTTATATTTGTTAAGACTTGGGTTTTTTACCTAAAATGTGACCTATTTTTGAGAATGTTCTATGTATACTTGAGAAGAATGTGTATTCTGCCTCTTTTGGATAAAGAGTTTTGTATATGTCTATTAGGTCTATTCAATCTATAGTGTTGTTGAAGTCCTCTGCTTCCTTATTGGTCTTTTGTCTAGTTGATTTATCCAATATTGAAAGTGGGGTATTGAAATTTCCTATTATTGTGATGCTATTACTCTCTTCAGTTCTAATTTGTGCTCTGATGTTGGGTGTATATATATATATATATATACATATATATATATATTTATAATTGTTATATCTTCCTGGTGAATTGACTTTTTTATCATTATATTATATCCTTCTTTGTCTCTTGTGACAGTTTTTTACTTAAAGTCTATTTTACCTGATATAAGTATCACCCCTGCTCTCTTTTGGTTACCATTTGCATTGAATGTCTATACCATCCTTTCATTTTGAGCCTATGTATTTTCTTATATCTAAAATGAGTCTCTTGTAGACAGTTTATAGTTGGATCTTGTTTTTTTTTTTTTGTTTTTTTTTTTTGTTTGCAGTATGCGGGCCTCTCACTGTTGTGGCCTCTCCCGTTGCGGAGCACAGGCTCCAGACACGCAGGCTCAGCGGCCATGGCTCATGAGCCCAGCCACTCCGCAGGATGTGGGATCTTCCCGGACCGGGGCACGAACCCGTGTCCCCTGCATCGGCAGGCGGACTCTCAACCACTGCGCCACCAGTAAAGTCCCTGTTCGTTTTTTTTTAATCCACTCCGCCACTCTATGTCTTTTGATTATAGAATTTAATGTATTTACATTTAAAGTAATTTCTGATAAGGAAGACTTACTATTACCATTTTATTAATTGTTTTCTGTATGTGGTATAGTTATTTTTTCTTTCCCTTTCTTGCTGTCTTCCTTTGTATTTTGTTCATTTTTTATTTTATGCTTTGATTGACTTCTCATTTTCTTTTGTACGTCTTTTATAGGTATATTTTTTGTGGTTATCATGGGGCTTATATAAAACCCTTATAACAATCTATTTTAAACTGATAATGACTTCAATTGCATAAAAACTCTACTCCTTTACATCCCCCTTGCTTTATGTTATCAATGTCACTAATTGCATTTAAAAAAATATTTTGTATTCATTAACATAGCTTTATAGTTATAGTTATTTTCATGCTTTTATCTTAATTTTACAACTGAATTAAAGGTTATTTACTCACCACCATTGCAGCATTACAGGAATCTGTATTTGCCTATATATTTACCTTTGCCAGAAAGTTTTATATTTTTGTACACTTTTTTGTTGTTGCCTAGTGTCCTTTTGTTTCAACTTGAAGGACTCACTTTTGCAATTCTTTTAAAGCAGTTCTAGTGGTGAGGAACTCTGTCAGCTTTTGTCTCTCTGGGAAGGCTTTAATTTCTCTTTCATTATTGAAGAACATTTTCGTCAGATATAGTACTCTTGGTTGTCTGTTGTTTTCTCTCATCACTTTGAATATATCTTTGCTGGTATTCTAATATTTTTCATACGCTGATTTTTCTGATTTCATTTAGTTATCTATCTGTGTTCTCTTGTAGTGCACTGAGCTTAATATTTTGAATTCTTTGTTAGGTAATTCATAGACTTTCACTTCTTTAGTGTCAGTTTGTGGCGATTTATTTTGTTCCTTTGATTGGGCCATGTTTCCCTTTTTCTTCATATGCCTTGTTATTTTTATTGTTGTTGTGATTTATGCATTTGAAAAAACAGCCACCTCTCCCAGTCTTTACAGATTGGCCTTTGTGCAGGAAAAGACCTTCCCAATCAGCCTGGCTAGAGCTTTTAGGGGCCCTGAAACCTTTTATGGGAATGTGTCTTGTCGGGGTTTGGGTGTGTAATTTCTCAATTAGATTGGTTTGCTGGTTTCTTCTTCAGGATCCTGTAGTCTTGCTCCCTCTGGTGTTTTCGTTATGTTACTGCAGGTTCTAGGGCTTCCACAAACTACTGAGTTTTTTTTGTTCTCTGCGTAGTCCAGGAATACAAGCTGTTCTAGTACATGAGCACTCAAAATCAGCTGAGGTACAAATCAGTCCTCCGAAAGCTTGAATATTTGATGTACATTCCACTCTTCTCCTTTCTCTCTCAAGTGAGAAGCCAAGAGTTGGACATTTTCTCCCAATCACTGTGAGCTGTGCCAGTTTCTGTCTGCAATATTATAAATTATCTGGTACTACCACAGGCTGCTAAGCTTTCTTTTGTTCTCTGTGGTCCCCAGGCCAGTTCTATTTGCACTCTGAGTCAGGCAAGACAGAAGCCAGTCCCTAGGACAGACCGGTAAAAAGCCAGAACTTTCTCAAGGATGAAATGATGGTTTGGGTTTTTCCTCCCCAACATGAGTTGTGCCAGCTTGGGGGAAAGCCTGATGCAGTTGAAATGAAATGGCTTTTCTTACCCATTTCAATACAGTTCAAAGCTGTTCTTGGCTTTTAGTTTGTCTGGGTATTGAGACTTCCTAACTGGTTTCTCAAGTTCTTATAAATCTTTTTTGGGTCTTTATTGCTAAGTCAGTGTCTGTGGGGGAACAAGGTATAGGACTTCCTCTTCTGCCATCTTGCTGATGTCATGCTATTGATCTTGATCTCTAATTCAACTTGCTATAAGTTTTATATTAGTGGAAATATCTCTTAGAGTTTAAGCCTGGGTTGGCTACAAGATCCAATATTTTGTGTTTATGATTTTTTTTCCCTGTTGTAATATGTATTTTTATGGAAATTTTGGACACACTGAAGCAAGTACTGCTAGACAAGTGCCATGTCAACCTCCAGGTG
The DNA here is from genome assembly GCF_003676395.1 of Aethalodelphis obliquidens. NCBI lineage: Eukaryota > Metazoa > Chordata > Mammalia > Artiodactyla > Delphinidae > Aethalodelphis > Aethalodelphis obliquidens. The sequence continues at coordinate 3,158,834 of NW_020837971.1, read as the reverse complement.
AAGAGATGAAAATAAACATTATTACTTTAGACATCGTATTTGAAAAATCCTTCATCTATCTCCTCTTCACACCCATTTTAATGAGAATTTTAAGAAAACTTGTTCTGCCTATAGCCAAGAATCAGCAGCCAAGATTGTACCATGAGTCCAGCTGACTCATTGTCAACTAACCTAGTTTTTGGCTAACCACAAGATTCTCTTTCAAATTCTGAGTTAAGAAATTGAGACTATAGAAAGTCGGATGGTACTGGGACATGTAGTGTAGCTATAAGGTCATGTAGGGCTTGGGACTGCAAAATCTCAGTGACTTATAATAATTATATCTTTCTTGCATGCCAGTTTGCCTGTGGCCAGTGGTTCAGCTAACATAAGCCAGGCAGGGCCAGCCTAGGCTGGGCTCCAGGCTTCTGGTTCAGTGCCATGTTTCTCCATGAGTTTTTATGCCGGGGTCCAGGTTAATAGGGCAGCAGCTCCCTGAAATGTGCTTTTCTCATGGCAGATTATAGTAGCACAAGAGGCCAAGCCAAATAATACCATGATATTATCCAAACCATGAAAACCATGTCTGTTTGATAACATTTCATTGGCTAAAGCAAGGCATATGGCTAAATCCAACATTAATGGGATGACAAAATCTACTCTGCCCACACTGAGGCAAGGGGGTACCAAGACATGTGACAAAATCCTTGATGTAATATAGAAAGGGTAAGTATTAAGAGCAAAAATTCAGTGTACTTTTTTTTTTTTTTTTTTTTTTTTTTTTTTTTTTTTGCGGGCCTCTCTCTTTTGTGGCCTCTCCCGTTGTGGAGCACAGGCTCCGGAGCGCAGGCTCAGCGGCCATGGCTCACGGGCCCAGCCGCTCCGCGGCATGTGGGATCTTCCCGGACCGGGGCACGAACCCGTGTCCCCTGCATCGGCAGGCGGACTCTCAACCACTGCGCCACCAGGGAAGCCCCAGTGTACTTTTAAGAGAAAGATGGAGAGAGAAAGATATAAAGAAAGAAAAGAGAACAAATATATCTGATAAATTTTTAGTTCATGTAATCGCTGCATATAACTTTTGTAAATATATATGCTGGATTCCCCCTGGAGCCTTCAACTAACCTATATGAATTGAAGCAGATTTCTATCCATTGAAATAAAGTATTACTGAACAAGGGAGACATTTAATATTAGTTAGTTTTAAACAGAATACATGTTAAGTGTAAATTATTTTAAATCGTTCCTAAATTTAACTAAGTACCAAAAAGTACAAAACATAGAATGAAATGATCACATAGTCTTCTACATTGTCTTAAATCTTATTTTTGATAAATATGCATGATGTCTCTTTATGACTCTTCAGTTATTATAAAGTATTTTGTTCAATAAGTCCCTTAAAAAAACACCCCTCCTGCCAACTTCTTCTCCCCACTACTCTTTGTCATGCATGGAGAAATGAAGAAGGTACATCTTACTTTTACAAATATTTTTAATGAAATTACAAGGAATCTTCACCAACTTCTATTACGTTTAGCAAGTCAGTTATAAAGAAAAATCAGTATCTTCATTCCATTTACATACCTGTCTTACAAAGAAAGAGAGAAGTTTGAGGTTTTTATTCAGTGCTTTTGCAATAATGGTGAGGCACAAATTCAGAAGCTAACTTTAAAAAGTTTTGCAATTTATGACTTCCTATTAAACTCTAAAGGCAAAATTGAGAAGTTTTGACCTGAGAATACAATGACTTAAGACTGAAAATTTAAAAATCAATTGGCTTTATGAGGCAACTTCTCTAAATTCCAAAATGTGACAATTTCTAAAATGAATAAGCTTAATATTTTAGTGTTCAATTTTTATTGGTTTTTCTAAACTCCTGAAGCAAAAGCTATAAAGGAGAATGTAAGAAACAAAAAGGTGCACAGCAAAAAATATTAATACAGTAATTTCTTGCATTTTTATCATCCCTTCAGTACTCCAAGTACTTTTTAGGCAATATTTAAACTTTATATCACTTTGAGAAGGGCTATTGGGATAGTCATTAAAATCATTTTTTAGTTGTGGACACTGTAAGAAATCTTGACAAAAATCCGCTCATAGTTTTATAGAATTAATCCCATTGAACACTGTGTATAGTCATAGACTATATTACTTAAATATTCTCTACTAGGTGAAGAGTAAAATAATAAAAAGAGTAAAATAATTTAAAGAGAGTAAAGTAATAAAGGGCAAATTAATGAAGTAAAATAGAGTATTTCTGCATTTTTTATACAATCGTCTTAGTTCCATGAACATATTTAACAATTCAGTAGCTGAAATGACAACCTTCTTCATGATTTACCTTGTATACCCATTGTCTGATTTTCTTTCAGGAAGCAGTTCTTAATCTTTCAGGGATTAGGAAATTCTGATAAAAGATATTCTGAGAAGAACAAAACTTATGCACTTATACACAACCTATTATATACAATTCGGGAGTAAAGAACTTCTGTGACGTATTCTAGTCCTCTGCAAGTCCTTGAACTTAATGTTCAGTACCTCAGTAAGTTTAATTAGCCTAATTTCTTTTTTGTCTTCATACCCCTTTTCATGGTTAAAAAAAGTGTTTTCCAGGACCTGAAGGGTAAAGTTATACTTCCAGAGTCTGAATGGTATTTAGTGTATCAAATAAGTATTTTTTTAAATCTCACTCTAGGTATATAAACTGAATCAGAAAATAATAGCTCTTGAGGAAGAAAATCCCCAAGGTTTTCTATTTTACTATAAAACAATAACTATAATTAGGTTAGGTAGAGATTTACACATAGCTATTGAGAAAGGACAAATATTAAAATCTACTCTGTTGACAGAAATAGTCTTTAACTTATTTTGATGGTAGAATTTACTTTAAATTAAGTATGCATATTCCCATATTAATTTACAAAAGGATTTCATAGTGTCTTTTTCTGTATCCTTATAATAAAGTGGTTAGGTATATAAGGTGCATATTATCATTAATCCCTTTTTGTATGTGAGGAAGGTAAGAATCGAGAGGTCAAATAACTTGTCTAAATCACTAATTCAAATATTAATATTTAAAGCATGGACTCAGATTCGGCTATCCTATCATGCTACAATAGGATAAATTTAAATGAATGAATGCATAATGTGTTGCTCTATTTCTTGAAAGGCTTTTGTGGAAACATGCATTTCTTGATTCACTTGTAGTTATTGGTTTGCTCTCTGGGCCAGTCTGCTTTAGGTGCTGTTTACAATTGGGAATACAGTCCGTAATCAGCTGGAGCTTATGATGGGCCGTGGACTGTAGCATCACATTTTTTGTCTGCTATGACTTGTTTAAAGCCAATATAGAAGAAAAAATAATATATTTTAAATGGAAACAGTGTTTTTGTCATTAAAACTATATAACAGTTTCAGATGTGATGATGCTCTGACTATGGATCAAAGATAATGCACTTAGTAGAAAATGCTCTATAAATTGTTTATCTGTAACGATGATGAGGTAGACTGATTTTTCCATATCCTCTCTTCAGTAGCTTGTGAGATGGCTGTCTCCGTTTTTGGCTTAGAATGTTGTCAGTTGACACATTCAAGAATGTGCAGAGAAGCTTTGAAATATTAAGTGTGTTAAACTGGAACTTTTCAGTTCAGATAACATAACATTTCATAATGGCTACCATCTTAGACAGAAGGATTGATTAAGTATTGCTCAGGTATTGTAAAGTCTTCCATTGAAAATTTGAAACTGCTTAGGTGCTTGCTTAGTGTATTTTTTTAGATTGGGAAGGGAGGCAGCAACAAGTGTGCTATTAAGATCCATGTAGTAAGTCCATGTTCTATCAATTCTACAACTCCCAAAACACCAAATGTTTGTATAGATAAGGCATTTTTAAGGCACTCATATCAAGCTCTAATGCAAGAGTGAATTAGTGTTGATCTCTGTTTTGCCAATGAACTTCAAAGTCTTAAAAGATGAAGTTTCAATTAATTGATGAATATATCAACATATCAATATATCTACAGTTATTCTTTTTTTTTAATTTTTTAAAAAAAATTTATTTATTTTTGGCTGCATTGGGTCTTTATTGCTGCGTGCAGGCTTTTCTCTAGTTGCAGTGAGCGGGGGCTACTCTTCGTTGTGGTGCATGGGCTTCTCATTGTGGTGGCTTCTCTTGTTGTGGAGTACAGGCTCTAGGCGCACAGGCTTCAGTAGTTGTGGCATGCGGGCTCAGTAGTTGTGGCTTGTGGTCTCTAGAGCGCAGGCTCAGTAGTTGGGGTGCATGGGCTTAGTTGCTCCGCGGCATGTGGGATCTTCCTGGACCAGGGGTCGAACCCGTGTCCCCTGCACTGGCAGGCAGATTCTTAACCACTGTATCACCAGGGAAGTCCCTCAACAGTTATTATTGAACGTTCAACATATCAGCAATTCAAGGTCACCATGAGTTGATGAAAATTGAGATTTTTTTCCTTAAGTTTAAAAGACCTTGAGACACTGTTACTTACTCTTGCATGCCTACAAAAATAAAATCTGATGAAGCAGAGGTTTATAGTGAAAAAAGTGTACACTCTTCACAATCAAATTAAAATTCTATAGGCCTAGTGTTAAAAAATGTTCTTAGACTTATTTTATTTTATTTAACATCTTTATTGGAGTATAATTTCTTTATGGGCTTATTTTAAATACCTTATCCAACAGGAATTCTTTTTAGAGTACTCTCTAATTCATCCTTTTGAAATGATGGCTTTGCCTTTTAATAGGAAATCTACATTTCTTTCTTAAAGGAAATACAAAGTTCTTGGCTTCATTGTTCGCCAAAGTAGAGAGTAAAGACACAGTGCAGTAAAGACACAGTGGAAAATTTATTTCAGGCCTGCCAGACTGAAAAATCTGTTTTTATAGAAAAATAGGCTTCCCTTGCGTTTACTAAGCTGTATTCTTCAATCAAATAAAATATTTTACGAATGTTAATCTGAATGTCCCCATCAAGGGGTTACTCTTTCATTTATTATTCTAAGCCTTAATCACTTAAGCATTCATCCCCACAGCTATTCAAAGTCTGTCATACCTAACCCCGTATTCCTGAAACCACAGGGTTATGGTAATCTGTCAAGTTGCTCCATCTGGACTCACCTTGTTTCATGTCTTCTTTCCTTCTACATACTGCTAGAGTCTGCTTGGTTTCACCCACAGTGAAATTCACCCAAAGTGAATATGTCCAACTCCACTTTATTTTCCAAAGCACCACTGTACAATGTTTGTTACACTCACTAGTGTAAATGTAAGAGAGTTGTAGAACAAAATATGAAATAATTTAATTTGATCAGACTCTATTTTCCTGTTGATCTTCAACCATCTGCTCCATGGGAAGACATTCCTAGCCATTTCAGCCTATGATCTAGTCCTGAAACCAGACTACTAGAACACAGACTCTCCTAATGAAGAGCATTTTCCTCACTTCTTCCCTTTTCCTGAGTTCTAACTAACAATTGATCCCAAGGGCTTTCTAAGGTAAGCTGCATTTCACTTAGAGAAAGTGATATATATTTATATATCCTTTCATATTTATAATTTTTATGTAGTCAATTGTTCCACAATCTTCATGTGTGCCAGAAAAAAATCTATATTTTTTGTAGCACAGATGATTAACTGTGCAATTTAAATCTTCTGTGCCTTCACTTAATTTGGGGGGTTTTCTGATCCATAGTTTTCTGAGACAGCTGGGTATAAAATTCCCCAGCAAGAACGTAGATTGTTCAGTCTCTCCCTCTAATTCTGTCAGTTTTGTCATGTGTGATTGTAAGAAGTGTTACAAAGGTCGTACATGTTTGTGGTTGAGAGATCTCTTGAGCAAGGTTTTCCATTTTTACTATCTGATAGTTTCTCTCTTTCTCTTTATTAAGATTTTACCTTAAATTCTATTTTTTTCTGACATTAAAATTATAACACAATTTCTGTTGGGTAATATTTGTGAAGTATAGCTTTTTCAATCATTCTGTGTAATTTTTTTCAATGTGTTTTTTCATGTAAAGTGTATAGCTAGAGTTTTTTTTAAGCCTTATGGTCTTTGTCTTTTAATAGGTGAATTAAATATGTTTATTTTGTTATTAATATATTTGAATATATTTCAGTCATGTATTTTTGAGTTTTCAATTTATCGTGTTATTTTTACTTTATTTTTTTCATTCTGATGAATTTAAACATTTCCTTTATTGCAAACTATAAATTTTATTTTAGTCTTCAATGTGTATTCTTAAATTTTTAACACACATATCACACTTTATACTTCTTTAACGATTCTAAATCATTCTCATAGAAAATCGAAACAAAACAAGAAATGTTGCATTTTAAAAATACCCACTGAAGTACCCCACCTATCTTCCTTCTTGTATATACAATTTTAATTCTATTATATCATCTGCCAAGCATAGAAATTCAATAGTTCATTCATTATAGCCAATAATTAAAGTAAACGTATTGGAAGTCACACTTACAAAGGACTTACCTGTAGAATGAAGCTGTGGGTGGTAGAATTGAGAAATAAAAGGAAATTGGGTCTTTGATTGGATCTGTTGAGAGCCACTGGATCAATCTGCCCAGTTTAACTTCCTCAAGACTTTACACTTATTTTACACAGAAAATTCCCTTTTTATTTATGAAAGAGTTTGCCCTGTTGCCAGTCTTTTATTCGCAACCTAATAGGCAGATTTACTACTGTTTCTTTGCAAATTTTTTGTTCCTTCTTTTCTTGCATCCCACTCATGAGTAAACATTTCTTCATGTTGAAATATTTCTTTTAATGTTTCCTTCATGAAAGATTTACGAAATCTATAAAATAAATACTTTTATTTGTATTATTTCTTTAGAAAGTAATTATTCTGCCCTCATAAACAAAAGTTCATGTGACCATTGAATTATAGATTATCAGTTCATTCTGAAAATATTACTCTTTTCTTCTGGCCAATACTGTTTCTGATGAAAAGTTTTCTGTAAGTCTAGCTGTTATTCAATTATAGATACTCTTTCCCTTTTGTAGTTTGTAGGGATTATTTTTTTTCTTTATCATTGTTATTCTGCAGTTTCACTGGGTTATATTTAGAAGTGTCTTTATTTTCTTAATCACAGAACATGTTTTCAATCTGAAATCTCTTCTCTATTTCTGTGCAATTTTTAGCCATTATCTCTTCACATATTGATTCATCAATGTTCCCTCTATTTTCTACAGCTGAAAATTCATTTAGACATGTATTTTAGAGTCTCAATCTATCTTCATTCTTTATTATTTGTGCTTTTATATGTTTGTATTTATCTCTATGTCACAAATTCTTGAGTGCTACATTTCAAAAACTTCTATTTCTTTCTTTGATTATGTTCTATCTTACTTTGTTGTCTTATAAAGTAGTACTAGCCATGTATGCTCATTTAAACAAATTGAAATTAATTATAATTAAATAAAATTTAAAGTTCAATTCCTCAGTTTTAGTAGCTATAGGTGAATTGCTAAATAGCTAGAGTGTAGTTACCATATTGGACAATGCAGATACAGAATCTTCCTATCATAATAGAAAGTTCTATTGGACAAGTCTAGAGAGTATTCCCTATGTTAATTCTTTAAACTTGATTACAAAAAATGTTTATATGCTATGTTTCTAATTATATCTCTTCTGTAGACACCTATCTTTGACTAATTTCTGCCTCAGTTTTCTCATAATGACTCATTTATAGATGTCATTCTTTCTATTGTCTTTTTAATTATTTAAAAGTATGTATCTTAAAGCTATTTCAAAGCTATTATTTTCACACTGAGTAATTATTAAGTTTGTTGGCTCTAGTTTTTAGTGTTTAGTGTTGTTTTGTTTTGTTTTTCAGGTGTTTCGTAGTGTTCATGTGCTGGCTCACTGAGGCCCAATTCTGGTTCATTCTGTTTGTTTTTCTCTCTCTTGTCCTCTCATTGTATTTTTCTCTGCTTGTCTCTTCTCCAGCTCAGTCAAGAAGCAGGTCATATATAAGATTCTTGGCATCTGTCCCATGGTGACACTGGAGATATCTCATATCCACTCATGGAGGTAGCAATTAAGTTGGCATAAGTCCTAATCGGGTGGCTGTCTCTATGTCATTTGCCAAACTAAGTCCATGGGTCATAGTTACAGGGAATAATTACATTTATGCTCAGCATCTTTCTGTGGATGAAGAGAATTTATTCCAGACCTTGATTTCATGTTGTAAGCCTGGCTCTTTCTTCTCCAAATCATGTGTAGGGAGTGTTTGGGTCCCAGTTACTCTGGAAGGGGCAAGAGAAGTGGCAGCATCTATCTGTTTCTGAATTTAATGCCAAAAAGATCTGAGATTTTATGCTTATTTTATAATTTCTAACCTACAGTGATTTATCATTTGTTTTGATAATGGCTATACGTCTTTAATTTAATTTCCAAAAATGTTCTGTTGCTATCATTTGTGATGAATAGGTATACCTAAAAGTGTGAACTCAAGATCATTTTGAGTGGAAACCTCAATATCTCTCAATTTATTGAGTAGAAATTTATTACTACTTTGATATTTTCTGTTTCTCAATTTTCGGTTCTACTTGAAACTCTTTTTAACTTGCTGTGTTTAACATATTTTTGAGAAATGTATCTATTTTCCAAAAAAAAATAGATAAGAATGTCACTATTTAAATTTTTGAAAATCTTATTAATGTCTGTCTAAATAACTAGATTTTTATACATACTAAGAAAGCTGATATTTCCTATCTACTTCTGTGTTCATTCTGTTGTCATGTGATGTTTTGGTTAAATTATTGTAAGAGACCCTCTCAGATATGTAGTTGCGAAAAGTAAGAATTTTTTTTAGTCTTTTCAGGTAAATGTCATATTGTTTTATTGATAGTTTCACTACCAAACAAAACTCAAATGGTAGTTTCTTAAAAGTTGCTTGCCATATATAATTTAATAGAAAATCAACAAATGTTTCATACTTTGTTAAGTTAAAGATCTTGGCCTAATTGACATTTTGAATGGATCTTTTGGTCACATGTGATTTTTAACACCATTCATTGCTGGTTTTTGGATCCCTGCTCTTCTCTATTTACACTCTCCTGATATAGTGGTTAGACCTAAACCTGAAAATATCTTTTACTTTGAGAGGCCTATGAGGAAGTCCATAATTGTCCACTTAGTACTATCACTAAATTTTATGTGAAATGGAAAAGAGACCATTAAAATAGTCTTGCTAGGCTAGATTCAGTGGGCTATGAAAGCAAATAGAAATTTAGATTAAAAAAAAAACCCAACTGATGAATGAAGAATTGTGCTTTGGATGGGAGTACCTACTACATCCTGTCTGTTGGTTACTGGAAAAAGGAAATATGTGGCCTGATACGACATTAATTCACCCTAAGGGAAATATCCCTTCTTGAGAATCAGTCACTTGTAAAAAATAAAAAATAATAATAACAGACTCCATAAGAAAAAATTTTAAATATGGGCTAATAATTAAAATATCTTATGTTGAAATAATTGGTTATTTTAGAAAAGCAAACCAGCAGAAGACTTCTCAGGTGCCATTGGCTAAGAATTGAAGATAATCCTCTTTTTTATAAAACACCGACTTTTCTTTCCCCAATGTGTTGTCATTTGCAAACCATAAATACAATTAATTTTCCTCATAAGACTTTCAAACCACTTTTTCATATTTAAATCTCCTGTGGCCTGTCCACCTCTAAATTCTGTTGGATCTAAGGCAAAGATACAAAAGGAGGTCCGGACTTCCCTGGTGGCACAGTGGTTGAGAGTCTGCCTGCCAATGCAGGGGACACAGGTTCGTGTCCCGGTCCGGGAGGTTCCCACATGCCGCGGAACAGCTGGGCCCATGGGCCATGGCCACTGAGCCTGTGCGTCCGGAGCCTGTGTTCCGCAACGGGAGAGGCCACAGCAGTGAGAGGCCCGCGTACTGCAAAAAAAAAAAAAAAAAAAGGAGGTCCACATAGTAAGTGTCTATGTACTGCAAAGCAATAAATCATAGAATTCCTAAAATATATTCTTTCCCCTACCTTGGAAAGTATCCCTTTTCTAATAAGAAAATTACATATGTATGTATATATATATATATATATATATATATATATATAGCCATATGATTCAGACTTGGCTAAATATCAAGACATGTAATATGTAAATTATTTGGCTTTTATTTCAAGCAAAATTAGGTTGTTAAAATAATGACTTTTACACAAATTGTGTTTTTATGATAGTAACGCCAAATTAATTTTCAAGTCATATTTCTTAGGTAGTGTTTTATTTATATTAATTTATAGACAGTTTGCTTTGCGGAAGTTGTCATTAAATTGGAATTACTAATACATTTTTTAAAGTAAAACAGATTCAGAAATTATCCATGAATTTTACCTATGGTACTCAAAAATTGTAAAAGAACCACATGCATGATAAATTATAATTACAGAATAACTATTACAGAGAAGTTAAAGTTTTATCATAAAGTTCACCTCACTTACATGATTTCTGCTCTCCCTTTAAGTAATATCTAGGGTATATTTGTTAATGTCAACAATTGTTACATACTTCATCTATGTTAATCATGATCTACAGATATATAAATTTGAGAATAATATGAATAGTTTAATTTTGCAAAATATTTCTCCTCTTGCTCTGTATAGTTTTGCAAACATTATAATTCTTGAGTACTTCCTGAACCAAGCTTTGGACGCAAAGAGAAAAAGAAAATGGGTGTTTGGCACCACTATGAAATTCTATTTCACTATGCAAAAACTATTGTTTTATGCTATTTGACAGGAAGAAGTACGTTTATTTGTTTGTCTTTCCTCAAACCTATGTATCCCACCAATAAAATTCTTCTAGAACTCTGAAACAGTGCCCCTCTTCAATGTCAGCAACAATCCAAACCACAAGCCTTCATTTGGACACAGTTGACCTCTGTTTCTGGATATAGGGCAGGAGATGTGGAGAAGTGTTTCCTTTTCCTTGGTACTTGCATTTATCAGGAGAGCAGGGGTTTTTGTTTGTTTTTTGGAAGGGTAATTTGCCATTATATATATATATATATATATATAATTTTTTATTGAAGTATAGTTAATTTACAATGTTGTGTTAGTTTCAAGTGTACAGCAAAGTGATTCAGTTTTATATATATATATAATATATATATTCTTTTCCAGATTCTTTTCTATTATAGGTTATTAGAGGTATTGAGTATAATTCCCTGTGCTATACAGTAGGTCCTTGTTGTTTACCTATTTTATATAAGGTACTGTGTATATGTTAAATTAGGAGTTTAGGAGAGCAGTTTTTTAGAGCTACTGGCTGTGTGCCAGGGCTGCACATTGGATCCCAAATGATAGACTGGTTCATGTGTTTTTTAAATTAAATTTTAAGTTTGTGTGTTTGTGTGTGTGTATGTGTGTCTCTGTGTGTGTGTGTGTGTGTGTGTGTGTGTATGTGTGTGAGTCAAGAGAGGAGAGGAGAAAGGGGAAGTGTGGGGAGGAGAAGAGAGGACCCTCTAAAACATAGGACCCAAGCCAGAGGCCCCTCTTGCTCAGGCCTAACAAGGTGTTTTCCTATAGTCATGAGAATGTGTGTTAATGACAAACCTGAGTTCAGCCTAAGTGGATCCCAGAACGTGCAGAGGCCTTGGTGTTGATGACTGACACTGAGATAGCGCCCATCTCTAGACTAATCCAACTAGGTTTAATTTAGTAAAAGGGCCTAGACAGCTATCTGTTAGTCACCTGACCGGATTTTCTCTGATGAAATAGGACCCAGCTGACTCTTTGCTCTATGAACTATTTATCATGTTTTCAGGAAGTCTGGATTCATTTAATAGGATAATGATTGAGAGTCAGACAGTTTATGTGCAACTCTTCTATTTTCTGGATGGCTGCTATTCTTATCATCTGTTCCTTAATGCAGGGAATATGTGCTTAGTATTACATGTATACAATCTTTACTTGCAATTTTAGAAATATCAGCTAGCAAATATTGAAAAAGTCTTACTAAGAATTTTTGCAAATTTTTAATGTTTTATTTTAAAACCCCATCTTATTTATTTATATTATTTCACAGTTTTAAAAATTAATTTCTTTTTAATGAAGGCTTAAAAAGTAGTCAGTAAACCATTCAACTCCAAACATGAATGCCGTGTTTACATGTTAGTAAGTTTGGTTATCAACACAATATTTATTTTCTATGAACGGTAATGTATTCTATTGTTTTTATAACTATTGTTTAAATAGGCAGATAACAAAAGAACTCAAAATCACCAGAAATATTTGTATGGTCAGACCACTCAAGATAGGTGTTCTCTTGCTCTCTGGACATCCCCTGCTCAACCAGTGCCTGCTCCACCTATATCCTACTCACATGACTGACCTTCCTATGTACTTGCCCCAGGCCCCAGCTAGTGATTGTTCTTATCAAAAAGGCTGTGAGGGGTGTGCCCATCTGTTAGTTTCCCTGATAACCGATGAGCCAACCTGACATCAATTCCCCCTATAACTGGCAATCTCCCCTTTCCCCAGGAGCGAATACAGCCACCATGTCCTCCCCCACTGCCCTCCGCACATGGTGGGGTATGGCTCCAGGACCTTCTTCAGACGTGTAAGCTCCCCCTATCCATTAGCCATTAATGTCTCTGTTGTTGACTCTGGGCTCTTTCTTCGGTGTTGAAGCTGGGCAGGCACTGGGCTTGTAGGCCTGAGGGGTGCAGCCCAACAATATTTTTGTTCTCTAGTCTTATTTTAGTTTTATAGTACTGGCTTTGCTAAAATTAAAATAGATTAAATTATGTCATAAAATATAATTTGCAAAAAGTAAAAAATCACTCCTATGTTATGATTGTTGTGTTTTAGTATTTTAGGATAGTTCCTTTGTTGACTTCAATTTGGATTATGTTGGAGGATACAACTGGGTAATAATAATAACTACTCACTGCATATTTTGTTCCTAACATTGTACTGGTTGCTCTACATTGCTAATTTAACCCTACAACAGTCATATAGGTGATACAGTTAAATTTGTATTTGTGTGCAACTAATAGAAAATGTGAATAATATCAACTGTGGTGGCTTGCATTATTTGTTGCAAATATTCACTCACCCTTTCCTGGATCCATTGTCCTTTGTTATGTGACTTTGCAGGTTTTTTTTTTTCTTTTTTTTTTTGTGGTATGCGGGCCTCTCACTGTTGTGGCCTCTCCCATTACGGAGCACAGGCTCCGGACGCGCAGGCTCAGCGGCCATGGCTCACGGGCCCAGCTGCTCCGCGGCATGTGGGATCTTCCCGAACTGGGGCACGAACTCGTGTCCCCTGCATCGGCAGGCGGACTCTCAATCACTGCGCCACCAGGGAAGCCCATGTTTTTTTTTTTTTTGACTTTGCAGTTTTTTATTCTAAATGGGGTAGAGCCCATTTGTTACTGAGTCCACGCTCATACTGCTCACTGCATGACAGGCCAATAAGTTGAGAGATGAGTTATTGGGTCAAGGAACAGTGACTTTATTTGGAAAGCCAGAAAACAGAGAAGATGGTGGACTTGTGTTCCAAAAAACCATCTTGCCTGAGATAGAATGCAGGCTTCTTTTATACCAGAAGAGGAGGGGTAAAGTCAAACATTTCCTGGTTCCAGTCAGCCTCTGGCGGGGACGTGTTAATTTCTTCCTGCCTGCAGTCATTCACACGTGGGCCTGGCCAGGATGTTTGCTTTAAGCTAAACAGAGGTATTTTAGCTTAATGCTCATTACCTGGGAGGCAGGGTTCCCAGAGATGGGCTATTATGTATAATTTAAGCTTATAAGCTACATCACTTTAGTGATTAACTTGTAATATAATACAGAGCGTCTTCCCTATTACATATTTCCCCCTTTTGACTAGGATTCAGCCATGTGACTTGCTATAGCCATTAGAAGGAACATGCCAGTTTTAAGTCTAGATCTTAAGAGACCTTTTGGATTATCATTTGCTTTCTTGTGCTTCTACCATCATCGTAAGAATTTGTTTGGGCTATTCTGCTAGTCCCAGAAAAAGAATGAAAGACATGTGGAGCAGAGCAACCCTGACAAACCACCCCAGCTAAGCCTATCTTATATAGACTTACCCATGGAGATAAGAGTGATAAGCCATTGAATTTTGAAGAGTTTTACTATTAAATAATAGTTAACCAATGTATTTGTAGGGTTTACTTATAACACAAGAATTCTGGAGAAGGAAATCCTGGACTAGTATAATCTTTCAAGTATATTATCATAGACCCAAATTATTCTATATTCCTGTTCCATCAAAATTTATCTTATGGCTCTTTCATCCTTGTGGTCAGGAAATGGTTGCTGCACTTATAGACATCAAATGCATGTTCTAGGTAGGGAAAAAAAAAAACAAAGGGAAAAGGCTAGGGTCAAGAAGTCAAGAAGACTTTCAGATCTGTCCCTTAAAAAAAACATCTCTCAGGCTTCCCTGGTGGCGCAGTGGTGAAGAATCTGCCTGCCAATGCAGGGGACATGGGTTCGAGCCCTGGTCCAGGAAGATCCCACATGCCATGGAGCAACTAAGCCCGTGCACCACAACTACTGAGCCGGAGCTCTAGAGCCCGCAAACTACATCTACTGAGCCCACGTGCCACAACTACTGAAGCCCGTGCACCTACAGCCCGTGCTCCACAACAAGAGAAACAACCGCAATGAGAAGCCTGCGCACCGCAACAAAGAGCAGCCCCCACTTTCGGCAACTAGAGAAAGCCCGCACGCAGTGACAAAGAGCCAATGCAGCCAAAAATAAATAAATTAAATTTTAAAAAAAATACTATAAAAAAAATCTCTCCAATAAGTCCTTCTTTAGCTTCAACAAACATCTCATTGTCTAGAATGGGATCTCATGACTACTCTTTTTCTCAAGGTAGGATAGTAGGGAAACCCTCTGTTTTCCTGATTTCCCCATGCTGAACCTGAGTTTGTCCTTTCAACACTTAAAAGATTCCAAATTAGGGGAAGCTGAGTCAACATGGATTGCAGCTGTATCTGCTATAGTAAGGAAAGGCAAAGCAAACATGCATTATGAATGCCTTTGGAGAACTAACCTGCCTTGTCTGCCACAATCTTTTAGCGACTCAATATATTATTTCTTATTTCATAGTTAATGTACTGACCTCCTCCATGAGAAACACAATCTAAAAGTGTGATTCACTTATTACATCTAGTTTCAAGTTTAGGATATTGGGGTGACATGCAGTTTTTCTAATGTGGATGTGACCTGATAGCGTATAAGCTTAAATAACAAGTTATTTGCTTTCACGCACCCAGTTTACAGTGGCAGAGAACTGTGAGATATCTGCAATAAACCTGTCATTTGGAGAAAGGGAGAATGATAAATAAAAAAACAACTTATCCTGCTCTTTAGGAAAAGGGACAACTTTCTCTCATGATAGAGAAAATTCCTCAGTTTATCTTTGCTTCTGTTCTTGAGAAGATCTGCTTTATCTCTCGTCTTCCTTGGTGATGTCTGACGTGGACATGGGGGATGATGCCCTTACTAGGGGCTGCAGAGATTTCTCAAGTTCTCTTCTCTTGGTCTGAGTTTAGGGGCATGGAATTTGTCTTAGCTTTGGACATTCACTGGCTCTTGAGGTTATAGTCAGAAATTAATTGGCAATTTAATTCTCTCTGTTCTCTTTTATTTTACATTTTTTAAAATTCATTTTATTTATTTATTTTTGGCTGCATTGGGTCTTCATTGCTGCTCACGGGCTTTCTCCAGTTGCGGCAAGCAGGGGCTACTCTTTCTTGCAGCGTGAGGGCTTCTCATTTCAGTGGCTTCTCTTGTTGAGGAGCACGGGCTCTAGGCACACGGGCTCAGTAGTTGTGGTGCACAGACTTAGTTGCTCATGGCATGTGGGATCTTCCCGGACAAGGGCTCGAACCTATGTCCACTGCATTGGCAGACGGATTCTTAACCACTGCGCCACCATGGAAGCCCCTTAATTCTCTTTAAAATTAGCAAGTGCTCAGTTAATTTGTGTTTGGTCATATCTATGACAAAGTAATTACAGATATTATGTATTTTTAATCCTTAAACCTCAAAAGTTTCAGTTTTTACATGTTTGCCTTTCTATTCTTTCCATCTTCCTAGCCCTTAGTTTAATGCAATTTCTTTGACGAAATTTAAAAATGGGGACTTTAGTGACGTAAATCTTTTTCTTTTTTTTTTTTTTGAGGTAAATCTTTAATTCCATTTTTTCGGCCACTTCCAAACCTTTGAACGGCAGACCATTTTTACAGGCTTGAGAAAACTAGAGGTCCAATTGAGTTTCCTGTAAGGCTGCAACATTTAACCTTTTCAAATACAGAGACTCCCCTGTATTCCTGATTTCCCCATCCTGAACCTGAATTTGTCCTTTCAACACTTAACAAAATTCCACATTATGGTAATCTTAGTCAATACGGATTGCAGCTACAAAGAGCGTCTCTCTTTGATTTGCAAATTTGGTAGACCAAATCTGGAAGACCCATCCTTTCTTGTGGGAATTTGCTGAAATTGGCACTGGTCAGGATTCTGATTTTTCTTATTATTTCCCTTAAAGTTGAAACCTGAGTCAGCATGTTGACTACAGCAGGCTGTAGTTACACCAAATGTTTTTCTTTGTATAGCAAGAATCAATACCCTGCTTCCCAGAAATTGTTAGGACTTTACCTCTCAGGGTCCTACTACTTTTACACTTAGCAAAGTCAATATTTTCATTTTTGTTTGTTCAGCACCCCAATTTTCAGGCACACATTTTGTATTTGTTAAAATTCTGTTTGGCTGCAAATAAAGTCAGGCTCAACAACTATGAGCTTTTTCTATTCCACTGAATAAGGAGCCTGGGGTAGTTATTCAAAGACAAATCCTTTCATTTCCCTGATTTCCATTCTGTACATGTGTCTTTTGTCACTGGTCATAAAATGATCCTGTTCTCCTAGATATTGCATCACATTACAGGTGGAAGAAAGGGGAAAGCAAAAAGCTAAAGGCAAGGAGACTGACTTAATCTTTTCCTTTAAAAACTTTGCCAGAATTCCTACTCAGCAACTTCTGTTCACATTTCCTGGGCAAAACTGATTCTCATGTTATGTCCTCTAAGGCACTCAGGGAAAGTGAGCATTTTACCATTCCAACCTGTTTATTAGAGGAAGAAAAGGGGAGATTTGGTTATGAATGGCTTTTGTGTAGCTAACCCATAGTGTCTACCTTACTTTCTTTATTAGATTAGGAACTCAAAACTATATTTGTCCTAAAATTATGCTAAATTGTTTACATTTTCAGTTGGGAATATCTTTTTAATAAAGTTTTTCTTTCTGTTGCATTTAGAATATTTGACACCAGGCTTCTAAATTTTCTTAACCCACAATTTGACATCTGTTTCAAATTAAAGAATGTTCTTTTGTCCTGCACATGCTTATTAGTAAAAAGTGATAAACATCTAATAGAAATCCCAAGGCTTTCATATTTAGATCATTGTGTCATATGCTCAATACAAGTAAGGCTCGCTGAGCTTTCGTAAAAAGAACAAAGGAAATGGCATTAGAAGATTCATCTTTTGCCCAGATACCATAAGATCTTTGAGCATCAGATTCTCTGTTGTAAAAGTGAAATTATAATATCATTTCACAGGAAGTTTGTGAGATTTAATTAAAATAATGCCTGTGGAAGCAGTTTGTGAAGTTTGAACGCCTATGTATCCTGACTGTTAGTTAACAAATTCACCCCAAACTAAAGGGAAGTAAGTTAGTTTTTGCCAAATATTTATATGCACAATGGACTTAGAAACACACACAGACACACACACGCACACACACACTATTAGGATCTTTAGACACCCACATTCAGGTAAAATTTTTCTTCCCATCTTCTTTGAAGATATAAGAAAACCCATTTTGCTGGATTTCTCTAAAATGATAATTTTCTGCTCTCTTAGGACCATTAACTGCAGATAATTCATTTCGAAAAGTTCGACCCTTTTCAGATTAACTTCATGTGAGTACAACTGTGCTCTCTTGAGAAGGCTGCTGTTTTCTCTATCAACTGCCCTTGCAAAGGTAGATTAATAACGTGCTCCTTGTGATTTAGATGGACTATCCATAGGGAAAATAACAGGAATGACAGAAAAGCAACTCGGGTGAGTCATATCACTGACAAAGCACAACTTAGAACATAACAATGGCTCTGTTGTACTATATAATGCCAGTCAAAAAATGACTACATTACCAATTTTACAAAGTGTGTCTTGATTTCTGTCTTTTTTTTCCCACTCCGGTGAGGACACATGAATCTCATCTTGAGGATATTGGCATTCAAAAGCACACACTTTTAAGATAGCATGAAGAGATAAAGGAAAATGAAAACAGCTCAGTTAGATTTATGGAGGATATAAAGGTAATGAAAGAGATGTAATCTCTCTCTAAGCTATTAATAGAGTTCCTAAAGAATTTAACTTCTAAATTCAAACATTTCAAAAACATTTATCATTTCGTTTATAGGAGAATCCTATTTCTAATCTGCATAGCCAGAGTTTTTCTAGATTTATTAACTCTCTGAATTTTGGGGCTAATTTAATGAAGTACTGATAAATGAAGGAGTTCAGGACATGCCACTCCAGAACATGGGGCTTTGGTATATTGGTTATTTTGTGCTGAGGGTACTTGAAAAACAGCAAATACAGGGAGAGACTTTCTCTGAACTCCCTTCTCTGATCCTCCAAAAGGAACTCAAGCGCCATAAATCCTCCCACCAGGAGTTTCATCAACCAGGGTAGATTGATTCTTATCACAGAAAAGGAGACTAGAAGTCAAAAAACTTTGTAAAAAACTATTATGCCTCCCATCTATTCTTTGAAAGACCCATTCATCTTTCCTAAAAATCATTTACTCTCCCCTAAGTGACCTGCATCTCCCCTCTCCTTCCCCTATTAAGATGACAAACAGTCCCTTGGTATTGTTGTCAAACCCAAGTCCCTGGGCCTAATGCACAGTGAGGCCAAACAAACTGAAACGTTGGAGTTTGGAGCAGCGAAAAATTTATTGCAGGGCCAAGCAAGAGAATGGGCAGTTCATTCTCAAAAGACCTGAACTCCTCAATGGCTTTCAGGCAAGGGTTTTTTAAGACGGTATTAGGCAGAGAGTCTTAGGAGGAGTGATAGCTCATGGACCTTCTTCTGATTGGTTGGTGGTGAGGTAACAGGGTGATGTTTTCGGAATCTCAGTCATCAACCTCTGGTTCCAACCAGTCTGGGGTCTCCAGCTTGTAGTCATCATCCTCCACCTGGGTGAGGGTTCTTAGTTTCTGCAGAACAACTCAAAGATATGCATCAGACTGTTATCTGTATCGTTCAGGAGGAACTAGGGGTCCTGTGATTCTATTGTTAAAATAATTAAATACTTGAGCCTGCTCATTGGAACTCAGGTAAGGCCTAGGAGACTAAAGCCTTTTATTTAACAAAGAAGAAACAGGGGACACGGAGGAGCTTGTGTACCCAGGAAGTCCCCACAGGGTCCTGCTCAGTTTCAGTATTGTGGGGGATTGGCTCTGGGACCACTGCAGATACCAAATTCCACGAATGCTCAAGTCCCTTATGTAAAATGCACAGTTTCCCCTCCTTATCCATGGGTCCGTATCCCCAGGCTCAAATACATGGATTCAACCAAGAGCGGATGTGAAACCTGCAGATAGAAAGGACCAACTGTGTAAGCTTTCAAATCTTACCTTTTCTTGGGTATTCAGTTTTTTTCCCCATGATGCCCCTGTGCATGTAATATTAAAAATTAATAAATTTGTATACCTTTTTCTCTTGTTAACCTGCCTGTAATCAATTTATTTCAAAGACCCAGATATACAGCCTAGGAGGGTAGGCTTTCATCTCCTACTTGTACAAAATAAAATGACTTTTGCAAATGTTTTGTCTCTCAAAAATTAGTGGTTATTAAATGTATTCCATTACAATTAAAGTAATTATATTGCTTTTTCTCTTCAGTTACAATCACTAACATCTATTGACTTTGTTATGAATTTACATTTGTAGAAGTATAATGCTTGTTTGCTGGCCTACTAGGCAATTGTAATCTATAGGCTGTATAGACAAGGAGGGGCTGAGTTTAAAATTTTCCATATGTCTCACGTGGTGACTCACTCTGTTATTTGCTACCAGAAACATCTAATGGGAACAGTACACTTTCATTTTATGGCTGTTCTTACGAGGCTGGCAAAGAAGTGAAATGATGAGGCAAACCTAAACTACAAAATCTAATCTTGTTATTGAAATAAGATGGTAGGTACCTGGCTCTGTAGTCGTTAATACCTGTTACTTTCCACTGATGCTGCTGATGAGTTACATGCACAGAAAAATAATGGTTAGTTAGCTGTGAATTATCCAGACTTCCTTTATTTTCATGGTATTGAGCAAGTGTGTGCCATTCTTTTCAATTATTCTGCAGTCTATGCAATATGCTACATACCTAACAAAATATTTTATCGAAAAACTATGATTTTTGTCACAGAAAACTATGTCATGGAGATATTTATTAATAAATATTGAGATCATTATAATATCAATATTGTTAACCTCTGAATGAAATAAGCCTTACCTAGAGCAATCTGTAAGGATTTTTTTTTTCTTTGCATCCAGTAATATACAAATGAGAAATTTTCCTGCAGTTGGGAAAAAACCCTAAAAGCACATTTTGAAATCTAGTTGTCATAAGTTAAGACTTTTGCTTAACCTCATGACCCAATTCTTTTTTAAACACAGTATTTATAAATAAATATAGTTGTAAGAGAACTCGTATTCTTTTCCAGCATCATAGATCTTGGATTTCTTATAATATATAGTACTTTGTAGACTATTCTCTATTTTCCAAAGATGAAAAGTTAGATTACTTCACAAGATGTTTAATTACTATAGATACATTGAAATTTTTGGTGCCTATAGGGAAAAAGCAGATAGGAATAAATCTTCAGCTAATACCCAAGGAGGGAGAATATATGATTTAATGTTAATATTTGTCCATCTTGAAAAAGACTAGTTTTGGAGCAGACTAATTCACTGATCTCTTTTTACCATGATACAACAATCTCTAGAAACCATATATAGTTAAATACATTTCTAACAGGAAACAAAGAAAAGGTCTCAATTTACAAACACGTTTAGTCCTAACTATGGTTAGTACTTTGTTAATGAGCTAATATTTTTAAAAATATCTACTAAGTGTCAAATAATGTGATTATTATTGGAGACACAGAGCTGAAGATGGCACAGCCATTGCCCTCATGGCACTCACAGGTTAGTAATCTAAGCTGGGAGATCCTACAAGTACCAGTGATAGAAATGTACAAAATATACTCTTAGCCTATAAGGAAGATGCCTTAGTTTGTCTGAGGACATCTAGAGGATTTCCTCCTCTAGAGGAAAGGAATCCTCCTTTTCATGGAGGAAAAATCATGTTTATTTTTGTTTTGGTTCATGGTAGGCGAATTAATGTCCCCACCCACCCCCGCCCCGCAAATGTCCACTTCCTAACCCCTGACACCGGTGAATGTTACCTTGTACAGTAAAAGGGACTTTGCATATATGATTAAGGTAAGGATCTTGAGATAGGTAGGATTACTTAGTTCTCATAAGTAGAAGAAAAAGGAAAGGGCCAGAGAAGGAGATGTGATGATAAAAGCAGAGGCTGAAGTCATGTGGAGCCATGAACCACGGAATCAGGCAGCCTCTAGAAACTGGAGATGGGAAGGAAATACAGTCTCCCCTAGAACCTCCAGAAGGAACACAGTCCTACTGACTCCTTGACCAGTAATACTCTTTTGACCAGTTACACCCAGTTTGAACTTTTAACCTTCACAAATTACAGGATAATAAATGGGTGTTGTTTTAAGCCACTAAGCCTGTGGTAATTTATTACAGCAGCAATAGGAAACTAACGCATTGTGGTTTTTGTTTGTTTCAGTAACATCTGAATACTCTTTCTATATTTTGGTAATTCTGTACTGTTTGACATAGGTGCAAATAATGCCACTGGAGAAATTCACATTCCTAGTTCTCTGGCAAACAAAGCATGAGCCAGATGGCTAGTCTTGGTCATTCAGACCCTCCCCCACACACCAGACCAATGAGAAAATCCTCCTGATAGTAGCGGTAGCAGTGCAGCTAATATCCAATTCCAGGAATAGTGGTTCCAGTGGTGCCATCCTTGGTCCAATGAAGGAACTGTATTCTGAATTGTAATCTCTGACCTCAACTCCTTCTGTTCCTGCCTTTTTCTTGAGTTTGATTATCCAGACTTCTCAGTGATTTTCTGTGGTTTTAGATGTACTTTTCAAAAATTCCCTTTCTGCTTGTATGACCCAGAATCAGTTTTTATTGCTTTCAATAAAATATGTTGAATGACATATAAAGGAGAAGGAACAAAGATATAAGGCATGGAGGCACGAGAGAGCCAGAAGTGTTGAGATAAAGTCAGGTGTATTAGCATTGCTGGAGTGCCAGAAATGAGGAGCTTGGTGGATGAGGATGTTATTGCACCAGTGGGCAAGAATCTAAGGGATCTTACAGGCCATGCAAATAACTTGTTTAGATTGTTAATTTTATCCTTTATTTAACAGTGGGGGTCATTGAAGAAATATCAACAAGAAACTGATATGATCAGATTTAGATGTTAGAAAAAGATAAATGAGACTAGGAACACAGAAATTAGCAAGGAGGCTATTTCACTAGTTAAAGGAAGAATTGGCAGTAGTTGGTACAAGATGGAGATTGAGAAGTGGGAAAGTTCTTTTTTTCTTCTTTTTTTAATCTTAGGAGGAAATGATAGCTTTGTAATTAAATGGAGATAGGAGGTGAGGTTGAGGGGGTAATCTAGGCTGACTTCTTATTTAACTGTGTGTGCTTTGAGTTTTTAATGGACAGGTAGATATGCCTGGTAAATATGAGCCCTGAAATTCAGGAAAAGAGGTGTGAGCAGAGGGTATATGTTGGGAGTCATCCACTTCAAGGTAGTCACTGAAGCCTCTGAAGTATGGCAAAGATTTGCTGAAGAAAAGACAAGATAAATGATAAAATTATGAACCTGGCACTTAGTTGGTCTAAAAGCCTTAGATATTATTTACTGCATAGTAGTCATACACACACAAAAAAACACAAAATCTGTTTTTCTTGAAGGCGATAGAGTAACTATGTATGTGTCAACTTGGGGTAAGCAATGGAGCAGTGACAGCAGATTTTGTTCCTAGTTGTTATTTTGTATAAATCGTTTGACTACCATCAAGAAACAAAAGTGAGTGGCACTCTTTTTACACTTCATAAAACTTTCAATTACACGTAGGCGACGATGGAATTTATTCAGTTTTTCCCTTTTTTGAGTAGTATTTAATAGATTAAGCCAGCTGGCATAACTGTGTTTGACATCGGATGCAGAGCATAACCTAATGCTGACCCACTTTTGTAGGCAAGAGGAAACAGAGTGTTGAAATATACATCAAAGATTATGTGAATTATGATACTGATGGGGTTGGAAGGACACTTTAGAAGAAACAAAGAAATGAAAGATAGTACTAATCTGAATTTCAAACATTGTGCTTCTATTGGCTTGAATTTTGGATTTGCAGGGTTTATAGGAAAGCAATGGGTTAGAAAATTAGGTCTATCAGATATGTTCATGTGAGGAGATTTTTTTGTTTTAAGCTACCCAAGAGATAACTTTATTCTCATCCTGTCTCCAGGAACCACAGGATAAGACAAAAGAAAATGAGTCAGAACTGTCACAAAACAATTTCGGTGGTACAAATGAGAACAGAGCAGCATTTTTTTTTTTTTTTTTTGCTGTACGCGGGCCTCTCACTGTTGTGGCCTCTCCCGTTGCGGAGCACAGGCTCCGGGCGCGCAGGCTCAGCGGCCATGGCTCACGGGCCCAGCTGCTCCGCGGCATGTGGGATCTTCCCGGACCGGGGCACGAACCCGTGTCCCCTGCATCTGCAGGCGGACTCTCAACCACTGCGCTACCAGGGAAGCCCCAGAGCAGCATATTAAACACTTGATTAATTACTGTTGCATTGAACGCACTTCTTTGGAGATATTAAAAAATAGTGTCAGTTCTTGTCCTTTTACTCTTGCCAAGTTTATTTTTGGTTCTCTAAATAGAATGTTCCCTGTCCTACAGTGTTCTAAAACCTATTGTCAGATACTCAACCATTCTTTTTATTTAAAGCCGTGGTTCTCAACTCTATAAGACCAAATGTTACTCTTTTACACTAAATTTTAATGCTGAAACTTTGGCGTTAAAGACCAGAATTGAAACTTTCTGAAAGTTTCCCTGGTATCAATAATTTTGGTGCACAGCTTCTTACAGGAAACCCTGATCTAGGGAACTTGCAGTTAGTGCAATCTCTAATCCTTTCCACTTCCTCTGTCTTGCAAAGAGTGTAGTTTATGCTGTTACTGGGATTGTTGATGAGCTGAGCAAGTGTCACTGGTGGAGATATAGAAACAAAGGAAGAGAGAGAATCCAAGTGTCTCAATATAAGAATTACAGAAAGATGGGGAGAAAACTAAGAAGTCAACATAGAGATGGACAAGGCTGAAGCACCTAGTAAGGAAAGGAGTTTTTATGGTACTTTTCTTTGGGTTGCTGTTCTGAATAAGAAGAAAGAATGGCCTAAGGATGGAAGGTAAATAGTGGCAGTGGCTGACAGTTAAGTCATCAAGAGGTCCCAGAGGATAGCAGAGGATATCCTGAATTTGAATAATGTGCATAACTAGGGAAGTATGGCTGATAAGAGCTTTTAACCAGACCAAACCAAACTTTACTGTACCTAAAACAATGCTCAGCCTTGAGAGCTCTCAGAAGTTTGTCTAAGGTCAGCCAGCAATTTAGGCTTCAATTCCTTTCAGAATTATGGTCCAAGTTTCCTGAAACATGTTCTCCCTCCTTCCCACCCACACTATTCTTTCTTTTCTCTTCTTGTGCTGTGTAAACGCTGAGCTATAAACTAAACAAGAGTAAGCATAGTTTTATGTTGTAAATATAAATTGAGACCTGAGGTAACCTGAGTCATATTTACATTTTTTGCGTTATAGCTGTAATACAGCTTGGTAATTAGACATGATGGGAAGTGCAATATATAAAATTTCTCATTACTTGATATTTTTTCATAGAACTATGTTATTCCTTGTTATAGCTTCATAGTTACCTAGTTTTCACATATGCCATAGTTTGTTCAACAAGTTCCGTGTTGATGAAAATTTGGGTTGAGTAATAGAATAACTTATAGTGCTGATTCTTTACTCCCCCATAGTAATATTAAGTCCATATCCTTTCCTCATGGTATATAATGTATACTGACCAAACAGTGATTTTGGCTTTGTCTTGGTGATTTGCTTTGGTAAAGAGTATATTGGTGGACCTGATGCAAGCTGAGGCTTGAGAAAAGTTAACGTGTTCTGGGCTTGCTCTTTTGTACATCTGCCCCATGTAGCCCAGTAGTCCAACAACAGCTTGGGCAACCTACCTCTAGCTCACCTGTGATCAGGAGCCAAGGCCACATGTGTCTATGAAACTCCCAGCTAGCTAGCAAAAACAGGAGCAGGAAATAAATGAGTGTTTTGTAAGCCACTGAGATTTGTTGTGGTTTGTTACACAAAATTATTGTGACAATAGTTGACTGATACATGTTGCCATCTAAAAGTGGCTTCTTACAGTGAATTGCCCTGACGTATACTTCTACATTTGTCTCAGTGTGCTTTTGGAATGGATCCCCAGAAGTGTGATTGCTAATGTCAAAGGGATTTTACTGGCTTTTTTGACGTCTGTTAAGTGTTAAAATCTATTTTAATTTCCTATTTGCAACGTGCCTTTGTCTCAGAGGCTCATCAGTGATGTTATGTTTTCAAACTTTCACTTTTTTTTATCCATAGGTGAAAAATGGTATTTAATGAAGGGTTAATTTGCATTTTTCTAATTATAAGCAAGATTTTGCCTCTTTATATAGAGTTTATAATACACACACACATTTTCTGGTTTAATATAAGAAGACTATTGATTTACATATATTAATTTTATAACTTACTACTTCACGAAATTCACTTATTGTGGTAGTTTTCCATTTACTTTTTGGAATTTTCCAGATATATAATCATATCAACTGCAAATGAAATTCATCTCTTCTTTATCAATTCTTACTGAGATGAGACCATTTTAAAATTCACTCTTTGGCTTTTGATATCAATGAGCATTTTTCTTTTTTTTGAGACTTAGGTTAAAAGAAAGTCTTTTATTTCCCCACCTCTTTGCTTCCTGAAAAAAATGCTATACTAAGACATCATAACTGTCTTTATTTTCTTATGTCCATTTTAAGCAGTTTTTGTAATTAATAAAAAAAAGATAGAATTCAGTTGACACTTACTTTGTAAAATATTTTGATTAGTGATCTCATGTCTTTGATTTGAAACTTAAATACATCCTTAATATACAAATGGAAAAGCTACATTCTCTAGAAATAGCACTGTCTACTTTCTTATTTTTGCTTCTAAATGTCCATTATCACATATGCTCATCTCATAATAGTGAAAGAAAATTCCTGTGAACATTTCCATTTTTTAATTTAATAGCATGGAAAATAATGTTTTTATTATCCTGTGTGTGTGTGTTGTTGTTTTTAAAATGAAAGCTGTTACTTTCTCTTAAAAGATTTCTTGTATGTTTTCTAGAGTTATAAAACAATAAGATATGAAGAGTCACATATTTCATAAAATTTATTAACATTAAATCTTACTTTATTTTAACAAATATGAAAAGTAAACATTTTTAGAAATCTGCTATCAATGAAGAAATTATTTCAATCAATTTTTAAATTTTTATATTTTTTAAGAATCTGGAGTTCTCAAACAAGATCCAGGAATGGAGTTTTTGTTATGGTAGAAGATAATCAAGTAGAAAAAAATTAAATGAGTGAATTGAATATTTGGAAGCTGTTATAATGATATTTAATATTTTTGGTCATTTATATGCTAATTACAGAACAGTTCAAAGTAATTCCAAGGTTTATCTTCTCCCCATACTCCCAGCACTGGATCCCGTTGAATATTTTTGCTTTTAGAACTGTGTTAAGAACAGCATGTGCTCAAAAATTCTTTACCAATTTATTAACATCTTGTCCGTTTTTCTACAGGAAATTTACTGACGTTTTCAGAAACCATCTAAAAGTAATCTTTTCTTCCCTTAAGAAGAAAGGGGAAGAAAAGTTTTCTTTATTTGGTTCACACAACTGTTCATTGAAGTTACAATGTTCTCAAATTCTGTTAGCGATCCTCCAGAGTGAGCCCCAACCTGGGTCCCCCTGCCCAGTGTCATTGGAACCAACAGATCGAGACTGAGTTTGGTTCAGAAGCAAAGGAAAACTTTATATTTTGATCAGAGAATGGAGAGGCGAGAGCGTGCGCTCCCTCGCGGGCTGTGGGCGGGGCTGCTGTATAGGGATCCCGTCAGCGTCAGAGGGAGGGAGGGGCGGAGCTCTCGAGGGGCGGGTTGGCTGCACCTCAGGCTCTGTGTCGTGGACTCCGCGCCGGGCCCCGCGAGCTGAGGTGTCAGCGCAGCCATTTTGCACTAGGAAATCGGGTCTGAAGTGCCAGGTGTGAGGCCTCTGCATGCGGAGCCCTGTTGGTCAGAGCTGACACAGAGCAGGACTTGAAGTAACAAACAGCAGCCCCGACAGCTCTGTGACCCTGGGCTTCACTCTGTGCGGCCTCACTCCGCCTGGTCTTCCAGAGGCTTCCACTGCAGCCGGGGCACCAGGCCTCTGTCTCCACTCACCACCCCTCCTCTCCCTTCCATTCTGGAAGAAATTATTTCAAGGGTAAGTTTTTTGTTTTTCAACAGGATTATTTGTCTTTTGAAACAGCCCTAATTTAAACTCTAAGTGACTTACTTGCCCTCCCTCCTTAGAAAGAGTGGTGAGTTTCATACATCTGTTTGAGGAATCTCTGCCTATAAAGAGGTCATTTTGCTGAGGTGGTAAAATGGAAGCAGGAGCCTCTCAGGTAGTGGATATGGATTTTCATACATTTGAGTTCTGTATGGAGTAGCCCCTTCCTGGAAGGAGTTGAAAAAGGGACCTTTGCCATTTCTTTTTTTTTTTTTTTTTTTTTAATTTTTGCGGTATGTGGGCCTCTCACTGCTGTGGCCTCTCCTGTTGCGGAGCACAGGCTCCGGATGCGCAGAGCCCAGCCGCTCCGCGGCACGTGGGATCTTCCCGGACCGGGGCACGAACCCGCGTCCCCTGCATCGGCAGGCGGACTCTCAACCACTGCACCACCAGGGAAGCCCTGCCATTTCTTTATGTCACGTCACTTAATTGGAATTGCTAAAGTCTTGGTGCAGTAGGTAAAGAGAAACATAGAAGGTCAATGAAAATAGAGAGCCAGTCATACACAAAGATAGGGCTTCTTCAGTTTGGATCTGGAGTGGAAGCAAAGAAGACCAGCGAGCCCTGGTCACCCAGCCTGATGCTATCAATTAACAACTTGATCGTGCCCAGTATAAACAGTGCCCAACTCTACAGTATCTTGACATTTTAAAGCATTTATTGGGCAGAATTCTTTGCATTCTTCCTGATGCCCTCTAGGAAAATGATGTAGCAGATATAACTAAATAATAAGAGCTGGCTTTTTCTGAAAACCTACTATGTTCCAAATACTATGGCAGGCAATTTACATCATGGATGTGGGAGTCTAAAAGACTTGGAGTTACTGTTTACTAGCTCTGAGCTTCAGTTTCCTCTTCTGTAGACTGATGTGGATAACACTCATTTTATAGAATATTTGCAAGGACTACTGATAATGTAATTTGGTGCTGGAACAGTATTTGGAAGCGGTGCTTAATGGTGATGGTAGTGGTGGTGACTTTATTATTGTCATTGTTAGTATTGTATTGTTATTATCATTAGTTATTATTGTAAATGATGTATTCTTACTTACAAGGCAAAGGATCTATGAGACTTAGCCACTTTGTACTAAAGACTTGGCAAAGCCACACCTCATTTAAACCCAACACTGCCCATTCTAGGCTAAGCTTGTGCAGGTGAATGAGGGAAACATACACAACATTGCTGACTGGACAGACTTTAATTCAGGGCAGTAATCCTCAAGTGGGCCCTTAATGCTCTCATCCCTCCTACTTTATCAATGTTTTGATTCCTGCTCCATTGATTCCATTGTCGTCATGCAAGCATGCCATTACTTCTCCAATTTTAAAAAAGTAAAACTCTGCTCTTGATTCCACATCTTCCATTAACTGCCACAGCATTTCTTTGCTCCCCTTTGCAGCAAAGCTCCTTGAGGGATTCCTATTCTGTCCACTTCCAATCTCTCTCTTCCCATTCTTTTGTAAACCCACCACCCTTCAGAAACTCTCTGGTCAAGGTCACCAGTGATTTTCAGGTTGTTTAATTCACTATTAATTCTCATTCCTCATCTTTCTTGACTTGTCTGTAGTATTTCATATACTACACTTTTCTCACTCTTTTCGGCTTGGCTGTAAAATAGGGATAATGATAAGATCTTCTCAGAATCATTTTATGGATTAAATAAAACAATGTATTTTACATAGCTTTGTAACCTATAATGTTCCATAAACATGTTAGTTATTTTCACCTCATAATTTCAAAATGAGCAAAAACAGTGAAGTTCAAAAAGAACCTTCAGTAAGAGTGGACGGAAAGGATTACAAAAACTCTATGTATCAATATTCTTTCAATGGTACAAATACAGAGGTGTTGCTGTCAACCCATCTCTTTCTCTCTTAATTATAATCTATCTAATATTTTATCCTGGAACTTCACAAAGGAAGACATTATGAAAGTATTCTAGATTTTAAAGTCCTTTATATATATTCCCTATTTTGAACTGTCCAAATATAACATCGCTACCTATATAGAATTATACTATGTTTATTCAAAATGTGCTTAGACATTGATTAGCTTTCCCCCTTGATAAATCTAATATGTCTCTACTCATTGTTATTACTTGATTTTTCTCCTTTAATCAGTTTTATGATGTACTATATTAACTGATTTTGAAAAAAATTCCTAGGAAAGGCCAAAAGAATTATGATGTATCATCTATTTCAAATAGAACCACCTCTATGTCAGATGTTATTTTATATGAACTACTAAGGATGTGGGCAAAGGTATATTAGCATATGGTTAATATGCTAATATTAGCTTGACTTGTGATGGGCAACTTTTCAAACTTATGAGTCACCTAGTAATCTCAAAAAAATTACTCTATGTTAAGAAGGGATGTGCACGTCTTCATTGTTTCCAACAACACTTTTCTTTTAAATTACTAGATTAAGATTTGCTATTGTCTGCGTAGAATTTTTGTTCTTAAGTTTATTAGTAACATTACCTCATAATTTTCCTTTTTCATTCTATTCTTCTGGAGCCTTGGTATTAACAGTATGATAGCATCATAAACTACATTGCTGAGTATTCCTTCTTTTCTCCTTTTTTTAATAGTTTAAGATTGGAATTAATTTTGCTTTGATTGTTTGGTAGAGCAATCTGATGAAGCCATTTCAACCTGGAGTTTCCATTGTAGGAAAAATTTTGAGAACTATTTTGATTTCTTTAATGGTTATAGGACTATTCACGTTTTCTATTTCTTCTTGAATTAGGTTTGATCAGTCTTATTTTCGTAGGAATTTGTCTATTTCCTTTGAAATTTTTACATTTATTGGCATATAATAGTTTATAATATGTTCTGATTATCCTTACAATATCTGACTGCATTTCTGTCTCCCTTTTCATTATTGAAATTGTTTATTTGTACCTTTATTTTTTTGGATCAATTTCACTGGAGACCCATCAATTGTATTAGTCTGTTCAATGAACAAACCCTTGGCCTTTTGATCCTCTCTATTAAAGTTTTGTTTTGAAGTTTGTTGATGTGTGTGTGTATATATATCTTTATTCCATTGTTTATTTTCAAGCTTTCTATGTTTTTGTTTGTTTGTTTTAGTTATGTCTCTTGCAAATAGCATAGAGGTTTTAAAAATTATTTTTTATCCAGTCTAAACATTTTCAATTAACTGGAGTATTTAGTCCATTTGTATTTCTGGTAATGAGTGACATACATGGTTTTGTATCTAAATTTTTAATTTTCTGCTTTTTAATTATCCTCCATTTATCCTCTCTCTCTTTCATTTCTTATCTTCTTTTATTATTTTTCCACTCAACCCAAATTTTTCCTTTTACTAGTTTAAAAGATTCATATGGTGTTCTAATTTTTTAACAAGTCCCTGGGTAATAATAACATGAGTGAGTACTTGCCAAAGTCTAGAGTTAATGAGTATCTTTACCCTTCTTTTGAATAATACAATAACAATACTCTAATTGCATTCATCCACTTCCATCTTATGATATATTTTAATTCTGTTACATTGTATCATATTGCTATTATTGATTTTTTAAAATTGTTTCAAACTATGTGTTTTTCAATTAACCATAAGATTTCCACTTTCTTTATTCTTCTTTTCTTTCCTGCATCTCAGGCCTTTCCTTTTCTGTTTAAAAAATGTTCTTTTATATTTTTCTTTAATAAAAGTCAGCTTCAGTAAGCCCCTTTAAGTTTTTCCAGCTTGTTTTGGTCTGAAGATATCTTTATTTGACCATTGTTCCTGAACGATAGTTTCATTAGATCTAGTATTGTAAGTTGACAGATGTTTTCTCACAGAACTTTATATCATTCCCCTGCCTTTGACTTTCATATTGCTGTTATTTGTCTACTATCTATGTATATATCCTCTGATGATAATCTGGGTTTTTAAAAAATATTTTTATTTCTGCCTTTGTCTTTGGTAATTTTTTGGTTTCACCATGATATGTCAAAGTGTATTTCTTTGTGTTTTTATTGAGACATTCAGGACTTCTTAATCTGTGGATGAAGAAGTTTATGAAGAGTAGAATATTCTATCACTGACTCCAAATTCCATCTTTTATTTATTCTTTCTCTCCTCTGTTTCTGTATATATATATATTTGACCTGGTAGTGAACTTCTTGAAGTATTGTTTGTTTGTATATTTTCCATCCTGTTATTTTCAGTGTATATTTTAATCTTCTATTCATCATTATTTATTTATAATATTTACAGTTAGCTTCCTCTTTTGAACTATGAAATGTTTCTTTGCATCATCATCCAGTTAAAAAATTTCTCTTCATTTGTCTAATCTGCTATTTAAACCACCAATCTTTTTAAAATATTGAGGCATAATTTACCAATGTTAAAATTCACACTTTTGGGTTTATCATCTTAAGAAGTTTTAAAAATGTATATAAACACCTAAACACCAAATTATCAAGAAGTAAACAATTCCATCACTCCAAAAAAAAAAATCTCTCATGCCTCTTTGTAGACACCCCTGTCCATTCCCCACCCCCTTGCAACTATCGGAATGGAATTAAAAATATCATTTATTGATTAAAAAAATATTATTTTGTATTACTTCTAGAAGTACACTGATTTTTGAATTTTATTCAAATCTGTTTGATTCTAAATTTGGTTTCTGATTACTTGTGTGTATTTTCATGCTTGACTTTTTTTCTTCAAGTATATTAAATGTGGTAATTTTATTGTCCATACCTAATAACTTCATTATTTGAAGATTTTGTGAGCCTGATTTGCTCTCTATTATTTCTGCTTGTTCTTGTTTATGAGTAGCTAGACTGTGTTTGACTGATAAATATTACCTTTGCTTGGGATTTTATCCATTGAAATTGTTTGAGGCCCAAACTGGAAGGTGGCTTACACGAGAGAGAATCTGTATTTGCTTTTGCATATTTTTGCATATTTTTGGCTTGAGATTTTCCTGGACTTCTCATTTCTTGTGAAATTGGGCTACAAAACTGTGAAGGTCAGCTATGGTTCCAAATTTTTAATGACTATTATTTTCTCCCCTCTGGTAAGCACCAAGATCTAAGACAGCTGGCATTTCTTTATTCCCTAATTTATTTATTTATTCCCTGAGTTTATTTATAATTCACTTCTACACTAGCTGTATAGCCTTTTGAAGGCTGTATTGTAAAGAAATTGAGGTCTGTCCTCAAAAGAGGTCTGTTCCTTGCCCTAGACTTTCTAGGGCAGGGCCCAGCTACACTTGATTTTAGGGATGAGGCTGTGTTAGTGCAAGTTTGTGTGCCCGAAGCACAGTGAGGCCAAACACGCCAAAACGTTGGAATTTGGAGCAGGGAAAGGTTTATTGCAGGGCCATGAAAGGAGACGGGTGTCTCATTCCCTAAAAAAAGCCCGAAGCTCCCCCAAGGATTTTTGGCAAAGCATTTTTAAAAGCCAGGTGAGAGAGGGAGGTTGCAGGGTATGTGATCAGCTCGTGCACAAGTCTCTGCTTTGCTGATGGAACAAAGTGGTGTCACAGGGGTTAATGTTATCAGTCCTTAGGCTCCAGGAGCCCTGGGCCTGTGTGCTCATGCTCATCAAGTAGTTAACATCTTCCATTTAGTGGGGGGTTTTCACATCTCTGTAAAACAACTCAGGAAATGTGCATCAAATACTGTTATCTAGGTACTTCAGAGAGGAGCTAAAGCCGAGGATATGGAAGAAAGGCCTGTCCTGGGAAGGCCCCCTATGGTCCTGCTCGGTTACAGCTGGACACAGCCAATTGTCCTAGGATGTGGGCTGGCCATGCTATAAAGACCAACTATGTGACTTAAAGGCTGGGACTTTGATCATGTGGTATCAATCAGCCTGGAGTCTAAGTCAATCAATTAAGCCTATGCACTGGAACCCCAGTAAAAACTCTGAGTACAGAAACTCAGTTGAGCTTCCTGGCTGGCAGTAGTCCATGTCTATTGTCACAATTGCTGCTGGCAAAAATAATGTGTTCTGACTCCATGAGGCAAGGACACAAGAAATTCCATGTTTAGAACCCTCCCGGATTTCTTCCTATAAGCTTCTCCCTTTAGCCAGTTTTAATCTGCACTTTTCCCTGTAATAAACTCTGTGAGTATAATAACTTTCAGGGAGTTCTGTCAGTCCTTCTAATACATCATTGAACCTGAAGGTGAGTTTGGAACCCCAGGAAATTACAGTTGCTGTCAGAAGTAAGGGTGGTCTCCTGGAAGACTGTGCCCTCAAACTTTACATTTAGGATCCTCTGGATAAGAGTCTGGACTTAGATAGTAATTATCTCTTTAAGCACTACCTTGGCCATGTCCTGCTTTTAGATCCCTTTTACCTTCTCCTAGCAGCTCTTGTGTACCAATGGCTTCCCCCATTTGACCAAATGTATGCAGATGACCAGCTGCTGCTGTGCTCTGCTTCTTTCTCATTCCTGTCTTCACTTCTTCCTTGCCTAAAAGTGTATTACTTTCTTGCTAGCTCAACAATGCTTATTAAAAGTTTGTTTTGGTTTTGCTTTATTTTCTTTTGTTTTGACCTTTTTCCCTAGTGGAAGAATTGGTCCAATTTTCTAGCCAACCATATTACTGGAAACAGATGCTTATTTTATTTAAAATATTAAGTTTGAAGAACTTTTGGATGAGCAGAAGTTAATGATCAGCAAAGGGCTGGAAATATGAAATAAGGAAATGTACAACTAGATCTGAAGAAAGAGTTTAAGAATGGATATATAAAATATAAGTGTTTTTTGCTAATGTATAGATGGTTCTGAAGTCATAGGAGAAGATAGAAATACTCAGTGTGTAAAAAGAGTATTTAGAATTAAATCCTAAAGGAGGAGGAGGAGAGAACAATATTTATGATGCAGACAATGAAAGTCAGAGGGTTTAGAGTAAGATAAGAAATGAACCATTGAAAGTAAACCAAGAAAAGAAAATTGATTCACAGAATTCGTAGAATTAACTCAAGTAGTAATCCAAAACGTCCTGTAGTTATGGTGATTTTCAGTTCTATTTAACCAAATTATTTCTAAAGAAAGATTAAATTTATCCTCTATCCATATATAAAATAGATAAATATTTAGAATAATGGAATATTTGAATCATATTTCCACAAACATCTGAACCTAGTAGTAAACTATTGGGGTTAGTTAGCATTACAAAAGAATTAATCTATAATCATGAAAATGTAATCTATAAAATGTGCAAAATGGCATCATAGAGATACTTAACAGTGCAGTGCTGAATTTTTCTCTTGTATTAATAGGGCACGAGGTAAGAAAATGGTATTATTTCCAGACATCATCTCTGGGCTTGAAATTTAACTCTTTATTTGTGTAGGAAAATCTTAATAGAATTTATGGGATTAAATAAGGTGTATTAAAATGTTTGATTAAAAACCCAAGCCAACCACATAAATCCAGTATACAATTTTATCCGGTAACAAAATGAAACAGGATAGCAAAACGTACAATTTTCGGGCTTCCCTGGTGGCGCAGTGGTTGAGAGTCCGCCTGCTGATGCAGTGGACACGGGTTCGTGCTTCGGTCCGGGAAGATCCCACATGCCGCGGAGCGGCCGGGCCTGTGAGCCATGGCCGCTGAGCCTGCGCGTCCGGAGCCTGTGCTCCGCAACGGGAGAGGCCACAGCAGTGAGAGGCCCGCATACCAAAAAAAAAAAAAAAAAACAACTTACAATTTTCTTGAATTGCCACAGAATCTGATTCTACTGTACTGGGCTCTCGTGTCTCTAAAAGAGGTGGTTAAATCAGCTTTAAAACCCTTCAAGTAATATTGGCAAATCAGCCTCTCAATTTAAAAGTTGTATGCACAATGAGAATGTGCAATAGCAACAGCAAAACAGAGGAAGTGGAGAATTTAAGGCACAGGAATTGAGACATAAAAGCAACCATAGCTCCTGAGCAGACATAAAAACCAACCACGTCATAAGTAAAGGCGTTCTAAACAACGTCCTCCTTTTTACAACAATTATACTGTATTTGATTAATTTTAATTGAGATGCAGCCAAATTCACTTTTTGGCTTGATTTTACTATACTAAAAGAATTTTCAGTACTTTAGTGTGTATTTATTTACCTGTTACTTTGGGCTTTGGCACCTTGTAAGACCTAAGTCATCGTGTATTTTGATGTTATTTTGTTTGGTTTTTGCTTCTTCTGATAAAACCTTGGCTGCTTTGTATTCACAAAGGCTTATGACAACAAAATGTTTAAGTCATTGTGCTGCATATTGGCCTCTATCTTATGCAAGATTTTTGTCTGTCCTCATGACTTTCAGTTATGATGACTGTACAATTTGGACTTCATTTCTCATAATTGATTTGAGGATGAAATTAATTTTCATGAAACTTTTGACTCAAATATTGCCGTCCTAAACTAGATGCATTTTAGTTATCACAATTTGTCCTCTACACACTTTTTGTGTTTTAAGTGAGGTACAGTCATTTTATTTTTCCTATCATAAATGGCTACAATATAAAATGCATTCTGCTTTGGAAAGAGTGATTGAAGCTATCTCCATACATAAAGCACTTTGGCTGAAATGTGCTGTATTCCTGAAACAGGCTTTTATTATTTATTGACTCACAATCCTATAATAATCTTTCTGAACCACTTTTGATCTGTTTTTATAAATATTGTGTTCTCATTTTGAAAAGATTTAGCAAGTTGCAAAAATTTCCATTTAGAAAATTAACATAATGGTCCTTCAAAGAGGGTTTTGTTT
The DNA here is from genome assembly GCF_003676395.1 of Aethalodelphis obliquidens. NCBI lineage: Eukaryota > Metazoa > Chordata > Mammalia > Artiodactyla > Delphinidae > Aethalodelphis > Aethalodelphis obliquidens. Next base: position 3,122,163 of record NW_020837971.1, on the reverse strand, counting down.
GAATAACCAATGATGAAACCTGCTCTCTGTACTTAGGCAAGCATTTGCGAAAAAGTTATGGCATAGTTGTGAACATTGTCAAAGTCAGTGAAATAGCTAAGGTATTATATGCACTAAAGGGAATGAGCCGTGTTGAATTTGGGAGAGGAAAGTCAAGAGCATTAGCAATCTGAAATGTAACCTTTTGCTTTATTTAACATGTCAAAGTAAGGATGTCAAAAGTAGTTAAAGCAGTTTTTTTTTTTTTTTAAACACCAGGAAGAGTAGGTTAATTTTAAAATTCTGTTAATGCTAGCCAGGTACATGAAATTCAATAAATCTCTGCTGAATGTATTAGCCTGTAAACGTAATCTGTGTTGTCTTAACCCAGTCCTGTGGCTGGTAAATGAGTTATCTCTTGATAAGAAAATGCATAAAATAGTACTTTGTACATAATAAGTAGCACTAAATATCTGTTTCACGATTTAACAAATTAAAAAAAAATTCTCTGTCCTGCAGTGACCAATTCAGGGTTGATTCATGTCGAAAATATGCACCACCTAAATATTGAGAGTTGTTTTACTCAGCAGGATTTTTTAGGACTTCAAGCCCAGGAGGCAAGCATCTCAGGTAACCCTGAGAGAACTCCTCCGAGGAGGAGGTGAGTTGTGGGGGCAGGATACATAGGACTCTTGTAACAAAGGGCAGGTAGTCTGAAAGTCAAAAAGATTACTGTTAACTAGGGAAAACCATATATGTCAAGGTAAGGAATGTAGCGCTTTTCTGTGTATGGGAAGATGCAAGGGTCTGCGCTCACTGAAATCATTCCTTTGATATGCACCTCAGCTCTCTGGGGCCAGTATCCTGTTTTTCACACCCTGAGTTTCCTCAGGGCTCACCGTGGGGAGTGGCTGCAGTCTGATGGCTGCTAGATGGCAGGTATTCTTTCCTTCCTGCTCACCATCACCATCGGCTGTGGCTGCAGTCGCTGATGAACTGTGACATCATTTGTTTACTGATATGGCAGTCAATATTCAATTTATCACTTATGTCTTGAACTCCCTGGATCATGTATGTATGAGTCCTTGATGTTCCTCTTCTGACTTTCAATCTTTATCCAAGCTTGGAGTCCTAGTGACTGGAGAACATACCTTCTTGAAGAGGTTGGATATTTTAAGAAGAGTTCACACTCAGCAAATCAATTTTTTTCCTGCTATCCAGCTACTTTGCTCTTGTAAAGTTTTACATTTATTAATTTAAATGTCAACTTCTTTGAACCTCCTTCCCTGACTCCCTTATCTAAAGTAGCCATGACACCCCAGAACTTTATTATATATTTTTTTATTTCCTAGGGCTTAGTGTCATCTGATATTGTCATGTTCATTTATTTGTTTACTTTTGTATTTTCTTTCCCTTCTATCTAGAATGTAAGTTTGCTTATCTTATTCACCATTAAATCTCCAGAAGTGTGTTGGCACATAGTAGGCACTAAATTTGTACTCATTAAATATAGGCGTGTGCCCTTAAAATGTGCAATCACTCTGAGGTAAAAGAAAGCACATTTCCCAAAAAAAAAAAAAAAAAAAGAAAGCATCCATTGGTATCCTTTTTCTTCTGTATAATTTGTAACTCTTCTAATGGAGTTTCTTACAATAAGTGGAATGATACTTATTCATTTATGTGTACGGGTATTCTTTTTTTAATTTTAAAATTTTATTTATTTTTAAAATTTATTTATTTTATTTTATTATTTATTTCTGGCTGCATTGGGTCTTCGTTGCTGCGTGTGGGCTTTCTCTAGTTGCAGCGAGCGGGGGCTACTCTTTGTTGCAGTGAACGGGCTTCTCATTGCAGTGGCTTCTCTTGTTGTGGAGCATGGGCTCTAGGCACGCAGGCTCAGTAGTTGTGGCACACAGGGTCAGTAGTTGTGGCACATGGGCTTAGTTGCTCCACAGCATGTGCGATCTTCCCGGACCAGGGTTCGAACCCGTCTCCCCTGCATTGGCAGGTGGATTCTTAACCACTGCTACACCAGGGAAGTCCCTGTATATAGGTATTCTTTATCTTAATTTCAGCAATTTGCTGTAGGAAGATAGACTTTTGGACTGCATTTAAACAGTGTCTTTGAGGAATACCTAATATTCCACCAGTTAGAGACAAGTTGGTAACTTCCTCTTCCTGAGTAGATAGATAGCATGCTGTTTGAATATGAAAAATATTGGGAGATGGAAGAAAATTGGTTTATTAATGTGGCAGTAGCAAGGAGTTTAGAAAAGGAGGAAATTATTTTGATGACTATAAATTGCAGTTTAGCAAACTGGAAGCAGACTACTCAATATAATGTAAAGCTAAATAAGTAAGACAATATAATTGGACATTTAATAAGCATTTGTTAGAATGAACAGAAACTGAAGCACTTTTTAAAAAATAACAACTTTGTATTATTCCATGTCCAAGAAGATTTACCAACATGAATTATCACCAAGATCCATTTATTGATTTAATTCTCCCAAGTAAAATTTAATTCATATAAATTTCTGGGTAGTTTGTAAGAAATATCTAGTAGACTTTTACTGCTTCAGAAAAATATTAAGAAATGATTGATTCTGAGTTAAATTATGCTTGTGTTTGATAGGCAAATATTCAAAATGTTATTACCTTTGCTAATAATAATTAATAGGGTTAGAGAAAACAAACTGATTAGACAAGGGTTTACTGACATTAAAAAAATCATTAAAATTATTATATGGTAATTATAAACGTTTGTTCTATGTTTACTGTGGCACATGAGATAAACTGCCTAAGATGGTTTTGGATTTGTTATGTAGGGTGAGTGAGATTAATATGTTTTAAAATGACAAGTCATATGTCATAAAAATCCTCTTGAGTTTAACAAACAGATTTTTTCTTGTTAATAAACTCATGTAATTGTATTTAAAAGGTTAATGGGGGAAATAATCTCACTCCAGGGAGAGAACTGTTAGACTCTTAGAAGCCTTTCCTTGGAGTGATAGTGAGCGACCTTTTACTGAAGGTTCTACCAAGATTATTAAAAATGGGCCAATTATGGAAAACGATTATCTTTTGAATTAACCACTGATTATCAGCTAGTTACAGAGAATATCAGTTTCAGGAAAATAAATAGATAGTAATTTGTTTCAGTGTCTCCTACATTTTTAGAAATGGCCAGAGGCTGTTAATCTCTGCAGTGTAGAATGTCTTATACATTTCTACTAATTCCTCAAGAGATTGGACTCATTTGGAAATAAGGTCACTTTTGAAATGTCATCTCTGAACAAGTAGCTTATGGTGAACTCTTACAATTATGATTACTGAATTTTTTGCCATTTTAGTCATATGGAAAAAATAAAATTGAAACAGTAAAAATCAAAGTATTATTGATGATACACATGGGAACAGCATAAAGTAGTATAACAACAGTTAGAGTAGTAAGCAATAGTTACACAAGTAGTAAAGCAGTATATTAGTTCTGACATGTGTAGTGCCTCCCAGTGGCCAGGTTCCTTCATACATAATCTCTTGTTCTTACAATAACCTTGCAAGATAAGTAAGATTATCCTGATTATTAGAGTAGGAATTCTAAACTCAAAGAGATTTAATAATTTTTTTTGTCCCACACTTAGTATGTGGCAGAGCTAGAATTCTGACCGAGGTTTCTCTCGACTCTAAATATTGTGTTTTTAAAGATTAAAATGTTTAATGACTATTTGCAAAATGTCAATATATGCCTCCTAGAATATTTATAATAATTAGATAGGACAGATACATAAAATGTACTGAGCACAGTGTCTTCCCATAGACAGTGTTGAATAAATATTATTTACCTTCATTATTACTACAATAATGATAATTTTTGATATTTTATTTTGAAGCATTCACCTCCTCAGTTTTCGAATCTATCTGTTAGGAAAATAAGCTTTATGCAACTGTTTTTGCAAAGTAGTTGTGAATATTTGAGGGGTTTTAAAAATATTTATTTATTTTCTTTATTTTTTTTGGCTGCATCGGGTCTTAGTTGCAGCATGCGGGATCTTCGTTGAGGCACGTGGGATACTTCGTTGCAGTGCTCGGGCTTCTCTCTAGTTGTGGCGTGTGGGCCCTCTCTCTCCAGTTGTGGCACACGGGCTCCAGAGCACATGTGCTCTGCAGTTTGCAACACGCGGGCTCCTCCATTGAGGTGCACAAGCTCAATAGTTGTGGCGTGTGGGCTTAGTTGATACAGGGCATGTGGGATCTTAGTTCCCTGGCCAGGGATCAAACCCACATCCCCTGCATTGGAAGGCAGATTCCTTACCACTGGACCACCAGGGAAGTCCCAATTTGAGGGTGTTGAGGGCCAGAAAAAAGTTGTGCCATTTTACAGTTCTTCCTTCATTCATGTAGTCCATTTTTCTCCAGTCCTGCTTCTACTATTTGCCAATCAATGCATCAACTCATTTTGACTTACATTTGGGTCACCAGTATTTTGCAATTGAAAGTAACAGACAAGGAAAAAGTAACAGTGAGGTATTAATTTCAAAAGAAACGGAAATATATTGCATTGTTATTATATGAAATTAATCATAACATTTTGTTAATATTTCTTTGGAGTATGGTTTGATAAAGACACTTTTGGCTATCCTGAATCATTGATGACAAATTTTAATTTTGTGTTTGATTATAATGTACAATAATGCTAAAGGAGGGAATAAGGATGTACTTAATATTTCATAACTTACTGGGTGAATTTAAGAATATCAGTTAAGCATAAAGGGAATTGTAAATTAGATCTCATAGGATCCTAACTCTTAAATGTATCATTTCTGGAATAGCTCAGGTTTTGTATAATCTATATAATCTTTTATAACTATCTAACTATGTATAAAACTATATCACTACAAACTGTATAATCTTTTAGTCTTTCATTTCCAATAGCCATTTATTTTTCTCTTCAAATACTGTAGGCAGTTACCGGCCTACTTATTTCATTTACTTATTTATTTACTTACCTATTTATTTTGGTATTTAAAACTTACTGTTTTGCTACTATTGCTCATTTATCAAGCAACATTGTGTGTGTTTGTGTGTGCATATGCAAAATAATGCACCCATATAATTATTTCCCAGGACCAAAGCTGTCATTTGAAAAGATATAAATGTCCTATTGCTACTAATTTCCATCTAATCCCTTCCTTTGCCAATTTTTGCTCTATATATCTTGGGAAATTATTATTTTTAGATTTTAATAACATTGATTCTGTTGTTTCTGCTGGGTTTGAGGGAGATAATGGTGAAGTGTTTTTTTTTTTTTTTAACATCTTTATTGGGGTATAATTGCTTTACAATGGTGTGTTAGTTTCTGCCTTATAACAAAGTGTATCAGTCATACATAAACATATGTTCCCATATGTCTTCCCTCTTGGGTCTCCCTCCCTCCCACCCTCCCTATCCCACCCCTCCAGGCTGTCACAAAGCACCAAGCCAATATCCCTGTGCCATGCGGCTGCTTCCCACTAGCTATCTACTGAAGTGTTTTAATCTCTCTAGATTTCCACATAAAACACATAAAGCAACCAGGATTATAAATCTAAAATCCTAGGAAAAATATGGGCAACAAAACTAAATGACCTCAAAATCTAAGCAAGTGGGAATAAAGCACCAGCATCTACAAGATCCATGTGGTACCAATGTAGAAGTGGAGGTCCTGAGAACAGAAGAACCCCAAAATTGTCATCAGGAATTTGGTGACGTGAGAACAGATTATTCTGAGAATAGCAGGAAAACTGGTAAGGGATTTGTAGATTCCAGTTTTCAGGTGGCCTCAAGAGGATTATCAGAAAGTCTAAAACTTCTGGAAGTAGTTTAAGGCATTGAACTCTTGAACATACCAAAGTTCTGTTCTAGTAGAAAGTCCCATATGATGAAAAAGTGTTGGGAGTAGGAAACACATTCGGGAGAACAGGGATAAGAGAAGCAAAGAAAGAGACTATATAAAGTAAAAGTGAGAGAAGGAAAGTTAAGACACAGAAGTCAGCAAGTACCAAGGCATATATTTATTGCTTCAGTAAAGATAATGGACTCATAGAGCCTTAAAACTAGAAAATTATTCTAGTCTGCCTCTCCCTCCTACAAATACAGAAAATTTCACTTTACTATAAAGAAAAAGAGGAATGGGAAAGTATCTTGGTCAAATTTCATACAAATATACAGATTATTTTAAGAGCAAAAGAAAAAAGAAGTAGAATAACATCTTGCAGAAAAAGTATAGACTAATATTTCAAAAATGAACTAAAGATATTAAGAAAAGAGTAAAAGCTATGAAAAAGCAGTACAAATCAGAAATTTTAAAGTCATAAGTTAGATTATTAGAATAACAAAATTTTGAAAGAAAGGTGAAAGTCAAGTAAGAATTAAAATTAACAGAAAAAGCATTTCAAAAATTAGAAAATAACTATGAGACACAGGAATATAGAAACAATCTAAATAAAATCTTGAGAAAATTGAAGAAATAATAAACATTTTAAAATTCAAAAAGAAAGAATGAGATAAAGAAGATATGACAGAAAGTTAAATATGTAAGATTTATGCAAAGAAGGTACAACGTATGAATAGTAGAATTCCCTGTGGAAGAAAAATAAAGTAATGGAACAGAGTAAGTATTAAAAACTATAATTCAAGCATATGTTTGATATTAAAAGAGAATTTAAGCTACATATGAAGTGGTGTACATATCTACATATCTGGGAAAATCAAGCTGGAGTTTCCAACACTGAGATATATCCTCTTAAAAGTACTGGACTTGGGGGAAAAAAAAAAGAAAGAAAGAAAATCTTTTGGCCATCTAGACAAGAAGACTAATTGCAAAGTTAAAAATCAGACCATCATCAACTCCTTTGAAAGCAACACCTTTTATTTGTTAGACAAAAATAGAATATAGTAAGAAATTTAAGAAAAGAAAATATTAGTCAAAGATTGTAAATTCAACCCAATAAACTTCAAATATAAAGCCCACAGACAATCTTCTATGGACGTTCAGTAATTTAGCAAATATTGTTCCTGAGGCATCTATTAGATAATGAATTCAGACAATCTAAATGATTGAAAAGCCATCAACATAAGGACCAGTGCTGATACTGAATATATTTACCTGTAGATCTCTGATTAAATGATGGATTATAAGAAAATAAGTATTGTATATAGTGGCTATACATTCTAACAGTGTATGTTGTGCAATTATTAAACATTGAGACAGAATAAGGAAATTATATGAAAAGTAGAATGCTTATTGATTGTCTTTCAGATATTAATTTGGAGTAATATGATATCACTTTAAATCAGATCATGAGAAGAGGGAGGCTAAGGAAGTAAAACTGGATGGTTCAGGAGTTCATAAATGTTGATACTGGATAATGGATAAATGGAGTTTCACTATACTATTATTCCTACATTTGTATATGTTTGATGCTTTCCATAGGAACATTTAAAAAAAGATAATCCCTGAGAAGAGTTTAGTTAATTTATTACAGGAATTTCCATTCTTTAGGGAGGAGCAATTACTGATCCATTTATGCTTCAGTGAGTAGACCTGGTGGTGTCTTAGACGGTGTTTCTTTTTCTGTCAGCCAAGTTACATTGCCCCTTTAGTTTTCACTGTTAAGTCATACATATCAGCATGAAGAGATTTTAGATGGCTGTCATTAAAATCCCTTGTTACTATCACCTCTGCTAAATCCCCACCCATACACATACACTTATAAGTTAATTTAACAATTGACAATTAGCTTATTGGTTTAGTTATGGGCATCTATATATTTTTAGAAACAGTTTTAATAGTGTAAAATGACTCCTGGTAGACTGTTAGACTCTGGTGTATTGTTTTCAGGCTCTTGGAATTACTATGCAGTGTACCTTTCACTTCTGCCACTGAAAACATGATTTTTAGTTTTATTATGGTTCTGGTCTAGAATGTGATGATCCCAATTGTACAGTTACTAAATCAGTCTTCTGTCAATTCAGAAATCTGGGAAATTGAAACCATTTTGCCTTTACTTTCAAACATTGCTTCATTTCTTTTTCATTTTGAAACTGTTCTGTTGTGTATCACTGTCTAATAGATGACCAGGTGGTGCTATTCAAAAGCTCCAATTTGTCCTCAAATCAAACTTCAGTGAAAGGAACTTCAGGAAAATTCACACTACTAAAGGTTATGTTTTAAAAAGTTGCTGTTGTTTACATTTACTTTAAGATATTTATAAATTCTCTTTATCATTTTAAAAGGAATTAGGGGAATTCCTCTTCACTGAATGCATTTTTTTTCTGTAAATTGAAGCTAATTGTTAATCAAGTTATCTTTGGATATTCATGCTATGTGATTTGTAGGTTGAAATATTCATCAATATAGAATTTGACTGTTTTAATATATCTGCACTAAGTTGAGAAAATACGCAGAAAATTAGATATAAGAAAGCTGACACCCATGTCATCCACCCTAATTACACTGGTACATCTACCCCAGCTCACATCTATGGCCTTATATTCACTTCATGACTGGGTGACAGAAGAGGAAAAATGCTGAATTTTGTTCATGGGGCTCAAATGGGCAAGAAAATAAGAGTCCACTTCCTTGCTTCAATTCAAGACAGGACAAAATAATTTTCGGAGAGCTGGCTTCAGAATTACCATGGGCTCTGCTGAGGCCTCTTTTGTAACTAGCACAGTTCAACTTCTTTTTCTGCTTACTTATCCTTCCCTCACTTCCTTGTGGGTGTAGTTTTCTGGAAGTATTCTCCAATAAAAAATTTCCATACAAATCTTCTGCTTGGAGTCTTTCCTGGGAACCAGACCTACTACATTATGTATTAATTATAAATTAATTTTGATATATTAGTTTAAAACAGTTTAATGTTATTACTCAATTACTAGTCTTAATTTTACACAAGGGACTTCATAGTATATAAGAAGATATTATGACATTATTTCCCAATTTGTCAAACATTGACCATTGAGTGTTTTCATGGTATATTATGGTAATATTTCATGGTAATATATATTTAAGTTTCTCTTACCAAATTAGTTTCACATCCTCAATAATTCAGTGAAGAAATTGTAGGGACATTGCAGCAGGTGTTTGTGTAAACTCCAGAGGAAAGTATATTTTTTCATCAGATCACCAGAAGACACTGAAGATAATTGCAAAGAACCAAATGGCCATAAATTAGCTGTAAAAATAACATGGTGTGAAAAAATTGCTTTATCTGCGGTGGGTCCCCCAGATGTCAAAGAAAATTTGTTTTATATGCCGCTGCATTGACTGCAATTATCCAATATCCAAGCCTTAATATACTTGATTTTGACTTTCAAAAAATGATTATATTCCCTTCTGTTATCACTGATTCATTCAACAACACTCATGACGTGGTGAAATATTCTTCATGATTTAAGGCATTAAGTAGCATATTAGTCTCCAAAATGTAAGTCTTTCTTTAAAATACACTAGACATTGTAACTCAGAGTGTACTCTGTGCATCAATATTTTCAACATCACCTAGTAGCTTGCAGAAATGCAGAATCCTGTCATCCCCAGGCATTAGACAATGGAGTCTGAATTTTAGCAAGTCTTCCCCAGATGATTATACACATATTAAAATTTGATGAGCATTGTACTAGAGAATAATTATTCTGGAGTTCTATCAATAAATTTTAAAATTTCATTTCAGTGAAATTAGAGATTTCATGATGAGACTCCAGGCTGATCCCAGTCTAGGTCATCTGGAAATGCTACTTATTTCTTGAAAAACTTAGTGAAAACAATACTTCACCTGGGAGGTCTTCACTTTTCCCTAAACAAAAGCAAGAGCTTTTCTCCTTTCTTTTGCGCTGCCCTGTGTACTTCTGAAGACCCTGTATTTTCCTTATCATAAAACACACCACAAGAAACTGTTGTCTATCTTTCCTGTGTAGTGGACACCTATTGAATAGTAGTCCTATCACCCTTGTCTGGTAATTTCTTTGCATTCCCATCTGCGTGTTTGTAGCAGTCACCGCAATTTATGCCCCTTTCTCTGGCCGTAGAGGATTGGTCCAGTGGTAAGCATCTCATTCAGATTGTAGGGTCTCTTCTTTGGAAATTTTGGAACTTACAGAGAGTTCAGATACCTAGACTATCACATATAACCTGGGGAACTGTTTATGGTATCCATTTTCTGCTATGAGATCCTGGAAGCATAAATCAGTTTGCAATAGAAGATTGCAAATGCAATAGATACTCACAAAGAAAAGCAGGATTGAAGAAAATAGAGAAGGATTTTTGGTTTCATAATACTAATCTAGGCCTTGGTTCCATTCTTAAGTTGCTGCATCCTTGTCCTAGAGCCTATGGAGAATCCCACTTTGTTGACAAAGTTCTCTTTTTTTCTCCTGAGCTAGTTCAAATTGAGTTTCTAATATTTGCAACCAAAACAATATTAATATACTCTAAAACACTGTAGACTTTGTGAAGGCAGAATTCTTTTATGTCTTGCTTGGTGCTCTAATCACAACAGCTAAAACAGTTTCTGGTGCAAATTAGCTCTCAAAAAGTGCCTATTAACTATCTGTTTAATGAATAGATAATATCCCATATCTGTACTGTTTACCTTTAATGGTTTTATGTGTCTATAAAAGTGTGATTCATTTTAATTCTTCCAATTAATTTTTATACTCTGGAATAACCCTCGATATCATACCTTGTTTTATATCTCTAACACTTCTGTTGCAGCGCACATTTGTTGATTGGGCCAGTCCAACACCCTTTTTCTGCTTTGGTTAATAGACCCCTATTTCCCGTGGGAAAGTCATTTCATCGGATTTGCGTTGTAATGCCCTTGCTCTCTCCCTGTCAGCCAGTATTGGACACATTACCCAAGTCTTGGATAATTGGAGTATCCATTTCCACATTGGACATAGCAACAAGTTCAGGAATGAGTGCAGGTCTCTGGTTGAGCCCATGAAGTCCTCCCTGATAATTTTTCTGTAGGAACTAAGGGGAAAGATTTTTTTTTCAGAGTATACAAGTTAAGGGCTGACACATAGATACTCTTGGTCTAAAATTTGGAGTGATAGAATGCTATGATATCACTAATGGCCCTGGTTCCCAGTGTGACTGAGACCAGTGTCACAGTTAATTGTGCCAATTAGTTCCTCTTGGGCCTTCGGGTAGTTTGCATACAAATTTGTTATCTGAAAGAGTTCTGAAAAATACATGTCTACTACACACACAAACGCACACACATGCTATTCCATTGCTAGTTCAAAGCATATGACAGAATTTCTCAGAGAAAAGACATAATCTTTTATTAATAAAACTGCTTGGGAAGAGACTTGGTTGTGGAAATATAGTTTTTAGGGCATGATTAGGTTGGTATAAAAATGACAGGAAGATAACTTAATTGTTTTGAAATTAAGAATTTATTATTTTGGGGAGCATACCTACAGAGGCAGTGATAAGAATGTAATGGTGCAAAGGGAAATGAGAGAAGATGAGAGCAGGAAAAGAGAGATAGACCCAGCAAGATGGCAAAAGCCTGTGAACCTGAGAGAGGAAATCTTCAGTGAGAGATTCCCAGGGCAGCTATGACTCAGGGATTTTAAGAACAAGAATAGCTAAATTTAAATTTTATATTGTATACTGGAAGAAGTTGCACTGTAAATTTTTATTATTTCTCCCAACCATCAAAGTGTGACTTCTAGGCAAAGAGCAGGTAAAAATATATTGGAAACAATACAGATTTTCAGTAATGTGATTTGTTTAAAAACAATATTTCAAAAATAATAATTTGCCTGTATGCAAAAAAGTAACCAGTTAGAAAATATAATGGAAAAGAAAAACATTAGATAGGGGCACAAGAATTAAATAACAAGGAATACACTCTACAAGAAACTTTCAGAAACTATATGGATAAAACTTTAAAACTCTGTCAAGGAACAACAAAAGAAAAGGCTTGAATAAATAGATTAAAATGCCTTTTTAATAGAGGTAATAGTCAAAATGACAATTCTTTTGACTTAAGCTATGAAAACAACATTTAGAAATTTATGAGGTGACTGATAGCTCACCAAGAAGAGCACACACGCAGAAACTGCAATGGCTGGGGGCAAAATCTAGCATGTTAAAGATGAGGCGACTAAAATAGTATATACATGTCAATGGAAGAGTGTAGGACCAAAAAACTAGCGTTAAGTATACTATTGATACATTGGGAAATATATCCTCATATGTATGAGAATTTGGTACGTGATAAAGGTGACATTTCAAGTTAGTGGTAAAAAATGGACTCTCTTAAAAATGTTTTGGGATAACTAGCAAGCTTTTCTGAAGAAGGCTTTGAAGATGCAAAGAGGAAAGAAAGAAGGAAGAAAGAATGGCAACCCCAGAAAATATATAATCTGTCACAAGAAACTAAAAACTAGATATTATATAGAACCAAAGCCACAAGCAAATAAACCAAAAAAGAGAATTGAGGATATTTGCAAACACATGATGACAAAAAGTTAATTTCCATCATAAAGTACAGTTACAAATAAAATAATACAACTGTTAGAAAAATGGGTAAAGAATAAGAATAAGTAAGTCACAGAAAAAGAAAACAGAAAATATCTAGTAAAAAAAGAAACAGAAATATCTAGTAAACATTTGAAAATATGTGGCCATAGGAGTGCATGAATGGTACCACATTTAGAAGCTCTATTAATGTAACTTTATAAAAGGTTAAAGAGAAGGACACCACTGTCATCTCAACAGATCAAGTAGTAAAGTGTTTTACAAAATTTACCTCTCATTTCTGATGAAGATATTTCATAAATAAAACATAGGAAGGAATAAAATGTGATTAGTGATTGTATCTAAAACTTTCAGTAGGCAAATAAATTGTTGTGAAACATTAAAATTATTTCCAATAAATTCAGGGCCATTTAGAAGTTTACCACAAGGTGGCAGGGTACAAAATTAATATATAAAACTGAAACTCCTAAAAAACAACAATAACTAATTCTGAAATGCAAACAAAGTATATAAATTCCTTAAAAATGGCAATAAAATCTATAAAGTATGTATACACTGAATCAGAAATGGACAAACCATGTATTAAAAAAATTATAAAAGAGGTACTAAAGACATTAAAGGAAAAACTAGAAAAATCTTCTATTCACGGCAATGAATAGTTGCTATGAATGAATATGGTAAAAATACCAGTTCTTCAATCAGTCTATAGATGTACTATCAATACAATTTCAATTAAAATTGTTCTAGAAATTTTTCATGGAACTTGGCAAACTTATTCTAAAATTCATGTCAGTTTAGCGAGATCAGCTAAGTTAACAAAGAAAGATAGAAACTTGTTCTGTCAAATACCAAAGATTCTTTTAAATCCGGGAAGTTTAAAAGTGAGATTTGGGGGGCTTCCCTGGTGGCGCAGTGGTTGAGAATCTGCCTGCCAGTGCACGGCACACGGATTTGAGCCCTGGTCTGGGAAGATCCCACATGCCGCGTAGCAACTAAGCCCGTGCGCCACAGCTACTGAGCCTGCGCGTCTGGAGCCTGTGCTTCGCAGCAAGAGAGGCCGCGACAGTGAGAGGCCCGCGCACCGCGATGAAGAGTGGCCCCCGCTCGCCGCAACTAGAGAAAGCCCTCGCACAGAAACGAAGACCCAACACAGCCCTAAATAAATAAATCAATTAATTAATTAAAAAAAAAAAGTGAGATTTGAATGCCTCCAATATTAAAGTTAGATCTGTGTCTCACATCTTTTAGAACAATGATTTCCATGTATATTAAACACGTAAAAGGAAAAAAATATTTCAAATATTGGCAGATTATAAAAGAAAATATTTATGATTTTAAGACAGGGATGACCATCTTAAGTTCCAAAATGAGCAAGAGACATGAAATAAAATATTTTTAAATTGACATTTGAAAGTAAATTTCTGTAAGATAAATGACATGATAAACAAATTTAAGGAAAAAAAAAGAAAAAAGGGAAACTGAACAACAAAAATACAAGCTACAGACTGGAAATTTTATTTGTAACACACATAGCAAACAAAGGAATGAGAGCAGAATGTGCAAAGTTTCCTATAGATTAATTTTTAGAAAAGCCATAGTATTGAAATTGACATATGGCAAAGGATACAAAGAGAAAAGCACAGAAGAGGAAATTCCAGTGGCCATTAAAAAATGTAAATATCAATCTCTCTAATAGAGAAAGACAGTGATAATAACAAAACACTAAGTTTTATAACAACTAGTGTATGTGAAGATGTGGTGAAGTTGGAACCTTCTATACTCCTTTGAGTATGCAAATTTTAAAAGCCACTTTGAAGAAAAATGTGGCAGTGTGTGTGTATATATATATATATATATATATATTTTTTTTTTTTTTTTGCCAAAGGAGAATGAAAAACAGACTAGATTTCCATTAATGTGAGAAGAACAATTGTGGAAGTTAATTCATTCAAGGCAATTATGAAAAGCTTCTTTACTATACAGTCAAATTGCCAAAAGTCAATGCACAGAATAATCAATTTGCCAAAGTTAAAATTCTTTAATTTTAAAATTTACAACAATATGTATGATTTGGGACTTTTCAAACAATTGGATAGTTAACAATTTTTTTTTTTTTCCTTGGCAGCATTTTAAGAAATGTCCAATTGTGCTTCATCAACTTGCAGCTGCAGCAGTGAGAGAAGATGCTGCCAGGGACCAAAAAACAGTCAGTAAACAAAACAGAAGCCCAGAATGATGACACCAGTGATCTGGTGAGTATGGGGCAGAGATAAGAGGAGTTTGAAGGGCACATTTTCAGAATATTATTCCCAGCTTCTGAAAAAATGAAATATTTTTAGATTCTAAATGTATCAACTTAAATTTTGCAGAAATCTATAGAAGCTGATAAAGCTTACCTCTTCACATTGTTGTAAGTGTTCTATAAATAGTTAAAATTTAGAAAGTACATATTACAATTTTTTTATTTGACATATTGATCATTTGGTGAAATGGTTCTCAATGAATTGGCTTTTGGTGAATTGGTTGAATAAAGTGTGCTATATTCATATAGAATAATGCAATACGGTTAAAAGAACGAAGTAGATCACATCATGTGATATGATGTTATTTATTAAGTAAAAGCCACATTGAACAAAATGATACGTTTCTTCAGATATGAAGAATTAGGATGTATTTTCAAATAATAATAATAATAATAATCAGGCTGTCCCTGGCAGAGGGGAGAGATTTTAGCCCCAAGTCTTAAAAGTAAAACTTGTTAATTTATTACTCAGATAATTAAAGATGAATTAATTTTTTATTTATATACAATAAGAAATTTAATTTATACTTTGCCTTCTTTGGGGATTTTGGCTAAGGCCCCCATGTTGAGCACAATGACTGATAAGGTTCCAAATATCCTACAGCAGGATGTTAGAAAACAGAGGTTAAAAATACATAGCATAACAAGGTTTGTGGCCTTTGGCCCATACCCAATACAGGCTATACAGAGTTGAAAAAAATCAAGAAGCATTTAACAGGGCAATGTCTATAAATAAATTTTTTTGGTCCAAAACGGGAGTGCTGTGCACTCTCCCTTCCCACTCTAGGGAATGAGCAAAGCCTTCCCCTATACATAAATTAAGACAAGTGAGGGGACTGTTTGGAACATTCTGCTGCCTTGGGAGTATGATGATCCAGAGAGCTCTTGGGAGAATGTGACCAGTGTCTCCTGGATTTGGGGAAACACTAAGTCCTTTTGCTTGAGTGAAGAACCTATAAAAGTTTCCCTGGGAGGCTACTGTGATTGGCAGGATAATGCTACCTTCTCCAAAAGATGACTACATCCTAAACCCCGGAAATTTACATGACAAAAGGGACTTTACAGATATGTTTAAGGATCTTGAATGGGGAGATTATCCTGGAGAAATAACAAGGATCCTTATAAGAGAGAGACAGGAGTGTCAGAGTGAGAGAAGGAGTTGTGACAGTGGAAGCAGAGGTTGGAGTGATGTGCTTTGAAGATGGAGGAAGGGGCCACAAGACAAGAAATGTGGGCAGTCTCTAGAAGCTGGAAAAGGCAAGGAAATGGATTCTTCACTAGAGCCTCCAGAAAGAATGCAGCCCTGTTAACACCTTGATTTTAGTCCTATAAGATATATTTTGAATTTCTGACTTCCAGAGCTGCATGATAATGCATTTATGTTGTTTGATCAAAAAAAAAAAGTGTGGCAATTTGTTACAGCAGCAATAGGAACTAATGCAAATACTACCTTCAAGTGACAATCATGGTGTTAAGAAAGCCATGTATGTGTCCTGCCATACCTCCTCCCTGTGTGATCTGAGGAAGGGAGGGGCAGAAACAGAAGCAGGGCAGAAGATTGAACAACAACAGCAATAACAACAGCAAAGAAAAACAGGAACAAAACAAACAGAAGAAAGTGTTATGGTCTTGTTACCAAACTCAAGTTTGGCTACTCAGTACTCAAGAGACAAGTGTTGGTTGGAAAGGAAAGGTTGCTTTATTCAGGAGGCCAGCAACCTGGGGAGAAATCAGACTCTTGTGCAAAAACCAACTCCCAAAATTCTGCTCAACCATGAAAGTTTTTAAAGGGAGAATCATTTGGGAGGGGGTCAGAGTCTTTGTTATCATCTACTGGGTGCAGACTTTTTTCTGATTGGTTGGTGGTGAGGTAACAGGGTGGCATTTGAAGTATCTTAGCCTCAGCCTGAAGTTACCATCCTCTGCCTGGGTGAGGGCCTTATCCTACAGAGGAGCTCAAAGATATTCCTTGGGGAGGAACCAGGACCCTGCTTTATTGCTGCACTATTGTTTCGTGACTGCTCTTCCTTTGTTTCTGCCTTCCTTCCCTTCCCTGATTAGCAACTGTTTGAATCTGCCCTTTGGAACTCAGGGAAGGTCAAGGAGGCTGAATGAAGCCTAGTTCCCACAAACAAGAAATGGGGCATGCGGAAAGGATTTGTACCTGAGAGAGCCCCACAGGGTCCTGCTTGGTATCAGTCTGAATATTTGTATTCCCACCACAAATTCATATGTTAAAACCTAATCCCCAGTGTGGTGGTATTTGGAGGTGGGGGCCTTTGGGAGGCAATAAGGTCATAAATGGGATTAGTGCCCCTATAAAAGAGGCCCCAGAAAGGTCCCTTGCTCCTTCTACCATGGGAGGATACAACAAGAAGTCTGCAACCAGAAGAGGTTCCTCAACTGACCATGCTGGCACTTTGACCTTGGACTTCCAGCCTCTTGGACTGTGAAAAATAAATTTCTATTGTTCATAAGCTACCTAGTCTATGATACTTTTGTTATAGCAGCCCAAACTGAGAGGAAAGAAAAGGAAAAAAAGACAAAAGAAGAGAAGAAAAGAGACACACCCATCTCCCCAGTGCAGGTTCTCTAGTCTATATCAGTCTTGATGTTACTGAACTCAGGTTCAGCTGCTTGCCACTCAAAAGACGATAATCAAGAGGAAAGTGTCAGTCAAAAGGAAAGAGGCTTTAATCAGAAAAGCTGGCAATCTGGGGAGAAGGTGGACTCATGTCCTGAGACCAGCTCCAAAGATTCTGCTCAGCCAGGACAGTTTTTAAAGTGAAAAAAAGGGAGAGGTGTTGAGAATCTCAGTGAATCACTGGGGCAGAAGGTTGGGTTCGGCATCATTCTCCATCGTGTGCAGACTGGCTGACTCTCTCTTCAGATGTTATCTTGCCTGCAGATCTGCCTGCAGGATTGCTAAGGAGGTTGTTGGGGCTAGAGAGCTAGTCATTCTTTAACTACTTAATTATTTATTCTTTTTATCTAGGAAAAGAATCAACAAGTTAAGCAAGGCATGGTATGCATTCAGGAGAGCAAACGTCAGGAGTTAGTTTAAATTGCCTAGTGATCTAATTCCTATAATTAGGTTCTTTCAAGGTTAGAGGGGGACAGAAATGGGCAAACAGGAAAGGGGCAAAAGAGCTGATTTCATTGAGTTGAGGAAAAGCAGAGAATTTTGGTTGCTGTAATGTCTAGGTCCATTCAATATAGTATTATACACACACACACACACACACACACACATATAACACATATATATGTGTGTATATATATATATATATATAGTTGGTTGGAGAATGAATTAAGAGGTAAGGTATGAAAGATTGTCACATTTTACTTCATAGAAGTAATTGTTTTAAAATTAGTTTAAATGTATGTTTTATTTTTAAATTACAGTATTTAAAGAATTATCTGTTTAGATCTAGATGTAGGTATTGGTGACATGAAATAAAAACTGCTTTGTTTTCCATTTTAATCACCATGGGACAGAGAAACTCCCACATCTATATGAGGTGAGATATGACAGAGATCAATAATTCAGTATAAGCAGGAAATGAGCAATTGTTTTTAATAAAATATATAGCATTACTAATATTCCCTGGTAATATTGATCTGGGTATGAATGAGGGTGATGTGTTTCCTACAACTAAGGGAAGAGTAATTTGAGTCATTTTTATTAAGACATCCTGGGACAGGATGATCACAAAAACTGGAGAACTTGTTTGAATTTGAGTTCAAATTCCAAATGGAAATTTGTGTGTGTGTTTAAATTTATTTCACTCTCTTCATGTGACATTCCTTTAGACTTCAGGATGTTCCAGATGTCCACAGATCATTCAACTATCTAAATGCTTAAATTATATCCTAGAAACTACCAGAGAATAAGGCTGTTTAGAATAAACCTTTAATCCTGTGGTTAACAGTAATTGTGAAAGGAAGAGACATTGGAGGTCTGCACAGGCTGAGCATATGAAGGAAACTCCAGCAGAGAGAGAGGAATAGTATGAGCTAAGACCTAAGGGTGAAATGATACAGCTGAAAATGTGGTGTGTGCTTAGTATAAGGTGGAGAGAGCAGGTCAGCTGACTCCTGAATGACATCACCCTCCCCCCACCCCACCTCCCCACTCACCAGCATAAATGTCCTCTTCCAGATAAGTCGTTGAGTGGAGAGAACAAAGACTTTTCATCCATCTTTGTCGTTCACATTCACATTCATAGGCTTCACACCTGGTTTGTTTGCTTTCACAGAACAAGAATTCCTCTTGCTTGAAAAATCTTAAATTCTTAAAGCTGGGACACTCCTATCTCCTCACAATATTAATCTATAAACCATTATTTGTGGTCACAGTCTGGTTTCCTTGTTTCTTGGCTATTATAGAGAGACTGAAATTTCAATGATCATTTTGTAAGAATTGTTTCATCATGCTTGAGTTGAATTGGCTCCTTGGGAGGCTTAGCTCAATGAGTATATGCTAAGGTGAAATGTGTTTCTTCTGTGGTGTGTCGGGTATCTCTGCAAGCTAAGGAACAGAAGACCTTCGGGGAATGTGAGTTTCTGAAAGCCGGGTGAGAGGATTTATGCATGAAGACATTGAGCTGCCATCCATCATGTGGGTGGGTGAGATTCCTCTTTATATTATTATAAAATATAGCAACAGTAAATATAGAACAAGTTGTCTTCTTCCAAAATGAGGTTATTGCTGTGGTTTTCCCCCAAGTTTTATGTCGTTTGAAGGACTTGCTTGACTTCCTTCTTTTGTAGCTGCTTTGTGCTATAGAGTCTCCATTTCAACACCAGTATTAGAATCTCCGCCACTTAGAGGTATTTTATTTTCACAATTTATTTGTATGTCTATCAAAAATAATGGACTAAATTGCTGAGCAGTTAATTTGTATTAATTTTGAAGAATGCGTTTCAGTTTTCAATGATGTTAATAAAGACTGTAGTTTGAGGGGAGAATATTCTATCAAACACAAAGGTTTTTCAATCTTTTGCCAATACAGTAATCTTTTGCAAAAGAACAGAAAGCATTTTGAAAGCCCCAGTGTCTAAAATCTTTTTTAATTGAAATTCTCTTAAGTGTAACACTTAGTTTAATGGGGTACTATATGGCAACTTTGCTCCAAGAAAATGGCCATTCCTAAATATCATGACATTAAAGCATGAAATAAAGAATGTTCTATGACAACTTTACAATATATTGAGTACACCAAATGAGGTAATGATAGCTAGGTATTTTGTACTAATGGATTCATTATATTGATGCATGGTATGGTGAAACATAGATTCCACCTTTCCTTTTGCTCAGTTTTAGAAAATACAACTATGGTAATTACAGAAGAATACATTGAAATAAAAGTTGTTGAGATGTTGTGTACTTCCTATGGCAATACTTTCATTCAAATAAACTCAAATGTTTCATTGAAATTCAATATGAGAATAGATGTTTTGTAATTGTAAATATGAGAAAATCAGAATTCAGATTCTGGCTTTTCCTCATGAATTTTCAGACTCTCAATTTTTTTCACTGACCCAAATGAAGATTACAGTACCTATCCCTCTGTGTTACCATGAAAATTAAATAAGTATTGTAAGGACTTAGTATAGTGTTTAGTATTGAGTCAGTTAAGAGGTGGTGATTGTCATTAGTATTATTATCATGATTATTATTAACATTCCAATGGGTTCAGACATTCCTGTAGACTTTTTGTATGTTATTTTTCATTTGAAGTTTGTTCTTTTAACTATTAGTTACCTCTACATAGTTATTGTTTCTGACTTGTACAGAGAGGCAAATGGTATGCCAAATTGGAGGGACAAAATTGGTTAACTCAGAATTGGACACATTAAGGCCCAAGAGCGAAATAAATTATTTAGTTGGATAACTAAAGATATCTAGTGGGGAACTAGATATACCTAAGTAAGCCCAAATACATAAGTGGTCTGGACTGGACTGATCCTTGCAGATTGTCATCACCCAGAGGTAGCTCAGCTGCATATCTTCAGCGTTTAGTTGCCCAACTTATAACTGATACTCAGTAAATGTTTATTCCTTGTACTTTATTATGACCTCCTCTCTTCCCATGATGAGGTATGAGGTAAGACCGAGAAGCCAGGCAAACAGAACTTCTGTAGTATCAGATTGGTGAGCCTGCCCTTTTTTAATCCCACTTTACACTGAAGTTTACCTTAATCAAGGTTTTTGAGGCCTAGGCCATAGCTGATATGCACAAGCATTCATGAGTCCAAATACGGGTTAGCGAATTCACTTTTTTTGTGTGTGGTTATAAAAGTCATAAACTCTTTTAACAAATAACTTTGAATCTAAAGGGTAAAAAATTGGGATAAATATCATTAAAAATGAAATTACAAACTGTATGATGTAAAGAGAACAAAATCAATTCCAATTAATTCTATCAGTGAAATTGGATTGATACAATTTTTTATATCATACCTTATGGTTTTAATCTTGATAACATTTGTAACTGCTAGGATTTTACAGAAAAAAGCCTCTTCAGAGCTGACTGTCTCATCCTGCTAAATTCTTTAGTCATAGCCACAGTTCCTTTCTTTGTGCACATTACAATAGTAGAATATGACATCTTAGTTACTCAGTAAAACCTGCAAAATTTCAACTTTGCAAAGCAGTCTGGGACACCTGCATATCACAATGATATGAAAGCATGGTTCCCCAATTCTAACTGCATTTTAATATAAGAAAGTATTAGTGAATTAAATATGCTTAAATTTTAGGAACTAATCAACCAACATTATTTTAAAGCACATATGCTATGCCTTCTACATTTCTAAGAAGTTGATAAATAAGACAAATCCTTACTCTGAAGAAACTGACGATAAGGTTGAGAAAGCAAAGTGAATTAAATAGAGAATTGTTCACAACAAAATATGTGATATTGGGTAGGGAAGTTAAGCATGGTTGGAATTATTAGACAGGGACAAATTTTGATGGGAATGTTTTAGCTTGTTATTTTGGGTTGAAGTAAGAATAGAGAACATTAGGAAAGTGAAAGGTTAACTTTTCCTCTTTTAGGTATTTGTGCTATAAAAACAAAGAAACCAGAATGAAGAGCCTTGTGGTAAGGAGGTGGTCTGTGAAGACTCTGCTAACAGATTGATTATAACAATGCCCTTTGAGACATATAACAATGTTATGGTAAATGATTTAATAAACTAGAAGATGTGACAGTAATTTATATTTTTGTCACATGTTGATACTAGTCATTTTTCTTTCCCAGAGAGTCAGTTTGAAGTTGAGTTTGGATATGTGACAGACACTATGCTAGGTGTTGAGAACATGAGAAAGGAATAAGAAATAGACCCTTTTCTCAAAGAATTCCTTTCCAGTGCCATTTTCTTATTTTGGTCACTGTCATCTTTCATTTGGACTTGTAGACTAACTTCCCTAGTCTCTCTCCCCATTCAATCAATCATCCACAAGCTGTCAAGAATAGTTTTCTAAATTACAAATCTAATTGAGTTACTGTTCTGCTTAAAATTCTTCAGTGATTTCCCATTGCATATTGAATAAAATAGAAGTCCTTTAAACTGACAAGAAGTTTCTTAACAGTTTGATATTTTTTCTTGGCCATGGATTATTTACTGCTTCCCAAATATACCTTATTTTTTCATGACTCAGGGTCAAAGAGAGTGTCTTAAATATATTTCGCTGTAATATGATTTTTTTTCAATAAATTCGACTCACCTCCTCATTTATTCTCTCTCTTTTGGACATGATGCGTAAGTTGAGACATCATACTCTCAGGTTTCACACTGTGGTGATTGGTAGTGTGGATGTCAGGGTGACGTATGTGATGGTGTAGGGACTTGCCTGTCAAGCTGAGCAAGTAGTTTGCCAGTAATGTGGAGTTGATGAAGGTTGGATTTTTATCCTACTACATTAGTTTCTAGTAATTAACTTAGAAGAGTGTTTCAAGGCTGTAGTATCAATTGAACCAATGTTAGAATGGAGGTGGAGGAACAGTTTAGGAGCATATTGAAATAATCCAGACATAAGTGACTATATCCTGTATTGAGATGGGCTTATTAAAAAACTAAAGACAATAAAGCTTATGATCATTTATCTGGGAATCTAAATATAGGAATTATGCAAATAATAAAATATTCATAATATTTTACTATAACTAACCATAAGAGTTTTAAAAAATATAGTAATAAGTGATTTGTCAGCTAGATGGTGTGATTTGACAGCTTCTCCAAAAAACAAAAAGTTGGTCCAAGCTGCCAGAGTTGACTGATCCATACAGTATAGATAGGAGAGCCAAAACAAGATAAACAGATTTTAAAAATGCCTCTCAGATTATTTCTTGATGTGAAAAAATCGAATAAGTTTAATGGAACAAATTTATTTACTACTGAGTAGGAGATATTTTAGTATCTCTATTCTATAAGAAACTGAAAAAAATTTAAAAAGAAAAGACATCTAAAGAACATTGTATTTACGCAAATATTATTTTATTAATTAATAGTCAAAGCACTGTGACAGACCATGAAAATAAATATTTGTGTTTTATTATTCTGGTGTAGTTTCTTTTACCAATAGCTGGGATGACTACATAAAATAGAAGTAGAAAAATGGAAATATTTTCCTGTAATGGTCGAAGAGTGCGGCTTCATAATACTTGAATTAGGTAAAAACTGTAAAGAGGATTAAATAAGATTCAATACAATAAGTATCAGGCAGTTTTCACTTTTCTAGGATAGTATCATATTATAGTTATTTGCAGCTTAAATTTGCAGGGAAGTCAATCACTTTATGTTCATAAACGTCTGGTCTCCTCTTTCCCTGGTTTTTCAGTAGTTTTCAAATACATAATCCTGTACTCAATTTAGGAATATGTCCTTTGGTTTATATTTGTGAGTCTCTGGGAGCCGGTAACTTGGCCTTGTGGTCCTGTGTTTATGACATAGAAGCGTCAGGTGAGGAAAGAAGTTGACAGGACAGGAAAAAAAATTGAAAGTAAAGGGTAAAGATGTGAAGAAATGGTAGATATGAGGAACTGTTTGGTGAAGAAATATTTCGTACATGAAATGTCAAGGGAATTATGACATTATATTTACCTATGGATAGCTTTGAGATATCCCTTGAGATATATTTTTAAAAAATAACCTGTACTTCCTTGGAAAAATGTCCTATTATTATATTATGGCATCTTGGTACCACATCATATAAATGAAGAACAGACCAAGTGGAATGAACTTTTCTAGGAAATGACTCAGTACTCTATCAATCTTTATGAATAAAGTGCCCATTATTTGAATGGATAGCAATGCTGAACCTGACCTTGTTATCACAAGTTTGATATACTGCCAGCCACTCTGTAGATCACAAGCTCAGGGTCATCAAATGAAGGTTTATGTTCTTAGACTAGAGAGTTGTGTAGCCATACTATTTATCATGAAGATCCATTTATTATTTAACTTTCAAAAAAATGAAATAATAATCTGTAAATCTGATTTTACCTCTCATGCAACCCATATCCCATCCAAGTACCAACCTGGCCTGAACCTACTTAGTTTCCGTGATCAGACGTGAATGGACGAGATTGGGTGTGTTCAGGGTGGTATGGCTATAGACTCATGCAACCTGTCTCAAAAAAATAAAAAGACCTGTATTAATAGAGATTTCTCATTATTAAGAATTTATGTGAAATTATTGTTCTAATGAAATATATAAATTCTATTTAATTTAACTTACTTTTATATTTTAATGCAGGGAAGACAGTGGCTTACTGGCAACCATATCCTGTTCTATTAAATGAGTCTTTTAATAGATACTATGTAAAACAATTCTTTTTTTTTTTTTAAACACCTTAGAGTATAATTGCTTTACAATGGTGTGTTAGTTTCTGATTTATAACAAAGTGAATCAGTAATACGTATACATGTATCCCCATATCACCTCCTTCTTGCGTCTCCCTACCACCCTCCCATCCCACCCCTCCAGGCAGTCACAAAGCACTGAGCTGATCTCCCTGTGCTATGCAGCAGCTTCCCACTAGCTATCTATTTTACATTTGGTAGTGTACATATGTCCATGCCACTCTCTCACTTCGTCCCAGCTTACCCTTTCCCCTCCCCGTGTCCTCAAGTCCATTTGCTACATCTGCGTCTTTATTATTGTTCTGACCCTAGGTTCTTCAAAACCACTCTTTTTTAAACATTTTTTTTTAGATTCCATATATATGTGTTAGCATACGGTATTTGTATTTCACTTTCTTACTTACTTCACTCTGTGTGACAGACTCTAGGTCCATCCATCTCACTACAAATAACTCACTTTCTTTTTATGGCTGAGTAATATTCCATTGTGTATATGTGCCACATCTTTATCCATTCATCTGTTGATGGACACTTAGGTTGCTTCCATGTCCTGGCTATTGTAAATAGTGCTGTGTACCATTGTGGTACATGACTCTTTTTGAATTATGGTTTTCTCAGGGTATATGCCCAGTAGTGGGAGTGCTGGGTCATATGATAGTTCTATTTTTAGTTTTTTAAGGAACTTCCATACTGTTCTCCATAGTGGCTGTTAACAATTTACATTCCCACCAACAGTGCAAGAGGGTCCCCTTTTCTCCACACCCTTTCCAGCATTTATTGTTTGTAGATGGCCATTATGACTGGTGTGAGGTGATACCTCATTGTAGTTTTGATTTGCATTTCTCTAATGATTAGTCATGTTGAGCATCCTTTCATTTGTTTGTTGGCAATCTGTATACCTTCTTTGGAGAAATGTCTACTTAGGTCTTCTGCCCATTTTTGGATTGGGTTGTTTGTTTATGTGATATTGAGCTGCAAGTGCTGCTTGTATATTTTGAAGATTAATCTTTTGTCAGTTACTTCATTTGCAAATATTTTATCTCATTCTGAGGGTTGTCTTTTCATCTTATTTACGGTTTTCTTTGCTGTGCAAAAGCTTTGAAGTTTCATTAGGTCCCATTTGTTTATTTTTGTTTTTATTTCCATTTCTCTGGGATGTGGGTGAAAAAGGATCTTGCTGTGATTTATGTCATAGAGTGTTCTGCCTATGTTTTCTTCTAAGAGGTTTATAGTATCTAGCCTAACATTTAGGTCTTTAATCTATTTTGAGTTTATTTTTGTGTATGGTGTGTTACGGAGTGTTCTAATTTCATTCTTTTACATGTAGCTGTCCAGTTTTCCCAGCACCACTTATTGAAGAGGCTGTCTTTGATACAGTGTATATTCTTGCCTCCTTTATCAAAGATAAGGTGACTATATGTGATTGGGTTTATCTCTGGGCTTTCTATCCTGTTCCATTGATCTATATTTCTGTTTTTGTGCCAGTACCATACTGTCTTGATTACTGTAGCTTTGTAGTATAGTT